>NC_037672.1:152765350-153081381 GCF_003255815.1 Theropithecus gelada
TTTTTTTTTTTTTTTTTTTTTTTTTGAGACAGAGTCTCGCTGTGCTCCCAGGCTGGAGTGCAGTGGCGTGATCTCCGCTCACTGCAAGCTCTGCCTCCCGGGTTCACGCCATTCTCCCGCCTCAGCCTCCCAAGTGGCTGAGACTACAGGCGCCCGCCACCACGCCCGGCTAGTTTTTTGTATTTTTAGTAGAGACGGGGTTTCACCATGTTAGCCAGGATAGTCTCAATCTCCTGACCTCGTGATCCACCCACCTCGGCCTCCCAAAGTGCTGGGATTACAGGCGTGAGCCACCGCGCCCGGCCGATTCTTTTATTTTCTTTACAGGTATGCTAATTTTTGCTTTGCTTTTTGAACATTGCTTCTGAGAATGTATTGCATTAATCCAAAATTCTGCAAAGTCACCCCTTTTAAAGAATTTTGGATAGGATTAATTCAAAATTCTTCAAATTATTAATCTCAGATTCTCCAAAGTCGTAACTAAATTTTTTCATTTTAGAGTGATTATTATTCTCAGTGGCCAGAAGTAATGCCGTTGCATTAAAAAACTTCAAGCCAAAGATATAACCTTATGCCATTTTAACCACTTAGTTTTGTTGTTGTTGTTGTTGCTGTTGTTGTTGTTTTTTGAGATGGAGTCTCGCTCTGTCGCCCAGGCTAGAATGCAGTGGCGTGATCTCGGCTCACTGCAGCCTCCTGCTCCTGGGTTCAAGCAATTCTCCTGCCTCAGCCTCCCGAGTAGCTGGGACTACAGGCACGAGCCACCACAGTCAGCTCATTTTTGTACTCTGAGACGTGTTTCATCATGTTAGCCAGGCTGATCTTGAACTCCTGGCCTCAAGTGATCTGCCCAACTCAACCTCCCAAAGTCCTGGGATTACAGATGTGAGCCACTGTGCCCAGCCTCAAAGAGTACATTTTTAAAAAGCAGTTAACTTTTTACTTGTCAGATCATCACTGAAATAATAAACATTATTATATTGTTGGAAAAATGACACAAGTTACAATGATGATGCATACAATTCAGCAAGATTGAATACTATTTCAAATAAATGAGAAAAATTTGTCAAAGGAAAAGAAGACATGAGAGCCAGAAGTAAGAACAACACATAGTCTTAGATACATAAATTACATGCTGAGGATGGGTCATAAACGTGGTTGGGAATTTTTACTCATTGTTTCCAGAAGGAAAAAATAACCAGTTACAAGATTCATAGAATACAGAAAGCAAAATAAAATACTTAATCAAAAGAAGCACTATTATTCTTGAGAAAGTGAATAAAGATAGATTTTTTTCCTCTCCTTATAATGAGAAAAAATTTGAGAATAATAAATTACACACTGTATTAAATACCTCAACATTTATCACAGAGATGTTTTCTCCAGGATCGTTTCAATTTAGACTGATGGCACCAAAAAGTACAACCTGGCAAAAATGCATCTCAAGTTCACTGCTTTTTGGTAGATGTTTAAATATCTAAGAGAATACACTCACAATCTTCGTTCGATTCTCCATAATTTGATTGTCTTCAGCCTGATGTTTTGAATGGTAGGAGGTGGCAGGATCAGATTCCTTGACAGAAATCAGGGTTGCATTGTCGTGTGTATATGTTGAGAATGATCTTACCTCATTTCTTCCTATGACAGTGTCATGAACCTGGACGATTTGACAAGGAGAGGGCTGTATTTAAGTGACATCCCTCTGCATGATGCCACGCGCGATCTCGTTCTTTTGGGAGAACAATTTAGAGAGGAATACAAACTCACCCAAGAACTGGAAATCCTCACTGACAGGCTACAGCTCACGTTAAGAGCCCTGGAAGATGAAAAGAAAAAGACAGACACGTAAGAATGTAACTCTTAGGGCACAACTGTTATTCATAACATATTGTGACTCTACTATATTTACCATTGGGAACCAGACTGAAAAGCCATGTGACCTGTAATAGCTCTGGTGTAGTGAATAAAATCTTTCACATTGCTTTTAAAAATAAATTATGCTTAAGGAAATAAACTAGTCTTAATGGTAGTGGAAATATGTCTTCTATTTTTAGAAGCCAAGTTGAAATAATACATGCCAATATATCTTTTAGAAAATGATGAGAATAATTCAAATTCAAATTTAGTTCAAAAATTAAAGTTTATCATTTATTCACGCATTCTTTCATACAAGAGTTACATATTGACCATCTTCAGTATGCTGGGGGCTGCCGCATGCAGAGAGCTGCTCTGCACAATGAACTTTTCATTGGCCATGTTAATTTTTTAAAATTAACTTTAAAATTAATTTAAAATTTTTTTAAAAAATTAATTTAAAAATTATAAAATTAATTTTAAAATTTTTTTAAATTAATTTTAAAATGTTGAAAATTTTAAATTTTTAAAAATTTCTTTTCTGGTTTACAATCCCACCAACAGTGTAAAAGTGTTCCTATTTCTCCACATCCTCTCCAGCACCTGTTGTTTCCTGACTTTTTAATGATCGCCATTCTAACTGGTGTGAGATGGTATCTCATTGTGGTTTTGATTTGCATTTCTCTGCTGGCCAGTGATGATGAGCATTTTTTCATGTGTCTGTTGGCTGTATGAATGTCCTCTTTTGAGAAATGTCTGTTCATATCCTTTGCCCACTTTTTGATGGGGTTGTTTGTTTTTTTCTTGTAAATTTGTTTGAGTTCTTTGTAGGTTCTGGATATTAGCCCTTTGTCAGATGAGTAGATTGCAAAAATTTTCTCCCATTCTGTAGGTTGCCTGTTCACTCTGATGGTAGTTTCTTTTGCTGTGCAGAAGCTCTTTAGTTTAATGAGATCCCATTTGTCAATTTTGGCTTTTGCTGCCGTTGCTTTTGGTGTTTTAGACATGAAGTCTTTGCCCATGCCTATGTCCTGAATGGTAAACTAGTTCAACCATTATGGAAAACAGTATGGCGATTCCTCAAGGATCTAGAACTAGATGTACCATATGACCCAGCCATCCCATTACTGGGTATATACCCAAAGGATTATAAATTATGCTGCTATAAAGACACATGCACACGTATGTTTATTGCAGCACTATTCACAATAGCAAAGACTTGGAATCAACCCAAATGTCCATCAGTGACAGATTGGATTAAGAAAATGTGGCACATATACACCATGGAATACTATGCAGCCATAAAAAAGGATGAGTTTGTGTCCTTTGTAGGGACATGGATGCAGCTGGAAACCATCATTCTTAGCAAACTATCACAAGAACAGAAAACCAAACACCGCATGTTCTCACTCATAGGTGGGAACTGAACAATGAGATCACTTGGACTCGGGAAGGGGAACATCACACACCGGGGCCTATCGTGGGGAGGGGGGAGGGGGGAGGGATTGCATTGGGAGTTATACCTGAGGTAAATGATGAGTTGATGGGTGCAGCACACCAACATGGCACAAGTATACATATGTAACAAACCTGCACGTTATGCACATGTACCCTACAACTTAAAGTATAATAATAATAAATAGATTAAAAAAAAAAATTTCTTTTCTGGAAACTTGAATTTAGGGTTAGAAAGAAATGAATCTGACAAATTGTAATATCATATGTAATGACAATAATTACATGTATAGTGACACACATTCACAAAAATATCAAAATATAAAACATTTCTATGAGTGGTGGATTGAATTATGAAATACTGGGCAAGGACATGAAAGATAATACTTCATTTTCAAGAAATGCATTTAAGTAAGTACATAGCATGCATACTACTTGGCCTTGCTTTCATACGCTAATTAAACTGACATTTATAAGCTATTTTACCCAGGTTCTTATGTGTTCATTTTTTAATGTTTATATAAACATTTTGTGGTGCTTCTAAGACCTTAGGACGAACGTTCAAAGTTTCATTGGTTTGTAGGTTTGAGTTACTCAGTATTCTCTTTTGGCTGTTTGTATTAGAAAATCATCTAGGTTTCATTTTTTTGTATTGTGACCCAATTTGCTAATATCTATATTCATGATAAATAGATAATAACCGGCACTATAAGGATTATAAACATATATAGATTATAAATATAGATTATATATATAACTATGTATAAAGACTATAAAAAGATATATATATATAAATATATCTTTTAAATTATGGCATATCCAAGATATTCCGTACTGAAAAAACTCAATTCACTGTTTTTCCTAAATTGTCAGCTTAAGCAGAGTATTAGCTTCTCTTCCCAGACCAGGAGTCGAAACTTGGGAGTTGCTGGGAGTTAAACAGTGGCCTTGTCTTTAATAAGAGTAGCTGATAAGTACTTATCACAGAATTACTTCTTTGTTTGGATTCCCCAAGGTGGGTTTCACATTCAGGAACTATTTGCACCATTTCGAGTTACTGTGCTTCAAAAATCCTTATATTATTTTTTAGATTATTAGATTTAGAATTTGGTTTTTGTAGATACTTGGGTTTCAAGGTGATGTCGTTAGAAACCATTTACTATTAATTTTCTTTAAAGCTAAGTAGTTCTACTGTTCTTACTTACTATTCAAATATAGCTTTAATATTTTATAAAACATTCAATGTTTAAAAGTTGAAAATGAAAGACTGGAGAAATTTTACTATGACTAGGAAAAATATTGAGAGCTCAGCTCTATTTTGCATATTTAAACTTCCCACATATGCCCTTTTGCTCTAGAGCAAAAGGTAGGAAGAAAAAGGCAGGAAGGCCTCATTTGTTCCTCTCGAGTCTTCCAATCCAGAGCCCATAGGTCTAGTTTCTGCTTCTTTGCCTCTAAATTCATCAGCTGTCATCCTCCTCCTGTGTGCTCACATTTGTCCCTTAGCATAGTAGTAGTAGTAGTATACTGTGCTACCATACTAGTCTCAGTTGTGCCTAAAGAAATAAAATATTTTATATTCTAGACCAACTTCCGCTGGTTTGATCAGTTTCTTCTATGGAGGAGTGAGGCATGAATGAGACTGGAGAGAAATTCTGCTTCTTTTAATATTACTTACCAAAAATAGAGATATATTTCTTATTCTAAGAGGCTATCCTGTTTCTATTACTGTGCTATTCATACCATGTTTTAGGTGCTGTTAATGACAGTCTTCATACTGTGACTATCACAATAGCAGGGTCAGAATAAAGGACTACAAATGAAAACTTTGATTTTCTCTTACCAGTCTTTTTGTTTTGTCTGTTTGCTTGGCTTATTTTGATTTGGTTTGAACTAGTTTGGGCTTGCGGATGTTTTATGTGATTAGAATGAACAAATAATTTATATTTTCTGTAAGTCCTTGCTTATAAATATGGCTAATATTTGATGCTAATTTTAGAGGATGTCCTGCTAGAATCCAGGCCTTTAAAGTACAAATGACATTGATGCTATGTGAAAGGGACAGCAGAAGCACTAAGGGCTTTCCCAGCATTTCTTACAGTGGCTTTCTCCTGATTCCACTGAACAGATTGCTGTATTCTGTCCTTCCTCCATCTGTTGCCAATGAGCTGCGGCACAAGCGTCCAGTGCCTGCCAAAAGATATGACAATGTGACCATCCTCTTCAGTGGCATTGTGGGCTTCAATGCTTTCTGTAGCAAGCATGCATCTGGAGAAGGGGCTATGAAGATCGTAAACCTTCTCAACGACCTCTACACCAGATTTGACACACTGACTGATTCCCGGAAAAACCCATTTGTTTATAAGGCAAGTCTTCATTATCGCTGACTGCAGAGCTATCCGGAGGCTGGCATGCTGAGCCTCCCCTCCAGAGGCCATGCCATCACAGTTCTCTGACTCCAGCACTGCAGCCTTGAGTGCAGTGAGCCTCCGTGTATTCACTCTTTACCATTTTCTTAAATAATTGCCTTTTGTTATAAAACTGTCTCTTCCTTGTAACCACAATGAATGTTTCATGGAGTGGGTGATTGCCTGGTTAAAATGAAATGTTCACCATCTGATTTGCACTTAGGCTAACAAATCTGGACAGGCTGTTTATCCCATTTAGTATAAACATAGCATTCAGTTTAGTGCTCTGCAAGAGACATTTTTACTGAGATCTATAAGTCATGGAGCGTGAGAAGGACTTAGATTTGCGTTTAGATAATATCAACTTGAAGAAGATAAACATTTATAAGGTGTTTTTACCCTTTGTTTCATTTAGAAATAAATATAATATTGGAAAAAAGAAGTCAGTGGAATATTGCTGCATAAAGGCGAGAATGTTAAGTAAACCATCCCTAGGTATCTGGGGTAATATAACTACACAAAGACTATTTATTTTATAGTCATTTTCTGAGGTACACTGTAGCATGTGGTGAGCACATCATAAAAATAAATGATTAATGACCATGATAAATCACTGAACTTCAAATGGTGGCTCTCCATGCCATCAAGCCATTGCTGTTTTAGGGAGAAATGTAAAAAATTATTCTTCTGAATTATAAGGTGATCTGAGGTGAGAAATTAATTGCTTACTAAAGCAAAAATAATTCTATGTCTGTACCTGCCCATCATCAAAGACCCCAAGTGTCTGTCATGTGTGTAAATTATAAGTAATTCAAGATTTCATTTTGCTGGAGTTGAATGTATTAGAAATTCTAAGAGAGTTAAAGAGGGAGGGAAGCTTAAAGTTGTTGGTAGCCTTGAAAAAATATGGTTTTTATTAGGGTAACACATGAAACAGTCTTTTTTATGCTAACGAATGAACATCTAAATATATGTACTATTAGGTGGAGACTGTTGGTGACAAGTATATGACAGTGAGTGGTTTACCAGAGCCATGCATTCACCATGCACGATCCATCTGCCACCTGGCCTTGGACATGATGGAAATTGCTGGCCAGGTTCAAGTAGATGGGGAATCTGTTCAGGTTAGTAAATGAAGTAGATATTGTAATAATGGTTTATAAACCCTTTTGGACAATTGATTCATATTGTTGACCAGAAAATCATTACTGTGTATAAAGAAGGGTGTCTTGACAACAAAAGCTGTAGTATTTCATTCAGCCCACTGTACTACATTATTTCATAGACATAGAGATTTGTCTACCTGTTTGAAATTGTCTAGTCCGTTTCATGTACTGAAAATCATGGGGATGAGAAAAAAACCTCTTGTACCTTCTAGTTTGTTTTTAAAAATCTCTCTCATGTCTCATGTAAGTTACTAGATTCGTATCTTTGAAATCTTCAGATTTCAAATGTTTCTCTTGAGACAGGATATTTCTCTGGGGAGACAGAGATTTCGTGGAGGGCTTTTGAAGTTGTCGGTAATATGCTTGAAATTCTTATAGAGATCTCTTATGATGTTATATGATGACTCTACATTATTCTGTAATATAAAGTAAGCAAAACTTCATGTGTTACAGGAACAGAAAACCAAACACCGCATGTTCTCACTCATAAATTGGAGCTGAACAATGAGAACACATGGACACAGGGAGGGGAACATCACACACCGGGGCCTGTTGGGGGGTTGGGGGCAAGGCGAGGGAGAGCATTAGGACAAATACCTAATGCATGTGGGGCTTAAAACCTAGATAATGGGTTGATAGGCACAACAAACCACCATGGCACATATATACCTGTGTAACAAACCTGCACGTTCTGCACATGTATGCTAGAACTTAAAGTAAAGTTAAAAAAAAAAAATTCATGTGTTAGTGATGAAAGTGATTGAAGCAAAGCTTGCTTTTTTGCAGATAACAATAGGGATACACACTGGAGAGGTAGTTACAGGTGTCATAGGACAGCGGATGCCTCGATACTGTCTTTTTGGAAATACCGTCAACCTCACAAGCCGAACAGAAACCACAGGAGAAAAAGGAAAAATAAATGTGTCTGAATATACATACAGGTGAGAGAAAATGTCTCGGTATTTACTGATTTGCAAAGAAAATGTGTCTTTACATGTGGTTTAATTCTCTAAGAGATTTTATTGCTTTAACAGGGTTATCACCACCACTCTTCCCTACCACTTGTAGAATTGTTTATTTTTTATTTGAGAAGATTGTGCATTATTTCCATTTTATATGATTTCACATCATCTTAGGAAATCCTGATATGATCATTGTTTCTAAAACTTCGAGTTACCTTTCAGTACAACTTCAGCATTTGTTCTTGCCGTCTCAGTTTATAACATGGTACCTGTCACCTTCTCCATAAAACTTTTGTATGCTTCTCTCTCTACTCCCCTTCCCTTGTCTTTTAGATGTCTTATGTCTCCAGAAAATTCAGATCCACAATTCCATTTGGAGCACAGAGGCCCAGTGTCCATGAAGGGCAAAAAAGAACCAATGCAAGTTTGGTTTCTATCCAGAAAAAATACAGGAACAGAGGTATGAATAATCAAAGTGTAATTTGTGTACTTAAGACACAGTATAAGTATGGAAAACTAAAGCGTAATCACTGAAAATGTATTTCATTTGAAAATAATTCTTGCTAACAGAAATTAACTTTTAAGTAAAGCAGGGGACATAACTGAACATTAACGAGCTGGTTACAATGATAAGTACTTTTTAGGGGATACTTTAGTGACTTTTGTCCTCTAATGAAATTAACCCAATGGACTGGATTGAGAAGGCTGCTTTTTTTCTTGCTGTTGTGGTTGTTTTGCTCTTCCTCTGTAGTCTGGCTCAAAGGTAAGTGGGCTGTGCGGGGCTCCCCGACCCTTCTTTTCCTCAGCTAAGTTGGCTCTGAGATCACCAGCGTCATTAAATAAGGGCTGTAGTTCATGGGAGGTTTCCTAACCATGAAGCTTAAGATCCTTTTAAGGGCCAGGCTATCTTTCTATGGAGTGATTGGGGAATTTTGGAAATCTTAGTCCCTCATGTGTGTTTCTCCTAGATGGATGAGTGATTTTTAACTTGCTAGAATCCGGTTACTTCCTTATGGAAGATTTAAGTTCTTTCTAGTACTGTGGTTATACTCCAGGCAGAGCCCATGTGCTGGAATGGACTTCAGAACAGTGGCACATCCAAAGTGGAATCACACCTCTCGTAGAGGCCTTGCACACACTAAGATCATGGCTAGCCTCTTCCTAGCCTTTTGTAAAGTGTGGCATCAGAAGGAGGTTTGATAATTTGTTACCCTGTTGATGTGTTGTTTCTTCATGGGGGATAAGTCTACATGCTCATATTTCTCTTTTGGTATGTATACATTCTCTAAAAATGCTTTTAGAGCATAGCAACTTCTAAAGGGAACAGAACGCCAGGGTTGGAAATATTTATCTTCTTTCACCTGGTTTAACATTAAATCATTTTCCTATGAGGTGGAAATGCTTATTGATGTTCTTCTGATAAACTAAACCGTAACTACCTCAAACATTGGTCATCTTAGTCGTGTGGTCCTGTTTTCCCCAGAATTATGGTGGGAATGATTAACAGAAACTGTAGATGTGAACGTGGATCACACTCTCATAAAGAGAAAAATAGATTTAATTGATTTTATAAACTTCATTTTCACTGTAAATCAATCCCTCTTTTCTTCTGCCTTTTTAAGGAAACAAAGCAGGATGATGACTGAATCTTGGATTATGGGGTGAAGAGGAGCGCAGACTAGGTTCCAGTTTTCTCCTGACACATGCCAAGCCCAGGAGCAGTTCTTCCCTACGGATACAGATTTTCTTTTGTCCTTGTCAATTACCCCAAGCCTTTCTTCTAGGTGTATCTCTCACTATCCATTATTCAACTTTAGCTCTGCTTTTTATTATTTTTTTAGGCTTTAATATATTATCTAAAGTTTGACTTTTGATGTGGCTGATGTGAGCTTCATGTGTCTTAAAATCTACTACAAGCATTACCTAGCATGGTGATCTGCAAGTAGTGGGCACCCAATGAATATTTGTTGAATTTAGTTAAATGAAACTGAACAGTATTTGACCATGTGTATATTTATATCATGGTTTACCAAATCTGTTTAGTGCTCCATATATATGTATATGTATATTTTAATGACTATAATATGTAATAAAGTTTATATCATGTTGGTGTATATCATTATAGAAATCATTTTCTAAAGGAGTGAATTCTAAGTTTTAGGGGAAAAATGCAATTTATTTTCAGACTCCCAAAGTGAGAATTAATATATCATGCCAAGAAAATAGTGACTATTTTGAAGTATGCTACTTTCCTTTTGGAAATATAGAATACCCGTTTCTGTTATTAAAGTATTTGGTTACTAATTCAAATCATGTGGCAATTATAATTCTTCTAAAATGCTATCATTTGTAACTGTATCCCCTGTATTAAATCTCATTAACCATAGGCGGCTGTTACAGAAAGCTGCATTGTTTCACATTGAGCTGTTACATTAGTTCAGGCTAAATGTTGGGAGCTCCAACCACATGCAAGAATAAATCTGGAAACATACTGCTGGGATACTGCTGTTAGAGCCCTTCTTGGTTTTGTATTCCCAGAAATGAGCTCCCTTTCTTTAGCTTAGAAGAATGTGATTATATCCAGGATATCATGTTCAGAAAATTTTAGTTTAATATCAGCATAGAATGCATTACTATTGGAATAATTGGCCTCTAGTTCTTAAATGTCTCTGATAACTTATTATCTTTATAAAATAGAGTGCAACTACTTTTATGTAAAAATGTTTGCCTTTAAATTTAGTATTTCATATCAGCACCTCGATATATGTATAAATGTTCCATGTTAATGTGTAAAAGAATCTGCAATAAATTATTTTTTTCACTTGTCTCTATACACTTTTTATTTCAATAAAAATGATATTAACATTATTTTTCATTTTATTAATGCCACTATTTTGTAAATACATTTTACAATTTTGCCTATTTACTACCATTATAAATTTTCACTGACTCCTCATAGACAGCATATTCTTAAATGCGATATTTCTTTTTAATACCAACAAAGTGACAGGAAATAAAGACTGGACATGGAAGGGGAAACAGTTAAATACTGAATGTCATCAGCTTACTTAAAGAGCTCTGAATCATTCAGGGATGATAGACATATATACAAGTAATGAAAATATGCGATGTTCATAATGAAGAAATATATTCAAATACAGAAATAATACTTAGAGAAAGAGTAACTTGAAAGAAAAGGGGTAGGTGGGGACAGTTATTATGCCTATTTTGGGGGGAGATTTAGTAATACTCAGAAACTACAATGACACTGACATCTTCCCAGAATCCTACATATATTTATTTAGCATCTACTTTTGGTCAGCACTGCTCAAGATGTTTGAGATGTGTCATTGAACAAAACATCTCTGCGTTTGCATACCTCATATTCCAGTTTTTACATCTTGCAATTTTTAAATCTCGACTTTATGCTGCCGACACTCTCCTAAGTCCAGACACTCATCATGTGTAACCTGAACAATTGCAAGATCTTCCCTATAAATCTGGCTACTTCCTATCTTTGCCACCTCTATTCCACACTCAAATTGCTGGCAGAGTGGTCTTTTACAAATCCAAATTGCTTTCCTGCCTACCATCACTTAAATGCTACTCATTGTCTGTACACCTTAGCAAAGCATGCAAACGTTGTCACCTTAACCAGCCTTATCTGCTAATTGTTACCTTTGTAATTCTATGCTTTGCTCTGTCTGAATACCCTCTACCCACACCCTGCTGCAAACTCATTTCTTGCTAAGACTCAGCTCAATATCCTCTTATTGGAAATGTCCCTTTTAGGCAAGTTTAGCTTCCCCTATTGTCCCAGGATCTTTACAATGGTTCACACATAATCTGTTTATGTATAAGATTCCTTATTAGGCTTTAAGTTTCTTATGGCTAAAATAGTTCCTCTTTCCCCAGATATTCCTTGAACCTTCCACAAAATAGTCACTTGACAAATATTTGTTGAACAAAGAAATGGAGAGAGCAGCCTCTTCGAGCAGTGGGGCTGGAAGCCAGATTTGAAGGGAGTGAGGAATAATAAATGAGACTGTAGAAAAGAGGAGGCACAAAAATGGCACTGCTAAATTTGTGCTTAGAGAAAATCATGCTGACGTTGGTGCAGGGGTTGATTTAGAGGGAAAAAGCCTGGTTTAAGGGTGGTATTAGGGGGCTACTGTACTTCATGCATAGGCTTGCTTTAAGGTGATGGCAGGACAGGAGACTAATTGAAGAGCAGTCAAGATTCACATTAAAAGTGCATAATAACGCACAGGCCAAAGGGGATGAGAAGAAGGTTAGGGCCAAGTAGAAAGCTTCTGGCTTGCTTAGTGGGTAGTTTTATGATTCTATTACATGTGGTGGAGGATATAGAAAGGTAACTGAGCTTAGAGGAAAGGCGTCTTATATTAGGCATGGCTTTGACGCTCTGACGAACACATTTTTAAAAAACAATTATTTTCAAGTAGCATTAATGTGTGGAGAGCATAGAACTTCGTTTTTTCAAGTTGGGCCAAACTGCTTTGAGTTTCCAAACAACCTGTTACTAGCTCCATGATATTGGTAAAGTCATTTAACCTTTGTGTAACCTGGTTAGGTCATTGTAAAAACAGAGATTATAATAACCACTCACTAGAGTTGTTGGCAGAGCTAATCGAAATACAAAGAAATTAGAGGAGTTGGAACTTTGGCTTGCCATTTCAGGAAGACTAAAAGGTAATCTAAGAAATGCAAATTTACAAATCATTGATAATAGATATTGTTATAGTTGAATCATGGACAGCACATGTCATGAAAAAACAGGAGGGTCAACAAGAAAAATCAATGAACACATTTATCTTTGCCAATTATTGAAACAAACCCAATGAAAACCATGAAAAAATTAGAACCAAAAGTTGTGAAACGATAACAGTTTATCAGTCTGAACTGAATTGTTTTAAACTTTAACAATTAAATACCAATTTAAACATATATATTTTTAATTATATGTTATATACTATATATTTATGTATTTATTATATAGTATATATTTATTATATTGTAGATTATATATATTATATGTATTTCAGTACTAATTCACTATTTCACTTGGTTTAAATCTGTATTTAATTCGCCAAATGATATGTTCTATCTCCTTTGTCATTGAAGGGAAAAATAATTTGCTTACCTTCCTCATAGGTTTCTTTCTTTCTTTCTTTCTTTCTTTGTACGACCCTCACTAATGGCTTATAGAACCTCTAGAGGGCAGCAGAGAATGCTGTTTGTAATTGAAATCTGAAAAAGAATTGAAAGGACACAGATTCTCTCACCGGAGAGAGTTCATCTTGTCTCCCAACAGTCACTTCCTGTGTGCAACCTTGAATTCACTCCTTCTACTCTTTCTCAAGTTCAAAGGAATATAATAAAAGTAATTATTTCTACTCATTGTGACCATTCGTATAGCATGAAATCTATCCACACATATCTTGTTCTGAAATGTCATCCAAATATTTCCTGCTAATTCTGTAGGAAGGTAAAACATTTGCTAAAACAAACAATTTATAATAGGAATAATAGTTTTGTACAATATTTTTAGGAGCAAACTAAGTTGCTTGTAGCTCATGTTAAAAGTTATTAAATACAAATAGCATACTATTTACTTATAAGGATAAAATTGGAAAAAAAATTATTGTACATTAATAAAAAATGCTTTTGTGATTCTTCCTTGCTACTTATACCATATCAGAGAGGAGAAATATAGTGCAAATTAATAAAACAAAATTTAACAAAAAACAAAACACTGTACAGAGAATCAAGAGCCTGAGTCCAATTCTGGTAAGGAAATATTGCGGCCTTTACAAGTCACTTAATTTTACAACTCAGTTACCTCATCTGAAAAAAAGGCGCTGGTTAAGGTGATATCCAAAGCATATTATTGCTCCAAAATTCCATCATTTTGTTGGTAAGAATTCCAGGGTTTTTGTGTCAGAAGCATTCTAACCAAAGGGACTCCATCTTTACACAGGGTAGGTAAAATGAGGCTGAGACCTGCTGGGCTGCATTCCCAGAACATTGGGCATTCTTAGTCACAGAATGTCTACAGTGAAGGGAATAGGTTAATAATGTTTACCGAACAGACCCAGGACTTAACAGACCCAGGAAATGTCCAGGTGTCCCAATATCTTAGGAACAAATATATTCTTAATCTAAGAATATATTTTGCTTTAAAGATAATAATGCAGATTCTTGTAGAACAGTAGTTAAGCAAATACTCAGCTGATAAAACACCATGCAGTAAAGAAGCAGGCCGAAACCCACCAAAACCAAGATGGCACCGAAAGCCACCTCTGGTCATCTTCACTGCTCATTATATGCCAATTATAATAAATTAGCAGCTTAAAAGATGCTCCCACTAGCCCCATGGCAGTTTACAAATGCCATGGCATCATCAGAAGTTACTCTATCTTGTCTGAAAGGGGGAGTAACTCTCAGTCCTTGGAATTCTCCACTCCTTTCCTGGAAAACTCATGACTACTCCACCCCTTGTTTAGCATTTAATCAAGAGATAACCATAAGTTTACTCAGTCCAGTAGTCATGCCACTGCTATGGAGTAACCATTCTTTTACTCTTTTACTTTCTTAATAAACTTGTTTTCAATGTACTATGTGGACTCGCCTCAGATTCTTTCTTGGACAATATCCAAGAACTCTCTCTTATGGTCTGGATCAGTACCCTTTTCCAGTAACTCTTGTGCTAGGACTTTGGCCTGAACCTTTTGGGAATACAATCTAAAGTTTTGACAATCTAGTAGTGTTGAGTAGATCGACTGAAAGACTGGAAAGCTAACTTCCAAGAAATAAACAAATCTGAGGTAAACACCTGCTGAGGACTTCTGAATCCAAGCTAAATTCAAAATGACTAAGGTCCTGATTAGTTTATGAGAGTATTAATGTATGTATTTCTACTAAAAGTGTGCCCTATAATATTTAATTACATTAGCTAAATTTAAGTGTTTAATACACAGTTTCATTTTTGATGACCTGAAAACAAGGAGAGAATATATGTCGCTATTTCAATTATATGTCTTCACACAATTGCTGTAGTACAGTCTATCCCAAATAGGACGTAAATATAGGAGCCGGGCATGGTGGCTCACGTCTGTAAACCAGCACTTTAGGAGGCCAAGGCAGGTGAATCACTTGAGGTCGGGAGTTTGAGACCAGCCTAGCCAACATGGTGAAAACCTGTCTCTAATGAAAATACAAAAATTAGCTGGGTGTTGTGGTGGGCACCTGTAATCCCAGATACTCGGGAGGCTGAGGCAGGAGAATCAATTGAACCTGGGAGGCGGAGGTGCAGTGAGCCAAGATCGCCACTGTACCCCAGCCTGGGCGTCAGAGCAAGAATCTGTCTCCAAAAAAAAATACAGATAGGAAGTGTCAGTGAGTATTATATATAGGTTGAGGTTTTTGAAATGTTATTGTTATGAAATATATTTCTCAATTATGTAAAGTAGTGACCACAGTTGCCTACCAAACAGTTTTAGATCATTAGGGGGAAAGGAGTCACATAAAAATAAAGTATTAACTTGGAAAACACTTTAAACTGTTGTAAATACTGCCCCTTTTGTGGTTTTCTGCATCATATGCATAAATTCCAATATATTAATAATTTTCATATTCCCATGAATATAATACCATCATATCATTCTGGACAAAAACAGCACTTAATCTGACACTGTGACTACATATAGTTTTGGATGTACTAGTACAAATAACGAAATCAAAGACATTTTGTTTATTTTTATGTAAAAATCATTACAGTCTAAGGCAGGCATGAGTGAAACCAGCCACTGGGTCCTCTGCTCCCGGGCAACTGGGCTCTGAAGAGGAGAGGCCAGGGGAGTCTCTGAGAAGTCAGTGTCCTAGAATCCGAGACAAGGTGAGGGCAGCACCTAAAGAAAATACAAGTCTCAGGAAATATGTAGATTTCAAATTGATCTGACAAAAAACCCTAGTGGTCTATCCAAAGAAGCCAGTAGCCAGAAGAAGGATTACAGGAGGAAGCATTTTGAAGTAAATTGTGTCTGGCATTGAAAGCCTTTTGCACAGTGCTAGTTCGTATGTGCAGTGATGCTTTTGGCACCTGTTTAATAATTGTATATCCTCAATTGTAAGTATTGGACGGGATATTGAATAATGCGTAGTTGCAGTTCCTTAATATATTAGTATAACTATTTTTTCCTCTAAAGCACGGTGTTTTTAAGTCTGTTTAGAAAACTGCCAGGTGTGGTGGCTCATGCCTGTAATCCCAGCACTTTGGGAGGCGAAAGCAGGCAGATCACAAGGTCAGGAGTTTGAGACCAGCCTGACCAACACGGTGAAACCCCGTCTATACTAAAAATACAAAAATTAGCCAAGCATGGTGGCACACACCTGTAATCCAAGCTACTCAGGGGGCTGAGGCAGGAGAATCGCTTGAACCCCAGAGATGGAGATTGCAGTGAGCTGAGATCGCGCCACTGCATTCCAGCCTGGGCGACAGACTGAGACTCCATCTCAAAAAAAACAAAAACAAAAACAAAAACAAAAACAAAAAAACTGCAAGGGTTGTGTCTAACAGCATGGTCTAATGGGAATACAATGTGAGAACCAAATGTAAGTCACATATGACATGTGGATTTTTAAATTTAAAAATTTCTAGGAGCTACGCTTCAAAAAGTAGAAAGAAACCAGTGAAATTGACTTTAATAATATGTTTTATTTAACCCAGTATAAGCAAAATATTATCATTTCAACATGTAATACATTTAAAATCATTAATAAATATTTAAAATCAGTGTGTATTTTAAAATCAGTGTGTATTTATACACTTTAAAATCAGTGTATATTTTAAAATCAGTGCGTATTTATACACTTTAAAATCAGTGTGTATCTTACATTTTGCAGACCAGACACATTTCAAGTGCCCAGTGGTCTCATGAAGCTAGCGGCAACCATAATGGACAGTGCAGGTCTAGATATGCAGGTTATTGATTGGATCTTTCATCCAAAACAATCATCTTAGATACTTGATTGTTTTGTTTCCTTCTTACCAGAAAATTGGATCAACCTTGTTATTTATAAAAACAAAACAAATAGCTAAGGAGTTGAGGTGGTCATTAAATTCAGGAAAAAGAGTATAGGCAGGTTTATACTTTTTCTTCTGATTTATAAGATGTAGTTTTGAATAGATGTTTCTTTTGAACTTTAACATTCTATATAATACAACATAATATAAATGGTGATAAAAAGAGTAATAAAGGAAAATGAGTTCTATATGAGGTATTTCTCGAATAACATTTACAGAAAAGAAAGTGTGCTATTTTATAAGTTGTACTATTTTGTAAGTTGCTAACATTAGCAACTTCACGATTTGAGATGATTAAGGATCTCACATTTTCACCTGACAATTCTTTTGCAGTCTCTTAATAAGAAGCAATTATAAAGCACTAAGAAGTACCTATTATCTTTTGACAAAGTTAAGGCTCTTTATAAAGATCTAGTTCATCAGTCAGTTACCACCCACATCATATTTCTTTTTTTCATTTGTATTCCTGTTAAAAGCTGTTCTTTCCCTGTCAACCCAACTTACTCTTTTTGCACTTGACAGTAATGTTACCAAAGTATTAACTGAAAGAGAATTATGCAAAAGATGACTACCAAAAGATTTGTACCCTTGAATACACATGAACAATTTTTACTTGATTCGTGCTCAGTGAAGTGTATCGGAACGTTCAGGACCCTTCAGACCTCAGGAGGAACAAATGTTCCTGTCACACTGACCATATGTCCTTTTGTGAATTTACCAAAAGTTCTTCCTGATTCCTGAATGTTTGAAATTCAAAACTCATTGTATACAGCTTGTTGGATTTCTTGACATGTAAAGCACTTTCAAAAAGAGTTCTTTTAAAGATAGTGTTAATACTATAATAAAAGTTTTAAAATTTGTTTTTTAAAAGTATATTTCTTTAAATATTGTGCTGTATTACAACTGACCATCAAACAACAGACACGAGAGTTCAGTGATGAACAGATCCCTGCTGCCCCTCAGGCTCACAACTACCAGCATGGCAATCAGGGAGCAATCCCACAGTCACTACAATTCAATGGTGATTTGAACGTTTTACGTGTTTAATCCTTGTAGCAGTTTATTAAGTATATACTCTTATTATCGACTCCATTTCACTCATGAGGAAACTGGAGCACATAAAGTTTGGGGAACTGCCCAAATGTTAAACAGAGAGTGAGTGGGTAAAGCCAGTATCCATACCCAGACAAATGGATTCCAGAACCCAAGCTTCCAACCAGGATGCTCTGATGCATCTCACAACACAATAAGCTAGCAGCTGGCAAGTGGTGTACATCTGGTGGGAGTTTTAACACCAGGTGAGTGTGTGCCAGGTAACAAAGTTCTAGTCAGGCAAGCAGGCAAGGAGTGTGAAGAAGATATGGCAGGTGGTATTGGCCTTAAACTTTATGACTAACTCTGAAGAACAGGAGGTGGAAGGCTGGGGCACAAGCAGTGGGGACTGAAGCAGGAAGGGCGAACATGTTCCACTAAAGATGGCTCACAAGACAGCAATAATAAAGGCTAGACCAGGAGAATCCATATGCTGTGCAGGAGGAAAGTCATCTTGATACTTATTTGCCCCTCTATGTATAAAAGGTTTACATTCTTCTGCCTGAAACCCAGATCGGTTCTAGAGTTTACAGATGTGGGGACTGATGAACTCCAACAGCAAACCCTGATGAACTGTAAAAGTAGGGAAAGAATGTCATTGACTGTATCCTTCCATTAGGGCATCTGCTAAGAGAGCAGGCTTGCTGGATGTGGAGGGAATCCTCCATGAAAGTAGACAGACTTAGTCTTCCTCACTCTGCCACCATGACTAGCACTTTAATCTTATTTGTATGGGCTTCTGACAAGGGAAATTTGGGGCAGGGAGAGGGCTCTTTCTAAGCCTTGTAACAGGTTCTTCCAGAAACATAGAAGACATTTTTCAGCTTTCCCAATCTAAGTTAGGTCCGTGCTTCCATAGTATCTGAGTAGAAGACCATTGCTATTCTTCTCTCTTACAATTTTAATGATTTACTACTGTCTTCTTGTCAAATAGACTGTGGGAGAAATCAGGTCAGAGACTGCACATCCCCTCATGAGCCCCAAGCAGCCAGTTCCGGAGCCTTGTCACACAGTAGGGATTCAGAATTGTCAGGAGTCCTTCCTCCAAATACTGGAGAACAGTTGGTGAGGAAGAATGGCATTTGTACAATTTGTAAAGTATCTGTGTTTTCCACTTGAAGGTCTGTTTTTTACATCGGCTCTAGATTTATTTACTGGAATGGCCTTCCCATCACATACATGTACACACCCATGGCTGATACCATGTTGTAGTTTTTAACAAAGCATTGTTGAACATTTGAAGGATAATATCAGAAGGGAATAGTTGCTCAGAATATAAAACACTCAAGATTAGAAATTCTTCTGCCTGTAATCCCAGCACTTTGGGAGGCCGAGGTGGGCAAATCATAAGGTCAAGAAATGGAGGCCATCCTGGCCAACATGGTGAAACCCCATCTCTACTAAAAATGCAAAAATTAGCTGGGCATGGTGGCTGGTGCCTGCAGTCCCAGCTAGTTGAGAGGCTGAGGCAGGAGAATCACTTGAACCTGGGAGGCAGAGTTTGTAGTGAGCTGAGATCGTGCTACTGCATTCCAGCCTGGGAACAGAGCGCAGTCTCTAAAAAAAAAAAAAAAAAAAAAAATTATTCTTCCTTCTCAAGTTTCTAAATTCCCCTGGCTATATTCAATCACATGGCATCCCAGTGCCATCCAAAAGATGCTTCAGCGAGGAATCTTTTCTACCTTCACTCTTCACCAAGTCCCAGTGCCTCTAAATCTCTCTTGGCCTACCTAGAGGTTTGGTCAGTTTTCTTGCATTATTGATGTCTAGAACTTATCACAATTTATTATGAAGTTAAGGGAATAATTTTTAAATTGTTAGCAATTATCATTACTATCACATAATAAAACATTGTTGATATATGTGAAGACATCCCAGCATTCAAGCATTATGGATGCACTTTCTTCTAAATGATGCCATAAGAAAGAACGTGATTTGCAGATATTTGCCAAAAGCAACAACCACTCTAAGTGAAAAGAAAAAGTATCTTGCCCCTCTGGTTTTCATTTAGTAATTTAGAAATTACACATTATTTATATGGGATTGTATATGTTTATCCACATTTTAATGACTAGATTTAAATTGTTTTTAAATTACTATGAATATATTATGTTAATCATTAAAACATCATTACATCATTAAAAAATCATTTGGAAAGTTTTGCTCCTTTTAAAACTAAAGCATGAATTAAGCTGAATAACAACAAAAAAGTATCAATATTTTACCATCACTAACACCACTGAATAATACTGTTTTCATGACCAAAAATTACCATTTTTCCAAGCATAAGTTATTTATGCTGCCAAATTATACTAAAAACAAATATCAAATGTCACCAAAATATAAAATCTTCATCCATTTTTCTATATCAAATGGCGAGAGAAGAAAGAACCTGATTTGCTCAGTGATTCATATGAATCTGATTTGAGCAGTAAAATTAATAATGACAGTATTGGATTATAGCCCATATAGTTAAGAATACTTCCTGAACTCATAATTATGTAAGTAAATGACTGAAATAATAAATAAATGAGGGAAAAAGGTCAACTCTTCATTACAGAATGATTTCAATAAAAATAATTATGAATAGAGCAGTACTTGGGGTGAGGGAAGGACAGAATTTGGAGAGTTGGAGTAATGGATCTAACATGGAGTGAAATTAATCAACAGGTACCTAGAACGAAACTATTGTATATCTTTGTGAGATTCCCTTTACCATAAAAAGTGGTTTGTGTACTTAAAAATGGTTCTCTGTTACACCATCCTTAGTATAATAGAAAAGTTGTTTTTTTTTTTTCTCAAAGTATTCTTAGGGAATAACCCCATGCTTATAGTTACAGTATTTTTCCTAGTTTATATATTTTTTGTAAAAGATTACACAGTATTGGGTCTTTTTTCACTCAATATCATAGTTAAGCATTTTTCCACATCTTAAGAGTTTTCATAGACTGAGTATATCATGTTCACATAAAATTTCATCCTGTAGCTGGACCATGATTTTCTCAACCATTTTAGAATAGCCAGACATTGACACTCAGAAGCTGAGGATGGATTGGGTAGTGAAATTCTTGTGCATTTCAGTTGCCTACATGGTACAGCCCTAATACACTGAAGCAAGACCTACCAGTTCATTCAGCACATATTAATCGAGCTCCCACAATGTGCTAGACTCTGGTCTAAGAGCATGGGTTAGACTGATGGTAAACAAAGCTCCTTGCCCTTAGAGGGCTTACCTTCTAGCAGAGGGGGACAGAAAATACACCATAAATGTATTAGGTTGGGTCAAAAGTAATTGTGTTTTTGACATTAAAAGTAAGTTGCACCAGCCTAATAATATAACGATAAATTAAATGATAGAGGATGATGTATTCTATGGGGAAAAAATTAAGCACAGAGGAAGGGAGATCAGGAGTGCAAGGATGCGGTGAGGCTACTTGCAATTTGGAAATTAGGAGTTGGGAATGGCCTAAATGAAGAGTGAAGGTGATGAGTGAGTAAACACTGGAATGCTGTGAGGTAGGTATTGCAACTATTTGACAGAAAAGAAGCTCAGGGAGAGACTGCCAGTATTTGGGCTCATGACAGGTTCAAGTTGCTTGTGTTCCAGGAACCAAAAGGATAGTGTACCAGGAGCAACCAAGCCTTTTAGTATCTACGAGTTTAATTATAAGAAAGAAAATATATGTCCCAGGGAAGCTGAGACAGTTCATAATTATCCTTTGATCCAATGTAATAGGGAGATATTTGAAATATCCTGCATGCATTGCTATTCTCACTCATGAAACCTTTTTATGCCTTTTGCTGTTGTCTGCTCCCTGCTTCCTGGTAATGGTTTTTGATGACTATGTATTATTTCATCATATAGCTTATCCACAATTTTTTCATAACTCTTCTTTTGTTAGATATTTGGATTAATTCCAATTTTCAATTATTATAAGCAATGCTACAGTGATATCCTTGCTAATATAAATTATTTTTAAAGAATATAAAAATAATAACTGGCCAGATGTGATGACTCATGCCTGTAATCCTAGCAATTTGGAAGGCTGGGGCAGAGGGTCACTTGAGCCCACAAGTTCAAGGCTGCAGTGAGCTAGTGAGCTATGACTACACCACTGCACTCCAGCCTGGCTGACAGAAATTGACTCCGTCTCTAAATAAAACCAAAAACTCTCTTTGCAGTTGACAAGTTGACAGTACAGGAAAATGGACATACTCCTAAACTACTAATTTGTCTTTAACTGTGTGAAGAGTAATTTGAAAATACATAAAAAACAGGTTAAACATTATCAAGAAATCCTTGAAATTTGTTCTCTGAAAACAATATGAAATGGGCAAAACATTTTGTGATTAAGAATGTTCATTGAAGTATGATTTGTAATGATTAAAAATGAAAATAAATTTAACTTATAAAAACTGTTAAATTAATGATATATCTATATTTTGAATTATATGGAAAAAGCTCATAGGTAGCACATTGTATATACAATATTGTAAACACATTGTATATTATGATTTTTATGGCCTATTTGTATTTTTTGGTGTCTGGTGGTGGGATGTTTGTTTTTATAAACACTATGAAACACACTTTTGTTTGTTTGTTTGTTTTTTTGAGACGGAGTCTTTGCTCTGTCTCCCAGGCTGGAGTGCAGTGGCGCGATCTCTGCTCACTGCAAGCTCCGCCTCCCGGGTTTACACCATTCTCCTGCCTCAGCCTCCCGAGTAGCTGGGACTACAGGCGCCCGCTACCACACCCGGCTACTTTTTTGTATTTTTAGTAGAGACGGGGTTTCACCATGTTAGCCAGGATGGTCTCGATCTCCTGACATTGTGATCCGCCCGTCTCGGCCTCTCAAAGTGCTGGGATTACAGGCGTGAGCCACCGCGCCCGGCGAAACACACTTTTAATAGAGATATAAGTATTCTATTAATGTACACAGCATTTTTTTATTCCTTTATTTCCATTTCTTTTGTAATGTTTCTTGGGGTTGAGCATTTACTAATGAAACGGTGTCCTGAGGGGATTTTTCTTCTTTGTCTTGTAGACTTTTTGACCACCTCTGACCAAATAGACTCATCTATTCTGTGTATTAGAGGTATTTGTGCATGTAATGCTTTGTCCCCAGCATGCCCAGATCACCAAGCTTGATTTTTTTTCTACATTTGTCCATATCATACCTATAAGACCATGCATCATGCAACTGTGTGTCTTTCCCTTCTCTAAATCATGTTAATAATGAGTGCTTATAGACACCTTTAAAAGAATCATTCATGAGACAACAATCATGCAATTTCCAGTGTAGTAGCAGCTACTTGGTTTTCTTCCTTCCTCTCTTTCTCTCTCTTTGTATCTCTCTCTTTCTCTTGTTTTTTCTTTTTTTTTTAATCGTTATCTTTCCCTTGTTTGCTATATATTTTCATATCTCCATGTTATTTTAATACAAATTTTGTGGCTTAAAATAGCATATTCATCTGAGTGCTGCTTCTGTTCCATATAGCCTTGGCTAGAGTCACTCATTCAGCTATATTTAGCTGGCAACTGTCCAAGAAGACTTTAGCCGTTTGTTACACATCTCAATACTCCTCCATAGGACATTTTTAACTGTATGTGACCTAAACATGGCAGCTGGGACAAGTTTCAAAGGGACAAGTCCCTAAAGGCAAGCTCTTAATGATCCTTTACATTACATTTGACCCATTTGGTCAAAATGAATCACAATGCCAAGCCCAATGTGGAAGATTCCCAAAGGGTATGAATACTGGGAGGTATCGGTGTCATCAATGTAACAGTCTACAGAGTAACACTTTTTACTAATGGATCCCAGAATGTGCCCAACTTCCAATCTTGAGATGTATGTGTCTCTTCATGTTTTTATGTGATAATTGCTGCTAGAGAGATGTTATATACATATATACATGGTACACACACACACATACACACACAGGTACACCCATACCCACATGCACACATTCTCCAAGAGTAAAATTGCTGGGTCCTAATTATGTTTATATTTAATTTGCCTTAAGTACTATCACAGTGATCTCCAGAATTGCTGTACCTGTGGACATTACCATCACCAGTGCATGAGAATTCTCATATTCCTATATTCCTCGCCAACATTTGGCACTGTACTGCCTATTTTCCTTTCTGGCCCTAACCACAATCTGACCACCTCATTCAGGAAACTGCAGTAGCTCTTTCTAAATTTGTGGTAGGGTGAAGATCTTGGATAAGAATTCAAAATCCCCATCTGTTCGTATTTAGAATACTCTTTCCCCAGTAACTATGACATTTACTGCGATTATCTTTTCACACCACAACAAAACAAACAACCTAAGAAGCTGCTCAATATCTGTATTAGATAGATTAGCCAATATCTACCTGAAAGTCATGCAATACACCCTCCATCATGTTACAGGGGATAAAATTTAAGTGTGACTGTTCATTCACCCTGTTGACTCTTTTGGTGTCACAATTTCTGTAGCAGGTTTACTATCATCTGAATCCAGTCAAAATTACACAGATACCTAGTCATCTTTCAGCTGCAGCTTCTTCCTACTTGTCCATGATTTCTTGTTCTCGAGGACATCTCAAATTCCATCTGCCCTTCAATGCCTACTGAGCTCTTATAGCAAAAAAATTAATGCTCACAAATTAGTTTGGAGAAATCTTTATCACAAGGTAATGGTGGATTTCTGAATTTTTATGTGCTACTGTTGGTTGTATAAATCGGTACAGTTATGTCAGGGAGCAATTTGACAATATGTAGTCAAGGTAAAGATGCATATACCAAAAAATTTTATCAATTTCACTTCCAGGTACATACTAAAAGGAAATGTATACAGAATTTCATTGCAGTATCTTTGTTATAAGTGGAAATTTGGAACTATGTAAATATGCATTCATAGGGGAAAATCAATCAACCATAATATATGTATGGATGTAATTTTGTGCAATAGTTTAATAAACCAGATCTTTACTTGTTAACATGAACATACTTTAAACAGGTAAAATTGAAAAGTATGTTTCAGGCTAATGTACATAGCATGATTTCATACACAGAAAATAGGATGGAAATACGTCAAAATATAATGTTGGTTAAATCTGAATAGTGCTAGCTATGTCCAAAAATTTCACAGGTTTTTTCTGGTAATTCTTTACCACTTAAACTACATACTTCCTTCCTTTATCCATTATTTGCCTGCCTTTGAGTAGGTTTTGCTAGGGATATTTAACTTCAGATACAACTTTTCCAAACTTAAATTTATTTTTTCCTTGGCATTCAATCTCCATGGATATGACATCAACACGATTTTCAGGTATTTCCTTCCACAAACACATCTCCATTCTAGGATTATTGTCTACTCCTTTCATTTATATTTAGGTCTATAAGTAAAACTATAAATCTTTTATTATAACATATAACTTCAGTGGAGAGATTAAATTTTTGCTTTATATACCACACTTCAGTTGATGTTATCATGTTATTTCCTAAACCTTCCGGCACAGATTTTCTATATAAGATGCATTTCCTGCTACTATGGTAGTTACCAGAGGCTCATGAAACTTCAGTTTCCATCTGCAATAGGGGGAGCTTAACCATAACTCAGCCTTCAAGAATCAAACTTTTTCAACAACATAAGATTCCAGGTGTATTAGTCCGTTTTCACGCTGCTGATAAAGACATAGCCAAGACTGGGAAGAAAAAAAGATTTAATTGGACTTACAGTTTCACGTGGCTGCGGAGGGCTCAGAATCAAGGCGGGAGGCAAAAGACACTTCTTACATGCTGTCGGCAAGAGAAAAAATGAGGGAGATGCAAAAGCAAAAAGCCTTGATAAAACCATCACATCTCGTGAGACTTATTCACTACCACGAGAACAGTATGGGGGAAACGGCCTCCATGATTCAAATTATCTCCCACTGGACCCCTCCCACAACACATGGGAATTATTGGAGTACAATTCAAGATGAGATTTGGGTGGGGATACAGAGTCAAATCATATTACCAGGTATCATTATGAAGCACTGACCATCTACCTCCCAACCAATTGAATGTACAATGGGAAAATTCCTTGTTCATTTGCAGCACTGTGGCCAGGAAATAGTAATGTTACATGAGTGTTCTTACCAGAGAATCATTGACATTGGCTTAGTCTGTACATAATATTCCTACAAATGTACTCCTGTAGCTTCAATCTTTATCATCTTGAGCCACTGCCTCCCCACTTTTAAATACACTTTTTTTTTTTTTGATGGAGTCTCACTCTCTTGCCCAGGCTGGAAGGCAGCAGTGCAATCTTGGCTAACAGCAACCTCCACCTCCCAGGTGCAAGCAATTCTCCTGCTTCAGCCTACCAAGTAGCTGGGATTACAGGTGCCCGCCACCACACCTGACTAATTTTTTCTATTTTTAGTAGAGATGGGGTTTCATAATGTTGGTGAGGCTGGTCTAGAACTCCTGACCTCAGGTGATCCGCCCACTTTGGCCTCCCAAACTGCTGGGATTACAGGCGTGAGCCACTGTACCTGGCCTAAATACACTTTTAAAAGCAGTTTTAGGTTTATACACACACACACACACACACACACACACACAACTAAGTAAAAAATACAGAGCTCCCATATACCCCCTCAACCCACCATCCCCAGTTTCCCCTATTATTAACATCTTGTATGATTGTGGTACTTTTGTTGTAATCGATGAGCCAATATTAATGCCTTATTACTAACTGAAGTCCATAGTTTACGTTGGGATTCACTCCTTGTGTTGTACATTCTATGGATTTTGACAAATGCATAATGACATGTATCTAACATTACAGTATCATATGGACTAGTTTCACTGCCCTAAAAATCCCGTGTGCTCCATCTATTCACTTTTCCCTCCTTCCCTCAAGCTCCCATCAATCACTGGTATTTCTAAATTCTTTATGGTTTCCATAGTTTTATCTTCCCCGGCATGCTATATCAGTGGAATCCTGTGGTATGTAGCCTTTTCAGATTGGTATCTTTCACTTAGGAATATGCCTTTAATGTTCTTTCATGTCTTTTCATGGATTGATAGCTCATTTATTTTTATGTTGCTGCCCTATTATTGCAATCAAGATCTTATCAAATCCTTCCTGACTAAGGATATGTGCTCTTTCCCAGGATGTTTGGGAAGTGGATGCTCCATTAGTGTAGAAATATCTATTGTCCCTTGTATCTCTACATTATCTGTTCAGGCAGCTTCCAGTAATGCCAGGTCCCCTAGGTGCTTTATGGATATTCTGTGAGTAGATCACCAGTGATAAATGAATATACAGAAGTATGAACATGATCAACATAACTTGAGGAAAGAAAATCCCAAATTATGATTCCAACTTGCTCTTCTTTTAGGCAGGTCATCAAGGGATACTGATTGATATACTTTTTCAAATAACTCAAACAGAGTTGTTGGGTTAACATCAGAGTTTGCCTTCAGGTCACTTCTCCACTTCCGGGGAAAAGCAAATCCAGGGGTTGTCTCAGCATGGATCCTGACCCATACCCCACCTTGAGAGAACTAAGAGTCTTAATTATCTTGCTCTGAGTCTCTCTCAGAGGAAAAGAATAATAGCATCCTTTCCCATTTGTCATTAACGTGCTCTCTTCCCATCTCTTACAGTTTCTCCCTTTCCATTTTCACCTGTCTCATCTCAGACTTGTCCTCTTCAGGTGAGATTTTTCTCATTCAGTCATTCTACCATCTACAGACAAGTAGCAGAAACAGCCTTCCTTGAACATCCCCTTTTGTCCATTTTCAAGAAGAAGTACCGTTAGAAAGGCAAGGATTATAGGACTATCCCTACCAGAGGCAGTGGGTCAGCATTTCCAGTCAGCCCTCCGTTAGTCACATGATGTGGAGTCCTCACTCGATCTATCTGTTCCCTTAGGAATATTTATACTTTCTGAAGAATCGGCATAATATTTGCATGGTCATTCTTCCCAGGATGCAGGGCACACGTAATCCCAGATCTGGTACAACTCGATGCAGTAAAATAAGAAAAATGTTTTTGAGGTGAGAAAGTCAGAGAGTATCCTTGAACCTTCATCCTCATCCCCATATCCCAGAAACCGTTTCAAAGGTGTTCCTCCTCCACTATCCCTCATATTCAGATAAGGTATTTACTCAGGAGTCAGCTCAGCTCTTCATGTCTCTAGCACATCCTTCCCACATTTTAGTAAGGTGTTTTGATTCCAGTTTGAGGATGGTAGGGGATATAATAAGATACAATGTTAAGCTTCTTATCTCATGTAGGTATATACTAATAGCAGTGGCATGTCACCTTGTAAATAAAATGTATTTGGTAGAAACCAAACTGATCAACAATCTGTTTTTCCAAACCTTTAAGGAGGCCTAAATTTTAATAATCTCTGTTCTCAGCTAGTTAGCTCTTCCATGACATCAACCCCATATTATCTCTTTCAAGCAAAATACAGTTGCCCCTTGAACAATGTGGGTTTGAACTCCACTGGTCCACTTATACATGGATTTTCTTCCACCTCTGCCACCCCTGAGATGGCAAGACCAACCCTTGTCCTGTCTCCTCCTCCTCAGCCTACTCAACATGAAGAAGACAGGATGGAGAGCTTCATAATGATCCACTTCCACTTAATGAATAGTAAATGTGTTTTCTCTTCTTCATGATTTTCTTAATAACATTTTCTTTTTTCTAGTTCACTTTATTTTAAGAATACAGTGTATAGGCCGGGTGCAGTGGCTCATGCCTGTAATCCCAGCACTTTGGGAGGCCGAGGCTGGAGGATCACCAGGTCAGGAGATTGAGACCATCCTGGCTAACATGGTGAAATCCCATCTGTACTAAATTAGCCGGACGTTGTGGCGGGCACCTGTAATCCCAACTACTCAGAAGGCCAAGGCAGGAGAATGGAGTGAACTTGGGAAGTGGAGCTTGCAGTGAGCCAAGATCCCACCACTGCACTCTGGCCTGGGTGACAGAGCGAGACACTGTCTCAAAAAAAAAAAAAAAAAAAGAATACAATGTATGATTCATATAGCAAATGAAATATGTGTTAATTAACTGTTGGTGTTATTGGTAAGGCTTCCGGTTAACAGGAGGCTATTAGTAGTTAACTTTTGGATGAGTCTATAATGATATGTGGACTTTTCACTGCACAGGGACTTGGTGCTCCCAACCCTTGTATTGTTCAAGGGTCAACCGCATATGTATTTGTCGTTTTCTTACCACAGGAGAATTGGAAGATAAATTAGTGAGCTATATGTGATACTTAATACTTCCTAAAACATAGACTTCCTCAAGTTCAAAAAATAGCATTTTCTCAATTGTATTCTGCTACTTGACCCATTTTATGTTAGACACAACAAAATTTGTGGAATCCTTCTATGAATCACTCAAAATACAAATTGTTTCAATATTTTTCAATATATTGAAAAAAAGGGGAAAGAATAGTATCTTCTAGCTTAATTTTTAAGAGGTCTCCAACCTCTTGACTTCCCTGGGCATCAGTATATTCAAGAAAATAGAATTTTCTTGGGCCACACACAAAATACACTAACACTAATGATAGCTGATGAACTGGAAAAAAAAGATCCATGCATAATTTTCATGATATCCACCAACACAGATAAGCAAAAAAGTTATTGCATTCAAAGAGTTGCACATGGCTATAATTAGAACCAATATTTGGATAAGTAGGCTGGGTCTGGAGGTTCATGCCTATAATCCCAACATGTTGGGAGGCTGAGGTGGGTGAATCACTTGAGGTCAGGAGTTCGAGACCAGCCTAGCCAACATGGTGAAACCCCATCTCTACTAAAAATACAAAAATTAACCAGGTATGGTGGCAGGTACCTGTAATCCCAGCTACTTGGGAGGCTGAGGTAGGAGAATCGCTTGAACCCTGGAGGCAGAGGTTGCAGCGTAGGTTGCAGTGGCTGAGATCACACCACTGCACTCTAGCCCAGGTGAAAGAGCAAGACCCCATCTCAAAAAAAAAAAAAAAAAAAAAAAAGGATAAGTAGAAGAATTGCAATAAAGTCCGAAGCTGCATGCCACATCGGTGGGAGAATTTCTCCAGAGTATTTACCCATTTACCCAAGATTGGGATTTCTGAGTTATAAGATATTCATATTCCTAATGTTAGTACCATCAAATTGCACTGGCCTCATTCTCACGGAACTAGTACTTGCTTATCATTAAGCTGGAAAACAATATCAAGACTTTCAGGAGTTATTCTCTTACATCTGGAAGAAATTGCAATACCATCGAGAATAAATTAGGGGAAAGATTCTTTGACTTATTATTATTTCTTAAATATGTTTGAGAATTCATCTAAAAGTCACCTTTAATTGAATATTCTGAGAGACCGAAAGTAGATCTATTACCCGAAGGGGAGAGAGAACACCGAAACTCCTGAATTTCCCTCTGGACTAAATATGTAAATAGAAGTACTTGGGGAAAAAATGAGAAAATGCCATGTATTTTCAAGATAGCATACATATAACTTTATTTTCAATTAGATAGATGTTAAGTACCACAGGTATGGGAAACATAGATTTCTGTCCCTCCAAAAGTCACTTACAATAGAACACTCCACATAAAATAGAAAAAAAAAAAATATGTTGAATCTTAATGAAAATAAAAATTCTTTAAAACTTTATAAAGCATAAATTATACATACCATTTCTTGAATAAAGAAATATTTTGTTTCCTCATGTATAGTTTATTGGGTCTAGTTTGCATATTTAGTCATAAATAATGTCTTTTTTTCACTACACCAATATTCTTTCATTGAAAAACATTTATGAGATGTCTTTTATATAATTTTTACTGTTCTAGGTGCAGGGAACACAAAGGTGAAAAACATAGTTCCTATTTCTTTATTTCATATATATATACACACGCACACACATATATGCAGATAAAGACAAATAGAAATATTTATGAAGAGATATATATCTTTAATGGCTTTTATTGAACTCTCGAAACTATGGCAAAGTGATATAACAATGAATTAGTCATGATAAATCTGAAGGTATCATGAAGAGAAAAGCAAATTATTTTATTCTAAATGACCATTAACACTCCTCTATCCTATTTTTATTTCCCAGATGATTCTGAGGTGGAGGAGTCCACTGGGTCATTTCAGGTATCTTCAGCAAAAAGAAAATGCATATCCAGTAGAAATTGGTGAATAGATACTCAATAATCTCTATGATCGTGATCAGACTGGCCCCACAAAATAGACCCAACTGACCACCAAGATCTGCTGTAATAAAACCAGTAAAGATTCAATGTCATTATTTTTCATAAAAAACAAATATTATCAGAAGTTAAATTAGTTGAAGCAAAATATCATCATAACTGAGATGAAGATTGGTTAATTGTTTTTTAGCATTTGCTATGAATAAGTTAATAGCAATTGGTAATATCAAAGCAATATTCCTACAACTCACCATAAAAAGCAGAGAAGAAAAGCAAACATAAAATCTGATTCCAAACATATAACTCTAAGACTTTGGAGGATATAAAATCTAGGTAAATTCATTAGAGATTCTAGATAATTACAAACTCACTTCTAGGTGTTAAATGAAGAGCAGAAAAGTGTCATCCAGATGGCACTACTGGATGATGATGTTTTCCAGAAAATTAATTTCCAAGCAAGTTTTGACATCAAGTGTCAAAACTGTATTTCTTTTTATGCATTCATAATATTGGTTTTAACCAAAATATATTAACACAACATTGCCTTTTTTGATATTTTAAAATTGATACTTATATTTACTGTTTGTGCTTTTTTATTGTGATAAAATATATAAAACATAAAAACTACCATACTAACCACAGTATACAGTACTGTGGCATTAAGTACCTTCACATTGTTATGCAGCCATTCCATCATCTTTATCTATTTCCAGGATGTTTTCATCTTCCCTAACTGAAACTGTATGCATTAAACTTGAACTCCTCATTCTTCCTCTTCTCGGCCCATGGCAACAACTCTTTTACTTTTCTGTCTCTGAATCTGACTACTCCAGCACCACTTTCATAAATAGATTACATTATTAGCCATTATCTCATTGCCCTAGGCCATTCTTAGGACCATTCTGTTTTTGTAAAGTGCAATAATGAAGTATAGGCTTCTCCAAGAGCTTTGGCAAATTGACATATTTCCTCCATATTCAGGGTCTCAGCTGCAATGTCTGACTGCTGTCACTTTTGCCTGAGTCTAAGCCCTTCTTCTGTCTCCCACACGGCTTCCTCTAAGATGCGGTGAGACCTAGAAAATCAGCCACTATGTTTATTAGGGACTGTGTGGAGAAGGCAAGCGAGCAGGCAGTGGTTGTAAATGAAATGCCTAATTTTGCTTTCTCAGGTTCTTCTTTTTAAGCCACTCTGGGATAGAGCCCTGTGTGGAGGTATACGGTGGCTGACATTTACCCAGGTGTAGGATAGATGAAACATTCTACAAGAGTCACTTGATGAGGGATCTAATGGTAAAGTTTGATGTGAGTGTGAGTGGAGATGAAACACCACCAGCCTTTTCTTTATAAAAGTCCATGTGAGGTTGTACAGTGTTTTCTAGGAAGTGGAAATATGACAGATTTAAATAGCAGCTGAATGACAAGTTTAATTGAATTCTTGTCCTCCATTGATAAGCTAAATCTTAAATATGAAAGAAAAAAACTGATAAAAATTTAAAAAAATAAGGAGCAATTAGGCCAGGCGCGGTGGCTCACGCCTGTAATCCCAGCACTTTGGGAAGCTGAGGCAGGTGGATCACGAGGTGGGCAGATCATGAGGTCAGGAGATCGAGACCATCCTGGCTAACATGGTGACACCCGTCTCCACTAAAAATACAAAAAATTAGCTGGTCGTGGTGGCGGGCGCCTGTAGCCCCAGCTACTCGGAAGGCTGAGGCAGGAGAATGGCGTGAACCCGGGAGGCAGAGCTTGCAGTGAGCCGAGATCACGCCACTACACTCCAGCCTGGGTGACAGAGCGAGACTCTGTATCAATAAATAATAATAATAATAATGATAAGGAGCAATTAAATAACACTTACCAAGTAACTCAGGCACACTCACTGCCTTTTGCTGCTGGGTTATCTTATAGTTTAGGTCACTATAGTTAATTTCAATTTTTACAAGATTCTCTCTAGGGATAAAAAATAGAGTTAATATAGCTTAAGACTGTCAGCATTACTTTTAATTCCCATCTAATAAAAGTAATATTCATTTTTGTTTTATACGCTATTTCATGTTAAACTGGACACAGGATTGTTTTTAATATTAAGCACCATTAGCAGGATGTAGAAGGCATTTTGTCATGTTGGTTTTTAAGAAAAAATATTTTTCCCCAATAATTTTTCTGTACCTCATTCCTGAGAAACTAGAAAAAGGCATTAAATGTAAATATCTACTGAATAAAGTATTTACAAACATTTAAATGTGTGTTTGGTTTTCATTCAAATCTTGGTTCTGTCTTTTGTTACTTACACGACCTTCAAGAAATCACATTGTATTTTCTGAGTCATGGTTTCCTCATGAGTAGTCAGGATTTTAGAGTTGCGCTCACAGAGTGGTAGTGAAGTGAAATTAAATTATGTATATGCAAAATTGACACAGAGCCTGAAGTATATTGGGTGTTCAATGAATACTAATTATTAACTATATGTCATTAGTATACTTAGGCAAAGACTCTGTTTTCTTAATGGCTGTTTGAAATCTTTATACATGACCAGAGTGGCTAAACATCTTTTAAAATGATATTAATAGCTCGTTCCATGGTCTTGGAAGCCCTCACTTTCTCTGTCTCCAGCCCAGACCCCTACCTTGAGCTTCAATAATATATTCAGTTCATTCTTATATTTCTACTTGGATGTCCAATAGATGTTCCAACTTTAACATGTTCTAAGTCAAATCCTTCACATTTCCCTTATTTACAGTGTAAATTTTCACACTCCATAGTCAGTCCATCAGGAAATCCCATTTTCTGTGTTACCTTCAAAATATATCTGGACTCCTACGACCTCTCACCCAATTCAAAGCTACCACCTTTGCCCAAGCCTTCATGACCTCTCACCAGGATTTTTGCAATAGCTTGCTAACTGGTCTTTCTGTTTCCAACTTTAATGTACTCCCACTTCAACAAGTATTGTCAGGAAGGACTTTTCTGATAATAATCCACAGACCTGAGAACAACCCTCCCTGACCCTGGCTTCCCCAGGCTGCTTTTCTGCTGCCACTCCCTCACAGTGCTTTATACCATCCGACAAGACTACATACAGTGATCACCCATTTCCATCCCAGTGGACAGAAGCACAGCAAGGCAGGATTTTTATCTGTTGTACACCGAGGTATCCCTAATGCCTAGACTACTCCTGAATCTTAACAAATAATAAGTTGTTCATTACCTATATGTAAAACGGACAAATAAGGGAGCAAATTAAAGATGAAAACCAATAAATGAATGGATCAATATTACCCTCTCAGTGTTATAAGCTGAATCTGAAACCAAGCACCTTCTGATTTTAAAATGGCAATAATAATAATAGTATCCATTAAGAATGGATACTATCAGCAGAGTTTCCTAAATTATGTGGTGACCTTTAACACACCTAAGGAACATGGCTGTAAATCACTCTCCTTAATGTTTACAATTTTTGAAATCAATAATTACAAATATACTTAATTCAAAATATATCATTAATATGTTTACTTAATTTCCACTGGTTTAACCCTGAGTAACAGGAGAATGTACTATGTTTAAGTAGATAATCAGGGACTGCAGTAATATTTACAAATGATAAACCAGTTCCCAAAGTAATGGACATAATAAAGTTGTCTTGGAAGTCCAGAAATTTTAGTAATATTCCAATCTCTTTGGCCTCCATTGTGCTCCTAATTTGCATGTGCACTGATAATATTGTTTAATTTCCCAAGCACAACATTCATAATCATTTCCAAGCATTATCCACCTGCGATTTTGAGAGAAGATAAATTATTCCCCTGCAAAAACATTGTGATATTTGCTCAACTTCTCTCAGGCAGTTGTTTTGTCCAATCGTTTGTGTCTCACTGAATCTGTGCCTCATGGCAATAGTGAAGTTGTTCAAGATTTAACAGGATTTAACTCCAAAAATATTTGTTTGTGTCAGGAGAGGCACAATTATAAAATAAAAACTAAATTTTTTATTCTATCACAAGATAGTTTTTAAAGAGCTTCCAGATGCTTGAACAGGAGTGCTACATTAGAGGAATTAATTAATTTGGCATAAAGGAAATAATTTTATACAATTTTTATTTCAAAATTTGTTAAGTTCAAACAGAACAATTTTAAAAATTCACTTGTTTTACTGATGAGGTTGGCCTAACTTCAGACACAATTTACCCTTATCTTCAATGGTAAACTCCACACTGCCTGCTATGGTGAAGCTAAGCCTCTCAACATTTTGAGGTCCAGCAGCAGCCTCGTGAGGCCCTGGATTGACCATGAAGTAGCATTTATTTCTGTCCCAGGAAGACACACATGCAGCTTCATGATTAAGTTAGGGGTTGCTTCTTTTAAAATGACTGCTGCTAATATTTCACATTTGCCGTCCTGACAAACTGCATTTCTGTTTTCTGATTTACCACTCTCTGATTTCCAGTACCTTTGCACAAACCAGTTATTTAATTATATGTGTGACTTCTAACTGTCTCTATGTAGGAGCTGAACAATCCCTGAATCCAGCCACCTTTGTTCAGCTGCTCACCTTAGTCTTCCTGGTAATGGCCTCCACTATTTAAAACCATGTAAGGTCCCTACATGTACATTATGTGATAAGATTAATTGGAGAACTATTCATAATTATATGGACAGGAAACAGAAAAATACTGGGTAGAAAAGGGCAGTTCCCTAGCAAAGACCCACCCTCAGGCCTGGATAAAGTGGCTCTAAATGAGAACAAGCATTTCTGTTTTTGCACCCAAAAAGTTGCCTTTTGGCCTACTACACCCCTTATCCTGCCTCCATATGAAACCCAAACCCCAAGCTCCAGAAGATACCAGCAGACCAGCAGATCAACAAACCAGTGATGGCAAAATGATGCGGCAGAGAAAGAGAGAAGAGGAGGCACATCTGAACACCAAGGGGAATTCAGCCGGGGGTGTAGAGAGAAGAGTCTAGCCATAGGCTGCCTGCTTCCACGCAAAGATCGCAATCCCACTCCATCCCTCCTTCTGACTCCTGATTCATCTCAATGAGAGCCACCTCCACTACACAATAAAATCTTGCACTCATCCTTCGAGCCCGTGTGTAATCCGATTCTTCTGGGACACTGGGCAAGAACTTGGGATACAGAAGGCTGTCACACTGGCCCTTGCCTTTATGATAAGGCAGAGGGTCCATTGAGTTGATTAAACCTCCAGCCATATGTAGACAGCAAAGCTGAAAGAGCTTTGCAACCCTAGGGTTGCAGGCACCCACCCCTAGACACTATCATGGGGCAGGAGCCCAAAGCGCTCCCCCGGCCTCTGCACCTGCCCCTCTGCATGCTCTCCATAGGAGTTTGAGCTGAGAGGACACCGAACAGGCAAGCCACACCCCTTCTGCACATTCTGCAAGGGGAAATCAGAGAACTCTCCTGTTTCAAGAATAATCTGAGTTTTTGGGGGGAAAAAAGAAAAAAACAGCATTCCCTAAGATCCTCTTGTTTCATACATGGCTTTCTTTTCTGATTCACCAGTATGTCTCCAAAATCATGCCTACTTTCTCTGCATATTAAATAATTATGAAACTCAGGAGATTTCCATCAACCAAAAGACACAGGAAATGTTTTTCTAAGTCATATTTAAATATATCAGGAACAATATTAAAAGCAAATCAGTTTCCCACATTAAAACAAAATATATAAATAGATGTCTGTGCTGGAGTTGGAAGTGTAAACAAACATAATTGTACATTTTACAGCTGTTTATCATTTTATCTGCTGTTTGGAATCACTCCATTAGCCCTGTTTTGATGAAAATCCTTTTTCTTTCTGATCTGTAAAGACCACTTTATTATCTTGGTGTTTACATGGGAATTTTTTTTTTATTTTATTAAAGTAAGTACAAGGCTAACATTGGAATCAAAGCATGCTTTCCAAATTATGTACACATCTATGAAAATGTACATCAACCTTAGTTAACATATTTTTATTTTAATAGATATAACTACAAACACCAGTATACTATATATATTGCTGCTTCATGTCCTAGTCCTAAAACTACAAAGAAGAAACACAGAGAAATGCTAAAGTTGCTTCCCTGTTAAAAAACAAAGAGTTATTTATGAAGTTTGATTTGTAATTTTTAAGAGGCAGTATGGTATAGCAGAAAGAGGACTAATTTAATTCTCAGTTAATCAGGGAACATGGAATCATGTGTTTGGGTTGCAAAGACATGGGGACCAGCATCAAAGTTCTCGGGCATAACTTCTTTCTGGGCCCCTGACTACCTTCACAGAACCATTTAAAATACGATGTCCTTCAGTTTCCTCTTCTGTAAAAATAGAATATTAATTTCTGTTTCATCTACCTTGTACAGTTATTAGAAGACTCAAAGTGTATAACGTACAGGTAGGAAATTTTCACATTTTAAGGCATCCGTTGTTATCAGTCAACATTATTATTTTCCCCAGTTTGGGCAATAAAGGTTTGATCATGAGCAAATTACTCACACAAGCATCATTTTCCTCTTCACACAATTAAAGTAAGGAGTTGAACGATATGATCTTATCTACTTTTAAAATTCTATGGTTTCATTGTTAGTTCAGTGAAAAAAGCTATTGCCTCCCTTGATTGATCAGAATTTCATTTCCTAAGTCTTTGAGGGTTTTCAATAAAGAAAAAAAAAATCTATGTTAATTATCAGTAGTTTAAAAAGCTAGTAAGATTACCTGATGTATTTCCGGCTTTGATTCAACTTCTTGGAAAGATATTTCAAAGCTTTTTGACTTGGAAAAGAGGAATAAGAAATAGTGGCAGGGTATTCTGTTTCTTCACAAGAAACAGGGCAGCTAGAGTTATGTGTTCCCACTGTACATAACTCCTTAAGTTCAATGTGGTCTGAAATGAAAATCAGGACAGGGAATTCAGAGAAGAGAAATATTTCATCATGGGTAGGATAGTTTTATAAAGTTTATCATTTCACTTTCAATGTTAAAAAAAAAGTGGTTACCAACAACAAATGGTGTTTATATGTTACTCTGAATGTAGCAGAGGAGACACAATATAAGGCCTGGAAGTTTTTATCTTTGAATTCATTGAGTCACTGGATTGGGATCTTTACTGGATTTAAGAAATTATTTTCAGGAAGTATCTGGGTCTATTTCTGTAAAATATCAGATATTTGGACAGAAGAAAGATGGAAAGTGTGTGACCCCATGTCACTTTGAGAGGGACAGTCAAACAACCCTGCAAACCAATGTCTCAGGTTTACACTAAACATCTTCAGATTTCTCTCAACATACAGTGGTATGAAATGTGCTCCTGGGTATTTGCAGTCTCTTATTTCTGTTGGTCCGGTCACTTCCAAATCAACCCCTGAGGTTCTCCATTCAGTGTTCTCTCTTGGCTCCTTCAGAGCAACCAGGCTATCCATGCAAATGCATACTGGAAAAAAGTCCCTGCAGCAGGTAGTGTTTGTCTCCAGCTTCCCTTTGGACCACCTCCCAGTGCCCATTTTCACTGCTCCTCATCCAAGCTAGATACTCAGGTTCTTGTTTTTCCTTTGGTTTTGATACTGAAACCCTTTGTTCTCATGAACCAGTTGTTTACCAAGACCTCCCGGTAACTGACAAACTTTGGGTTTGTTTTTCAGACTCTAACTTTGACTTCTCTGGGAGATAATTTTTGCATGCATCTGCTAGTTCTTTAGCACTGCTGGTAAAGACCACCACTCTTCCCCTACACTCACATGCACTCACACAATCCCATACACACATAAGCTCACACACACATACACACACACACACACACACATACATATACTCTCATGTACATAATACTCTCTCACACACACAAACACACACACTCTTCTGACCCCCTTATCCCACAACAGTCCCTGCTGAACTGCATGCATGGTTTTTTTCTCCAAGCTCTCCCTCCAGCCTCCAACAGGGATAAGGAATCAGAAGAAATCTGGCAACATCATTTCAAGTCTATTGGTTAGTAATATGGCTTTTGCATGTTCAGTCTGTGGTCTACATAAAAAAAGATTCCTTCTACCTATAGCCATACCTTGAAATATTTTACAACCGTTGAAAAGAACCTTTTCAATCTATTCCTGCTATCCTGGAGATATTTCCACAATGGGTTAGAAAAGCAAGTTGTGTAGAAGGGTATATACTGGGATTCTGTTTTAATAAAACAACCCATGACTTCAAGTGATATGCAGATGTGTATGTGGAGAAAGTGATGGTAGGATATACTAAAGTGTTAGCAATTGTTCCAGGTTAAGGTAAAAGCAAAAAAAAAAAAAAAAAAAGAGTGGGCTCTTTAATAACAACTTGCCCCCAATAAATATGGCATGTACAGTTATAATTACATTTATGAAAAAATTTTATATGCCATGTACATACAATGAAATGAATGAATGAAAGATTACTCCCAAACAGTGAGAGGAATTCTCAGTAATAAAATTTCTACTTATTTTTACGTGATTTCCTTTCTATTCTGTAGTATTTTAACTATTCACAATAAACATGTTTTATTTGTGGAACAATAAAAAAACAACTAGGATATTTTGATTATAAAAAAGAACAAAATTTGAAAATTCAGATGTGTCTTAGTATCAGAGGGTTTTTGTTTGTTTGTAGTGTACTGCCTGTGTTTGTTAGCTACTATTTAAGAACACTTAGAAAAAGATCTTCTCGTATGTACTATATTCTGTTTAATTTCTGGGCTATCCATAGTTTGACTTAATGTCTTGTATTACTTTGAGCAACTTTAATATAAATCCTGAAAACAAAAGTAAATTAAGCACTTACCAAGTACAGGAGAAACACAGTTGAAGTACTTTTGTAGGTCGCATTCTATCCCATTTCCTTAAAAATAATAAGTGTAACATATAGAGACTTTACATTTTGTAAAATAAGTGATCTAATGACAAAAATACCTTTCTTACATACATCTGTCCATCCATTCATCCACCCACCCATTCATCTATATGAGCATTTATTCTTTCATAAGCAAAACTATGGAACCAAGTTAGTATTCAGTGAAAATATGTGTTGGGAGGAAGAATAATGCTTTCGTTTTTTTCCATACCTCTTTCCGTCTGTCTACATTATTCTAAAATCTTTAAGTGGGAATAATAATTTTAAAATGTGAGTAGTTTCCAAATTTAAAATTATGTTCACAGTCGTCATCTCATTTGACGCTGTTCACAATCCTGCGATATGAGAATCTTCATTTTACAGATAAAGAAACTAAGCCTCAGAAAGTGGCTTGCTCAAGACCACACAGTTAGGGGAACCTTGGCACATTCTGTATATCTTCCATCCTGCTCCCTCTATCCATTTACACACACACACACACGCGCACACACACACACATTCCTGATAGACTGCCATTCCAGAGGTAGGATGGGAGGGGGGCAGGTAAGTACCAATATTTGTTAAGCACCTACTATAGATTGTCAGATTGTCAGATACGTAGTAAAGTCACTATGTATCAGAGCTGGGTTTACTCCTAGGGCTGATTCTAAAGCCTTAGTCGCTTAGCCTTAACACAATATTTGTCTATTGCTATAGTCCATGTGGCTCAACAGTTAGCCACAATGTTTAGTCAGTAATCTTAAAAATAACCAAACGAGATTGTCCACTTACAATGTGTGGACAATTTGTGGAATGTTTAACTAACTATAAGGAAGTGCTCTTTTTGAATAAAATAAAATAAGTTTAAAAAATCTACCTCCAACACTGAGTTAGGAAAAAGCCTCATTTTTCTGAATTATTTCTTGCTCTGGCAATAATATTTCTTCCATTATAAAGAACAATTCAGAAAAAAAAAAAAAAACAAAGATGGTAGATGGAACACAAAAAAGAAAACAAAAAGAAAAACAAACAAACAAAAAAGAGCAATGAAATTTTGGAAATAACCAATATCTGAAAAGCTATTTTGGAGATTGCTTCCTCAAATTGTTAGTGGAATTACCTCAGTGAATTAATTTAACGTTTAGAATCTTCCATTTATTCATATATCAGTAGACTTAAAGGTATGTGTGAGAATCTAACCAAATAAGATCATATTCCTGAATGCATTTGATATATATCTTAAAGATCATGCAGATATCATTCTTTGTGTTTTATGTAGCACCTTGCCTAGTTTCTGGTCCACATTAGCCAGTAGGCTTTTGTTTAATAATAATAAATTTTAAAATTGTAAACCTTATTCTGCATGAAACAATTCAGACTTCTTTCCAGTAACTTTGCCAGTAAATTAGGAAGGAGAAATCAAAGCCAGAGCCAGCAGTTTTACATAGAACAGCAGTTTTTGGAGGGGCCAGAGATCAATAATCTGGATACTAGAAAGAAGGATGTGATGATTCCGGAAACCTCTGAAAAATAATGAAACCACGTTTGCAAAATTTATATCTCAAACAATGATTACAGTGAAAGAGATTTGACGTAACTGACTCCATCTTGTTTCTAACCTCCAACCTGTCCTTGTTCATTCTTGGGCATTAGCTGAACTTTGGGAGGAACTTAGTTTTTTATGGTTTAGCTCTGAAACAGACAATAACAGCCCTTTCCCAAAACAAACCCTCTTCCTGCCTGGGGACTAGACTGCCTTTGTAGGGCTAACAAATTAGTCACAAGATTAGAAATTATGTTTAGGAGTCATGCAGCTGGAGGGTGAAAGATTCTAAACCTCCCCAAATTGCTTCTAGTGATAACATTACTATTATAAAAGCTAAGATCAGTGCTTGCGATATGTTGCAGACCCTGCCTCCAATGATCAGCTGGAACCACTCAGATAAAAAATCTGGCCCATCTGGTTTTGTGACCCCTACCCAGGAATTGACTCAGCGCAAAAAGACAGCTTCAACTCCATATCATTTCACCTCTGATCTGACCAATCAGAATCCCTGATTCACTGGTTCACTGGTCCCCTTCCCACCAAATTATCCTTAAAACTCTGATCTCAGAATACTCAGGGAGACTGATTTGAGTCATAATAAAACTCCAGCCTCCCGCACGCAGTTCTGCATGAATTAGTTTTTCTCTATTGCAATTCCTTTGTCTTGATAAATCAGTTCTGTCTAGGCAGCAGGCAAAGTGAGCCCGTTGGGCAGTTACAATATTTTGGCAGGTAGATTGTGTTACAATATATCTTTCTAGATATGCTGTGGGAGGGGGATGTAAGAGACCTGAATAAAAATATCTGACATTTATATAGACTGTATTCTGTGCCAGGCACTATTTGAACCACTTACATACCCCTTTCGTTCTTACAGCAACCCTATAAGATGGAATTATTATCCTCTCCTCCATTTGACAGCAGAGTAGAGAGGTTAGGTCACTTGTTCAAGATCACCTAGGGGAGAAATTGTGGAGCTGGCATGAGTGGCCTAGTTGAGATCTAGCTCTTATTCACCCTGCTCGATTGCTTCCTTGAATGCTTGCCTCTCACCCATGGTTCTGGAAAAGCTGCAAATTGTATGAAAAGGAGGCCCCGGAAGGTAAGTTTACAGTTACAAAGGAAACAACTTTGCAACAGTGAAATCTTCAGGCTTGGTAAGACATATCCATGATCTAATTTTTCTTTCAAAATGAAGAAAAACTTGGTGTGCTGTTTTAGATATTTGAGACCATCAAATTTTAGCCTTTGGGAGTAAGTATTGGGGCCCCACCCTGATAAAACAATTTTCCTTTCCAGAAATCTCTGCTATGATTTTATAATGTAAAACTTGTCCGTCGAAGTTGTACTTGGCAAGTGGATAATTTTCCAGTGTAGAATTTCATAAGAGTGGAAAACAATTTAGTGACATGTTGATTTGCTATGTTTCAAATTAAGTAAATATAAACATAAAATTCAAAGAAATTTAGGACTGAACTTCTGATGACTTTGTCACTAGTTGTCATTTTAGGCTGGAAAGAGAAGGAACAGGCTTAAGAATATAATAATTTTCTGTGAATGGGTTAGCAGCATCTGTAATTACATTTAATAATACTTAATATTCCATTTGTATTTCAATACTCTATTCCTCCCAGACCTTTTGTAACCCTGTAAGAAACACTTAACTGTCTAGTTAAGTAAGGGGGCAGTTAGTCTTTATTTACCAGGAAGAAGAAAAGGCACACATCCACATTGCTTTTTTATGTGCTGGGCTTTGCATTCCTTCAAGCAACCGGAAGTGCTGTAGTTGCTAAAATTCTGCAGCTTGATGTTAGGATTGCATTCTCCCCAAGGGTATTCTTGATGAACTGTCTTAAGATAAGATAAATACTTGGTTCAGGAGATTTATTTACATCAATTTTCCATCAAGAAGCTGATACACATTTTTATTTTACTCTCAGAGCTCTTGGATTTCCAAAACCAAAATTGGTTACATTTGTCTATTTTGCCTACTCTATTGACCTGAAATTCCCTGAAGCTAAGTATAATAGTGATCCTTAAACATATATCCCAAATGTGAATTAATAAAGTCAGACACATTGAGTATTCTAAAAATCAACTCATATAAGGAAAAAAAGATCACTTATGTAAATGTTATATTAGTGTAGTAATCAGCTCACCTACAAAACAGCAACCAAAATCACATTTTAAAAAGATCCTTTAACAAGCAACTATTATGTGCCAGGCAACACGGTGTTGCAGAACTTTCTCCTTAGTTCAGCTAAAACTGAGCTCTTGTCACATGACCAGGAAACATGAGGCTCGCAGACACATAGAAGGGTAAGGAAATGGAATTTATTGGTTAAAAAGGAAAAAAAAAAATGACTCTCAGCTAAGTGAGAGAGAGTCTTGCTGGTAGGTTTCCCACCTCACAGATTGAATCTCAGGTCACCACACAGATACAGGAGAGGCCAGGCTCCTCCCCACTGCAAACAATGTAAACTTCCCAAGGCTCCACCCCTTCCTCCCAATGTGCAGATGGGCATTTTTCAGAAGGAATCAGGTGGGAAAGGGCAGACTTCATCTGAGACAAGCAGTCTAGTTTTTCAGCCTTCAGACTGTTTTAGACTTGAAGGTGGAGTTTCACCAGGGGCCGTTGGCTGTCTCTTGTGTCTATCAATGATAAGTGCTTTCTTTGCAGTACTTCACTTAAACTTCCTTACTATGAAAGGAAAATATTACCCCTGTCCCATTTGTGCAGAAAGGAGATGCAAATTCAGGAAGCTAGTTAAAGAAAGTTACAGAGCAAGTAAGTGGCTGGCAAACAGAAACCTACCAGACCAGCCTGACTCCAAGATTCCTGCTTTTCCCACTAATTTTCTCCTTCCCAGATAGTCTCATTGAAGAATCATGGCTCAGCAACTTAGGTACCTTTTTATACTTAATGACCCTTTCCATTTCTAATGAAATGTAAAGTTACTTTGGATTTGATAGGCTTCCCAGCTTTCACTTATATAGTTTCTGTTTCCACTAATCATGTACCTTCAGATAAAGGAAAAGGATCTGAAATGAAATTTTGGAATTTGTAATGGTGTTTTACAGGTATGGGAGAAAGGAATTTCTAGTGAAAAGCATTACTTATGTGTTTGAGGCATTCACTACCCCACCTAATTTCCTCAGACTCGACTTCTCTGCAGTATTTACCTTCACTTGGCGGATGGTTACCCTTGTGTGCATTCCCACAGGTGACAACAAGCCTAACCCATCAAACTGTGGCACCGTCTTTGGTGAATGGATAGCAAAGATGATCCCAGCATCAACGAAACCAAGGGCTGGGTTATCAGTGAATGTCTCCTGAAACAAAAATATGTTTTTGCCCAAATTGCAAATTGACTATATCAGTTCTATACAAGTTTAGGATTTCGTTTTATCATCTCATGATAGCATTTGACTAATCCTAAATATTTTATGTTATATTTCAACCTCTTTTTGTCTAAAGTGTGTGAAAATTAAACATCTAAGACATACTTTAGTGGTTGAATCTGTGAAAGGAAAATATCTTGGGTCCCTTCAAGCTGGGGTCTACTCAGGGCAGTCCTGAAATAATTGAGGCTTGTCTCATTATTTTTCTTGATTGACATCTGGTAACCACAAAGGGATCCTGAGTGAAGGCAACCTGGCCCGCAGCAGCTAGCCTATCGGTGCTTGGTACCAGCTTGGGCACCTTATAGCCCAAACCAATAGGATGATTGCTGAAGTCCAGGAATTCTTTCCTCCAGGGATCCCTGATCATCCATTGTTTTTCATTTGGGGGTCTGAGGTTCATTCACTGTTCAAAAAAAAAAAAAAACTCCTTTTGTTGTGGAAGTTTCCACTCGCTTCCATCAAGGAAAGTGAACCTGTCAGCTTCTGCATCGGCAGAGAGCAGTTTTCAGCTTGGTCCCCATCACTAGGTGAGAAAACTGGTTTGGGATTCTTTCTTGCAAATTCTTTTTAAAGAACTAAAGTTAGCATTAACAACCAGCTGGTATTAATTTCTGCTTAAACTTAGAGCGCTCAGAAATCATATAATTTGTGTTATCATTGTTAGTTTTGCTTAACTGTTTTGTTGTTTGTTTCTGTCTTGTTGGGTTCGTGTATGTGTTTTAGTTCTTCCTCTCATTGGATTTGACCAACTCAGAATCCTCTAACTCATGAGTATGGAATTTTCCACTCCAAAGAAATAGAGCACCTTGCTCCCCTAAGCCTTTTGGGGCATTCTCAGGTGACTGAGAATCACATGGGGGTGTCTGGGAGGAATGCTCCCTAAAATGTGTAGTGGCTCTAAATAAGTATCCCCCTTAGAAGAATATACTTAGGGTCTAATCTCAGCTGGCAGGTGCATAGTAGGAGCCGACCCCTCCTGCATCTTGAGCCCCTGACACACTGTGCCAGGGAGCTGCAACACAAGAGGACCAATCTGGTTCAGGGGGTAACAGCCCTGAAAAGCTAGGTCTGTTAGCAGCACATTTTGGTTCCAACGCACGTCCCAACTTGGTTAAATCCAAAGGGGAACTCTAAATTATGGGGAACAAGGCCTCTGAAGTGGAAAGAAAATAGCAATCAAAAGGGAAAAAAAAAAAGGAAAGATTTTTGATTTTGACTACTAAAGGGGCTTTATTTACATAACAAAGTCACCTTTTTATCAGCCAGACCAAACTGAAAGAGCAATGGCTGTACTTCTGAAATAGCAGCATTTTGTCCTAGCTGAAATATGGTAATGAGATCTAAAAAGAATTTTTTTAAAGGAGCTCAATGGTTCAAAGTCAACTAAATTAAAGGTTAACATCCAAGATGTGTGTGTGTATGTGTGCATGGGTGCATGTTTGTATTTAAAAGACCTTCAGGTTTTTGGGTTTTTTTGTTTTTCTCTCCTAAGACTTTGTCTATTTCTTTCAGCAAAAGTTTTTTTTTTTTTTTTTTTTTTTTTCCCTTCAGTTGACTGAATTCTGTTTTCATCTGACCTTTTGACTAAAATAGTTATTGCAACAGAGGCTTCTCTTGGGTTTTTAAGGAAGAGTGTAATTTAGACACTCAGAAATGTCTTTGTTAAAAAAAAATAAGCGAACTGTAAAAGCATCACATGGTCTAACCTCAAAATAATTCTACCTTTTTTTGGAGACCCAGGATTCAATGTGAGCTCTGCTCAGAGCTTAGAGAGCCAGTTAAAATATAGGTAGTCCCTATCTAAATAAAACTGGTCTCGTTATACAATACTATGGTAGAGTTCTATACGTTTAGGTTAGATTTGGCTCAAAGAAAATTAAAAGCATCTCCTTCTAGCACCAACAGACTTTTTCTCTCTGTACCTTATGATATAAAGTTTGCTATTTTATTTTCAACTGAGTTGTTTCATTTAATAAGCAAATTTAAGGCTATTTAGCTAAAAACTGCCTAGGATTGCAAAACAGGTTATCAAGAATCTGAAAGTCTAAGATAGGAAAAAAATAATAAAAGGATCTTTATGAATCTGTAAAATGTACCTTTATTGGCATACCTAACATGTCTATGTATTTATATGTCATGTACACAGTGTTTCACTACAGAAAATATATAAAAGGGCTCTAATTAATTGGCTTAAATAAAAATAAAAGTGTTTAAATCAAATATTTTATCAGGAAAAAAGAAAAGAATAGTCGAATTATTTTTCAAGTTTATGTAACTTAAGTAAAATCTTTAATAAAAAAAAAAACTAGCTTTAAAATTACTGGTAAAGTAATATCAGAAATGTCTTAAGAATTGCCAGCATACTTTTTTTGTTTATATTTATTAATCAGGCAATTTCAACTTATCCCTGCCAAACACTATAAAATGTGAAAATTTGGCAGAGAGTTTACAAAACTATAAACCTAGCCCCAAACAGAATGATTGCTGCTTATGCAGTTTTTAATAAATAAGATACTGATATTGGTTTAATGAAAATAGCTGCAGCTTAAATTTTCTAAGATTACCATAACTTCCAATCTTGTAACTTTAGGTAGCCTATTCCACAGGCAGTAAGGAGGTTTGTTGTGGAAAGGACTGCTATTGTCTTTGTTTCAAAGCTAAACAATAAACTAAGTTCCTCCCAAAGTCCAGGAATGAACAAGGACAGCTTGGAGGTTAGAAGCAAGATGCAGTCAGTTAGGTCCTATCTTTTTTACTGCCTCAGTTATATTTTTGCAATGGCAGTTTCATAACTTTAAATCATGACTGTTGCAGTTTTCATAAATAATCTAGGTGAACAATTAAAATAAAATAGGTAAGGGATAAATACTTGTAGAAAAGTTATCATAATTTAGAATATAAAGTTATGTTAATTTAATAATAGATATGTCATTATGTGGGTATTTTCCAATAAATATGTATTATAGAAAAACAGTCTTGCTAAAAAAAAGTATGTCCTTTTTAAATAAAGATAAACAAATCTTGTCTAATTTAAAGCTTATCTAAAGGTTATGTATAACACAATTTAAAAAGAACAAGGAAACAAAAAGGGATGTATAGAAAATTATAAAAATAAAGAGGTTTTTTTGTGGTAAGACAGCTTAAAGAGAAATAATATGGTAAATTTAGTCCTAAAATAAAATGACTGGTTGTTTAAGAAAGGAGAGGTGTTCAGGACAAGCCAGAAAGTCCAAGCATGTCATTAATAGTCAGTGGAAGTCACAATAAAGATTTAATTTTTAAAAAAACCAAAAACTTTAATATGTTCAGTTGTCACATTATTATTAAGTTTTGGTTTGCTTAAGAAAAACACTGAGATAAATTTTTTTTAAATTAAGGTTATTACATCCATGTATCTTCCTGTATGTGCTTTTATAGTCCTTGTGACATTAAGTTACAGGGCTTTGACTCCAGGGTCTAAAAAGGACACCAAGTCCTACTAAATCTTAAACACTAACAGCAATTAAAGCCTCAACTTCAGGCCCCATAGCAGACTCCAATCAAAATAAAATGCATTCCTGGCCAGCACAGGAACTCATACCTGTAATCCCAGCACCTTGGGAGGCTGAGCAGGTGGTTCACCTGAGGTCAGGAGTTCCAGACCAGCCTGGCCAACATGGTGAAGCCTCATCTCTACTAAAAACACAAAAAATTAGCTGAGCATGGTGGTGCATGCCTGTAACTTGGGAGGCTGAAGCATGAGAATCACTTGAACCCATTCAGCAGAAGCTGCAGTGAGCCAAGATCATGCCACTGCACTCCAGCACTCCAGTTTGGGTGATAGAGTGAAACTCTGTCTCAATAAAAAATAAATAAATAAATAAATAAAATGCATTTTTGAGACATAGGGCCAGAAATTAAAGCCATTCAACTCCTCAAGGCCATGTGCCTATTGAGGAAGAAGTGGGCATGTGAGATTGCAATGGGTGACATTAAGAGACAAAATAAGTTCAGTTTCTCTATAAATTAATCATGAACATCAAAGGCACAATGATTCAAGACCAGCATATTGACTCCTGTGTCAGATTAACAAGGTTTTCTTGAAGCATTAACTAACTACTTAATAAAGGTCATAAAGGTTATAAAAGGCTTATGGAAGTTATATTTTATGGTCAAGATTAAATTTTATAGATTGTTTACAAAATTTTGAAAAACAAATTTAATGGCTTCATGCTGTTTTTATTAAGGCTTCTTATTTGGAAAATTAAGTCTCCTCTCTCAAAGAATGAAGCTTTTTTCTTTTAAAAAAAAAAATTCTTGAGTTATCACTTTGGTTAAATGAATGACTTTACAATGACCTGTAATCCTATTTCATAATATCAAGTGTTTTAAACTTTTGATATTTGATGATCTTTCTAAAATCAAATAATAAATGTCTTTTTCTGACCTAATTAATCCTTTAAGATATTAGTTTCCCTAAAGTCCAAAAATGAAATAATTTGGCTTAGTTGGTATAAAAATTACACAGGAAGCATTATCAAATATGAAATTGTGTTTAGTTTTCATTGGGCTGTATATAAATGTTATTGGTATGTGTTCCAGAATTAATGGAAAGGCCTGTAATTCTGATAAGACTTAGTGTACATTATCAATAATAATCATAATCGTTATGCTAAAATTATTTTTTACCACCAAGGTAACAAATTTCCTTGTCAGTTGTGTCTTTGACTATGTCTGCTCTAGAAACTTTTTTCATCCAAGGACAATTGTTCTCATGTTTTGGTCCTTGTTAGAAGGTGTTTTTATAATCAGCTATAAAACTCTAACAGGTGCCCTTAAATGCAGGTTTCTGATAACTTTGGAGGTTGTAACATCAGAGAAGAGGAAAAACTTTCAGTACTCATGGAGAGCTAAAATGTTCATGAGTATTAAGCAGAACAGGAATGAACTGCATGGACTCAAATAATCTTTTTGACTTTTTACTTAAAATGTTTGCTGATCCTTTGTTTTGTTTTTCAGAGTCTTAAAACTTTTATTTTGAGCTACTGACAACTTTTAACAATTTAGTATACTCCTATGAACAAAATGTGGAGCATAGTTAATTCTCTCTGCCTGATTTCTCCAGAATTTGGAAACTATTTGTGAGTATTCTTAACTTGTGCTGATACAGTTATTTGCATAAGTGCAATAAGAATCTGTTTTCATTTGTAACAGGACACAGTTGGGGAAATTGGTTATTTTACCAAGGCTTTTACTGGAATGGTGTGCTTTCCTTTAAGGACTCAAACTTGGCTTATGAAACCAATAATGTCCTTGGAAAAACTGACCTCATATTTTGTGTACAGAGTCTCTGTACAGGGTTTCTGACCTGTGGTAAGTAAAGAATGTCACTTTCTGACAGGCCCAGAAGCTCCAGGTTTATCTTGGAACCTCAAGTGGAGAGGAAATTCATCCAACTCATAGATACTTGATGGCAAGAATCCATGGCTGGACTCGGCTTTTAAAAAGTCTTATCTGAGATTCCTTCTATGGAACAAATTTCCACCAAAGGCAATTTAAAAGCCTATGTAAAAAATAACTATTCTTGCTGAACTGTATACAAATAATTTGGCAAAATAAAATAAAGTAAACTAGTCCTAACATGATTTGTCTTTAGCAAAAATGTGAAACTTTATGTCCTAATTAATCCTTTAATTAGGATTAGAGAAGACAGAAAAATTATGTTTCCAAAACTATAGTACACCTGTTGTTAGATTCTAGTCTTGCCCAGTGTTTTTCAGTTTTTATTGTTTTCTACAGTATGGACCAAATAATTTTTCTTGGCTGCAAGCCTTCAAAATAGTGTTTTCAATTTTTTTCTTTCTTCCCCCCATTTTTCCTAATTTGGAGTCCCTGAAAACTAAACTGTGCTTTCTTAACGTCCTGCAAACTGAAGCCTGTCAACTTAAACTTTAGAAGAAAGTAACAGCAATCTATTTACATATATAGCCACTTTTCATACCTAGCTACTGATGTACAGACTTCAAAGTAATGTGGACTATATTAATTTTTCCAGGATTGTTCTTTTGTTTGTTGTTGTTTTTCTCCCTTCCTCCCCCTATTTTCTCTTCATAGAACATGAGACTTTGTAATCTTCTAAAAATAAACTTTTGGGACCTACCCATCTAGTAATAAACCATCCTAACCATGAGAAAATCAGATGAAAACTGAGACCAGAGACTCATGTTCTCCTAAAATGCTTTCTCCTGAAGATTTTTTTTAAAGGGAGTGGTTTAATGGGAAAGGAGATTATCTTGGGCCCTTTGAAACTGGGAGCTGCCTCCCATTCTATTCAAAGTTATTCCTTTGCTCACTGAGACAGATGCTTAGTCTGATTGCCTCCTTTGGAAAAGCCAATCAGAAACTCAAAAAAAAAAAAAATGCAACCATTTGTCTCTCACCTACCTATGATCTTGAAGCCTCTTCCCTGCTTCGAGTTGTCCCCACCTTTCTGGATGGAACCAATGTACATCTTAGATATAATTGATGTCTCATGTCTTCCTAAAATGTATAAAATCAAGCTGTGCCCTGACTAGCTTGGACTACCTCAGGACTTCCTGAGGCTATGTCACTGGTGCCTGTTCTTAGCTTTGGCAAATAAACCTCCTAAAATGATTGAGACTTGTCTCATCGTTTTTCTCGATTGACAATCGTTGCTCAAGACCTCTATAGGTTTCCATGGATCACATTTCATCTTACATAGGTGCAGGTAAGTATTTACAATTACTGTTAATGATCTTGTTTCTTCTGGCCTTATCTTCACCTAGTTGCCTTTTAGTTGCTTCCTTCTTGGCTGCTTTCTTTGACTCATTTGCATAGAAAATCATTTGGCCCTCTTCATTTTGCAATCAAAATCCCTGCCTTTATGTAAAATTCAAATCGAAAGTGAAGATTTACACTATTTCTTTAACACTAATGTTCTGTTTAATAAATCTTAGGTCAGATGAAGAAATTTAAGACTAAACTTCTGGTGACTTTGTCATTAGTTGTAATTTTAGGCTATAAGGAGAAGGAACAGGCTTAAGAGTATAAAGAATATAGTCTATGAATGAGTCAACTGCATATGTAGTTACATATAATAAACATACTATTCTATTTGTAATTCAAAAGTCTATTTCTCCTGGCCCTTTTGTAACCCTCTAGGAAACACTTAAATATCTAGTCTGGAGAAATATCTCAATGTTATTTACTTATGGAACATTGCATTGAATTTATAGATTTTCATTGCATTCTAAAAATATTTGGAAATTTCTAGTTTGTAAAAATTGATAATATAATGTTCGAACTGACCTTATGGCTAATATTTGAATGACTTGAAAGTATTAATCAAATACATTACAACTATAGGTAGGTACATGCATTAAAGTTTTCAATGTTATGTTTGGATATAAAGAAAAATATCTTGAATGGGATACAAAAGGAAGCTATGAAGAGTACATTACTGGAAATTCTTTAAAAGTAGCCAATGGCATGATTCACTTGGATTGGGAGGTGAATGCAGGAACACCAAGTTTGTTTTTCATCTTTGTCATTAATTGTATGATTTTTGGATACTTAATTTATCAGCATTTTAGAACCCTCTTTTATAAAACCATCATAATGAAGTAGAATGCCTTTAAATGTGTAATACTAGAAGTGGTTATGTAAGACAAAAGGTCAGAATTAACTAATCTTGGGTGGGAGCTATACCAGGAAACCTTGAAGGAAAACACCACTGCATTTCTTAGGTGTTTGAACATCTGCCTCCCAGAGCTAAACACTTAGAACTTATTAGGTCAATTACAACTTTCCAAAAGCTGGGCTTGGACAAAATCTATTTACATAATATTCCTTATATAACCAGGATGTTTTCCATCACTTTTCCAGATGTACATCCTATAGTTTGTTAAATGTGTATGTAGAGTTTCTTTCTAAAACATGTTGTCATATTTACAATAACATATTTCTAAAATTATTGTTAAATGCAAAGAGTTCTCTTAAAATAGCTACATGCATTGCAACTTAGAATCTCTGGGTTTCATTATTTTGTGGCATGAACATTCCCTGGAGTCAAAAATTTAAGTCAATAAAAATCTCCAGTTTATGCCTCAAAATTTTGCCTGTTTAATTTCTAAGCCAATAGTTATATAAAATCCATAGGAGTCTAGACTAAATTAACAAAAACTGAAATAATATCCAATGTATGGGAGCTATCTGATATGGACCAATAGTCTGATCAAATTTTTGGAACCCCCACCCATTCTTGTTTGTCTTGAACCTGGAGAAAATTCAGTACCTGATTCACACTGAAGAGCAAGCTCAAGCCTCTTCCAGAGACACTCACTTTTCTCTTTGCTTGGATAGTTTCACCATGATTAAAAGTAAAACAATTTCCATATTCAGTGAAGACATGTCCAAAATCCTCCAATATGTAAATGAACCAAAAAAAATCATCAATTTGATATTTTTGTCACCTCTGAAGTTTGCTATAACTTCTTTTTAAAAAAGCACAAATATCTAACAAGACTGCAGAAGTATCAGAGAGAATAGTCTGATTTATATGTGTTTTCAATGGTAGTTTTTTTTGGTAATATACATTTGTCAACTTGCATGTGATTATTTAAAGGAGACATTTTTATATAAAATTAAGCATGTATTTAAAACATTTTTAAAAATTACTTTTTTTGTATTTTCCTGAAGATGTATGGAAATGTGTTTTTACCTGTGGAGCACTACTACAGCATCCTTTCTTGGAGGAGCTACGCCTTCTGTGACCTGTATGGTCACATTGTGGCAGTCAATCATATGACCCTGCTCCTTTGACCCTCTTTTTCCAGCCACTACAGAGGTGTGCGTGGGACACAAGCTGGGCCAAACTTAAACCTCACCTTCTTGCCTCAGTGATTGGTTCATGAATTGATATGTGTCCCAAGTAGAGCTAATCAGAGTCTTCGGTGAGATTATTAAGTGGATTCTGGAGTGCTAAACTCTGATAATGAAAGTCTAGGGGCAGTCAGCAGCCATTTTGGTGAGATGGGGAGAACTCATACAGAAACAAGCCAACCAGAATTATGAGATGGAAACAAAGTCAGAATCTTAAAGATAGTCTTGGAGACCATTGGTTCAGCATTTTTCTGAAGCCAGAACTACTGTGGGAGTTCCCGCTTAATTAAGCCAACTCATTACTTTTAGTCTTCAGTTTACTAGAACAGAAATGGGTTTCTATAATATGCAATTGAAAAATTTCTCTAACACGAAATTTCTTGGTAGTGAGTTAAACATGTTGGTGAATAAAAACAGCATAAGAGAGCTTACTTTCCAAGTTAAGAGTTTAGGTCAGAAACTCATCTCTGTGAAATGTCTCTCAGGCATTTTTTTCTGCTTATTGTGTGCTAAGGTGGCCTACCAAAAACATAAGAAATTGTATCCAAGAACCAAGAATTTGTGTTTACTTAGACTCCCCTAACAACACAGGCTACGGAATTGCTGATACAGGAAATATGGCATCAAATTGCCTATGTAGTTATTTATTAATAGATTGCAGATATATCTAGTACTTTATCTTAAATGTAGATTAACTCTATAAACAATAACAGGATTTTGTATTTCTTATGTATTTGTTTTCTATTTGTTATGAGTGAGTGTATATTATATAATATATAATAGTTATTATTATATATAATATATAATAATACATAAATTTTTCATAGTTAAACGCTGGGATCCTCTTATTTTCTATAGTCTCTAATGCAATACCATAAGCATATAAGCAGAGTGATGGATATTTGGTGATTATAAAAATATTATGTTTGAATAGGTTGTTTGTTGATGAATGGAAAAACTTAAAATATCCTCTTGTGTTAAATTGTTTTTCTTTTGGAAAGACTATACTACAAGAAAGGCAATCAAGTTTTCTCTTTTCTATCTTTCCTTATCTAACTGCTTGAAAGAGGAAATTTGTCTCATGTGTATTCCATACCCCCAATATCATAAGGCTGAGCTAATGAAATAGAATCTGTAAGGAAATTTGGATTGATTCACCATGGGAGTAAATGCCGTGGGAGCTCAATGTGAAACAGTGTAGTAAAGGAACTTATCACTTTGATTATATTTGAAGAATAGAAAATCGTTACCTTTGGGCTACATGGCTTTCCAAAAAAATCACAGTCCAACAAAGTGCTGTTGTCAAGATAAAAACCTTTGTTCCTGATAAATTCTGCAATGCTGAAGTTTTGGTGACTTGCAGCAAAATCAGTAGCCTCTGTAGAGCCAGTGGAATTGGCAGTAATTTTTCGAAGATGGAGGACTTCGGATACAATGTGCCATAAGAAAAAAATAACACCAAATTTGGCTACAGCATCTGTTTGGAACCTATTAGCAGGAATGAAGGCCATAGTTAGAATAATGAAAACGTATAATTATCTAGAAGAGAGACACCAACATCTGGATTCTATTAGCTGCTTCTTATCTCCTACACTCTCCCTCATTTGCAAGACATTTAAGCAAAATTTGATTCCTAGGAAGTCTTTGACCCATTGTGCAATTAATCTTTTATTTGCACATGTAGTTTCATTTACCTAAAATATACCCCAGACCTTGATCTGGATTACACCTAATGGATCTTCAAGATTCAATTTAAAGGAAGAGGTGGGAATGTATAGTTGTTAAAAATGCATTTAGGAGCCAGATTTCCTGTGTGTGGCCTTGTCCTGTGTCAGCTTAGCTAAATTAGAACTGCATTTCCCAGCATTCCCATCCTTGTATATATATGAATTTCACTGTCGTGCAGGAGCTGTGGTAGCTCACCCACACTGCAATCCATCTGCTGACTCGACTTGCTGGTATTGGGCAGCAGCCGGGACCACAGCTCCTCCAGCTCCTTTGTGACCTCTTCCTTCAGCTTCTTCAAATACTGGGTTAGGTAAGAGTACAACCTGGTAAAGATGACAACTATCCTGCAGGTCATTCACACCATCAAGATTGGAGGTAGTGAAAAAGAGACCTACATTTTGAGCTTGTATTTGTTTCCCCAACTTCATATCCATTTTCCCTTCCTTCTGGCCCTGCTTACTTCAGCCCCAGCACTAGGAACAGGCGAATGACTGTACAAAGACTGCTTACCCAGCTCCTGCAACGAAGTGGGGCTTAATCCCTAGAAAAAAGCCCTTTATTCTGTCATTCATGATGTTCCTGTTTCTCCAGCTAGGTTCTAATTGTTACAGCCATTTAATGGTATGACTTAGTTAATTTTTTCATTTCCCTGTGATGTAAGTTTCCTCTCTTGCAAAATCTGTATGTATTAATACAACCTACCTCAAAGTGTTGTTTTAATGATTACATTAATTGTTCTTCTTAAAATTTTTAGATAGCTGCCTGGAATATAGTGAGTGTTAGGTAAGCACTTATTAAATAAATGATTCATTCTGGCCACCAAAGCAGAAGTAATCTATTTAACTTAACGACTGTATCACTTTCTAATTCTCTTATCTTGTGGGGCAATTTTGTTTTGCATTCCATATGGTTCTTTATTTGCATGCCTTCCATTCCTTTACAAACATGATCAGGACTTTCATATTTTGGATATTATAAATTTTGAAACTGAACAAATGTTCTCTCTTTAAATTGACTGCTGAAAGCATAGAACAGAATGTATATTCCACTCTTGGTAAGTATATGGGATATGTGATTCGTATGTTACACCTGAACCTCTTTTGTATCCCTGATTTTATTTCTATTTTCCTTTATATTATATATCTTATTTAATATATAAATATATATATCTATATGTGTGTATATATGTACATATAAAGAGAGAAGAAAATAAAAATATTTACTCTAAAATATATTTTTTGACATATTTTGAAATGGCTGCTGCAGGGTCAGCTAATGGAAGTAACCTTGCAAAGCTGTCTTTTATGTGGAAAATTTGCATCTGTAGAAAATGTCCATTAATGCAGCCGGGCCTCCTCTTGCTAGGCATTTGCCAGGTATAGGAGATATTGAGATTCTGACACCTTTAAAAGTCTAAAAAGAAACATTTGCCATCTTGTCTCTCTGAAGAAGTCATCATCTATATAACAAGGTCACCTTTGCTAGGCAAGCCTTTTCCTTTCTCCCTACTATAACCTGTATAACCTGTCTTGCTGTTAAAACCTGCTTTCAGTAATGTTCTGAGCCCACATCCTTTCTGTAATCTCATGATGATAAATAAGCCTCTGTATCTGGTTGGGATGTTGGGCTTTATTCTGAAGGCTCATGTGTATACACATTAAGTATCATTGTAAGCCTTTTCTTCTATTAATCAATCTGCCTCATGTCACTGATTTTTCAGCATATCTTTAGGGGGCCAACACTCATGACCCCCACAATACATACATATAATTTTTCTTTCAAATTCAAGCTATATTAAGTCCTTTCTCAGTCAAGGTAGGGCATACACAAAACACAAAAATGGAGAAACAACCTCAAGCCAACATTACATACTCTTTAAGTGATGAAAAACTGTTTTCATAGTCAATATCTAATATTGTAGCTTACTAAACTGGCTCTGATCCTTGCAAAGCTAGCCCAGGTCCTAAAACTCTGTAAATATCCTCCTCAGACTTCCTGATTCCAAGGCACTATTGGTCGTCTGTCATGGTGGTATTCTGTCTAACTACAGTACATCTAATAACCCTGCTTTTCTTGGTCAAAAGTATTTCTTGGATCATTAAGAAATTAAGAGTTTACATCAGCAACAGATTTGACAGAAGGATGGTATAAACCCTGTATTGAGAGATGGACCTCCAAGCTACTACAGGTTTCCAACTCCCAGTGATGGACAGGTTCCCAGCAATCTGCTCCAAAGCCCTACAACTGTGAAATACTACACAGTCAGAGCCAGTACTCCCTGATACATGTTCATTGGATTATATTCAAAATCATTATGCAGAGAAGTAAAGGAATTACTACACATATAGGAGGAATGAATACAACCTACAAAATGGTTAAATAGGAGGGCATCTTAAAATATTTTTAAGCTTTTTTATTATACTAATAACATTTGAGACCATGAGATTAATTTAATCTAAATTAAATTTATTAATTAAATTTATTAATTAAATTAATTAATCTAAATTAATCTAAATTAAATTTAATAAATAAAGCCTAACCATATTAAGCCAAGGAAGAAAATTTTTTTGTGAGAAATACTGTTTTGCACAAAACAAAAGTGTTTTGCACTGAGTTTACTTTCAATTTTATTTTATTTTTTGAGACAAGGTCTCAATTTGTTGCCCAGGTTGTAGTGCAGAGGCACGAACATGGTTCATTGTAGCCTCGACCTTCTGGGCTCAAACAATCCTCCCACTTCAGCCCCCCATGTAGTTAGGACTACAGGTGTGCACCACCATGCCCAGCTAATTTTTATATTTTTTTTTTTTTTTAGAGACAGAGTTTTACCATGTTGTCCAGCCTGGTCTCGAACTCCTGAGCTCAAGCAATCTGCCTACCTTGGCCTCCCAAAGTGCTGGGATTATAGGCATTAGTCACTGCATCTGGCTTATTTTCAATTTTAATTTGAACTTCAAAACTCTTCCAAGCTTTCCTTTCAAAAACCTTGCTTAGCTAGAATTTGCCTTACTCTTTAATTTAACACAACTGGTAAAGAGCCTAGTAGAAGAAAATAACACTAAAAATATATTAATTGGTTTAAACAATTTAACATCTGGTAACCAATTAAATCTGTCCTTCTTATGTATATCAATGGTTCTAAATGTACTTCCCCAAATTATGTCACCCAAATGATTAATTTTCATCTAAAATCCAAGTTGATGCCTGACTCAGGTCTTATTTGAGTCCTGCCAAAACAGACCCATTTCTTGTACATTTTACAGTTAATGTTATGGAGAAGGAAAATGAGGAACAATGTCTGCCTTTTGTATTCTTCTTTGAGCAAATTTTAACATCTTACCTTTCTCTGATTAACTAATGAAACCTTTGATATGTCTTTATATTTGTATGAGAAGCAATGATTTTACTTTTGGTTAAAAATCCTTGAGCAATTTTTTCTTGCATCAAACAAATTTGAAATAAACAAAGAATCACAGTGATTATAAACATGAAGACCCAGTACATGAGTTCTCATAAACAATGGATCAAATAGCAGTAGTAGTCACTACATCCAATTATTATTTCTGATTTTAGTGGAAGAAAATAAAATTCTGAAGTTTTTACCAAATGAACAGAAATTTTTGATGAATTTTGTGATAAACATATTTTAGTGAAAATTTCAGACACAAAGACATTTGAAAAGCACTAGAACTGATACCAAAGAACCAAGTCACAAATATTATTAAAATTTCTGGAATTTTTTGTGAAATGTGACTTTTTATTAATTTCTGCCAATTGTATTCTTAGGAGTTTGTCTTTCTGTATAACCATTGCTTTGTGTGAAAGAAACTTTTCAAAATTAAAATTAATAAGTATTCTTTAATCAACTACAGGTAAAATTAGACTAATATGGCTGTGCTATGGAACATGAATACATGGATAAAGTTAATTTTGATGAAATCGTTGACAAATATTTATAAAGAAAGGCTAAAAAATGGAAACACAATGCTATTATTCATTTCTGTGTAAAACTAAAGAAAATATCTGAGGGGAGCCCCAGTCATTTTAGAGGTTTATTTTGCAAGGTCGAGGATGAGCCTGGGGAAAAGAAACAAAATCACAGAAATATCTGTGATCCATGATTTTTCCAAACAGGGTTTGGGGACACAATATTTAAAGCGGAAAGAGTGGGCAGTAGGGGAGAAAGGTAAGAACAAAAAGGGGAGGGTAGATAATGGAGGCTAGCAGTTGCATTCTTTTGAAGCTTTGATCAATTTCACTGAATTTACATTTTACCTGTGAAAGGAGTGGGTAGTGGAATAGTCAACTACGTATTTGTCTGGTGCTCAGTGAATCTTCATTTTTATATAGGATAAAATAAACATAGAGTAGAGGAAGAAGTCAAATATGCATTTGCCTCAGGTGAGTAGAGGGATGACTTCTAGTTCTATCTTTGTCTTGTACCTGTGAAGATAAGCTGTTGATTTACATTCTCAGGGTGAAATTCAGTACAATTTCATTTTATGATAAGGATCTTGGGGCCCACAGGATATTTCCTATGAGAAAATTGTAATAGAGGGCCCCTGAGAAGGTATGTGCCTTCTATCTTTGTGGTTATCTGTTTAGGAACAAAATGGGAAGCGGTTGTGTGTGACGCAGTTCCCAAGCTTAACTTTCCCCTTTGACATAGTGAGTTGGGGGTCCTGAGATTTTATTTTACTTTCACAACTGGAACAGATTTTAAAACCTTTTTTAAAAAAAAAAAAAATATGTCAGTGTCCAAAAAGTATTAATGCATTACTTTTTCTTATTTTTGTATTTTTTTAACATTTTTATTGACTTGAATATACATAGGCCATTTTCATTATTTGTTTGATTTCATGACTATTACCAAAAATGATTTTGTCACATAGAGGAGGGAAATATTATAAAGTGATCTCTGACATACACTTGGTACAGGCTCCTGGTACCCATTGTGAAAAGTAAATCCTTTCTGATAATCCAAAGTCATTTGGCAAAGTTTCCTCATCTCAGGTGTCCATTTTCTAGTCACAAGGTGGTTTAACAAAAAAAGCATAGAAATTGGGATCTATCAGCAGACTTTTCCAGTTTCTAACTTGGTAAACTCTAAGTAAATTACAGCGTTAAGCTTTACTTTTTTTTCAATAGAATTAGAGACTATGCAACTTAGAACAATGGCCTTCAAACTAGAATGTGCATATGTCTGAGTGTTCTCCTGCACAGAGAATTTTAAGGAAATAAAAGTTCCCATCCTCTTTTTACAGTGGTTCATCTCCCATGTATAAAAAAGTGTTAACCTGTCACCTATCAGAAATCTTAACATAGAATGCATACTGGTGTATAACAACCTCAGGGCTCCTAATACAGGCATACAAATTGTATTTTGCTTCAGGGAAAGACTCCTTTAAGAATTAATCAAAGCTCCTAAAATCTTGTCTTGGCCTGTCATACACATATTTGCAGCCAGGGTGAAGCTCTGCATTAGACACAGGGTGTTTGACCCTTGCTTAAGACTAAATTGACAGAGTCTTAAGTAGAATAATGAAAGTTGTTATTTTTAATGTAACTAGACTATTTGTTAAGACTTCCAGATTTGGGGTTATTTGAATATAATCCACAGATAAAAATTTTAAATAATTTCTACTGGTGTATTTTAGTCAATAAAGGAGTTAAAATCTTATGAAAATACATGAAATGTTTATTCCTATTACAGTAAATCCTTATCCTATTTTATCTCATGAATATAATGATATATAATACTTACATTTGTGATAATATAATTTGATATAAAATATAATATCTTTCATCTCCTAAAAATAATGAATAAATTATTTAGGGTTATGGCTAAAAATGTAGACATATGCAAGTGCAAATGCAAGTTAAATACACGGTTTTTCAAATTTTTTTATATAGCACATTAACTAAAATGTTTGAAGATCATTGCCTCTGAGAACTGAAATTATAGATTTCAGTATTGCTGAGCAATGCTGAGTATAATGTTTAAAGCGGGAATCTGAATTATCTTTCTGTAAAATTGTACTTTGGGAGTTGGAGATCTCTCTAATGCCTGTAAACTGATGTTGTTTTAGTTTCTTGTTCCCTAAGGAAGAATAATTTTCTTATAATTAAGAATTTTCCTGTTCTATCATTATAACCTCTAAAATATTAAATCTTTTTTTGTTGGTCTGGATACTTATATCTAACTGAGCTAGGATATACAATCATTTTTTTCAATGTCGTCTAACACAAAAGCTATAATCATTGATTTGAGATTTGAGCTATGCAAAATGGATTAGGTTTTCATACCAAAAATTATAAAAGTACTCAGATCATAGGCTATTAAATAATTTTAGACATCTTTTTCTTTTAATTTAGCTGTTTTCAGTTACAAATTTCCCTATAAGCACTGTTTTAGCTGCATCCCATTAGTTTGCTATTTTGTGTCTTCATTTTCATTCATCTCAAAGTATTTTCTAATTTTCTTTGTGATTTCTTCTTTGATTTCTTTGTTATTTAGGTGTGTATTCTTTAATATTTACATATTTGTGAATATCCCAAATTTATTTTGATTATTGACCTCTAATTTTATTATATTGTGATTGATAAACATATTTGAATAATTTAAAATCTTTTCAACTTACTTTACCCTGTACATGGCCTTGTATATGGTCTATTCTAAGAGCATGTGCCATGTGCACATGGAAAGAATGCATATTTTGCTATTGTTGAGTAGATTGTTCTAAGGATGTTTGCAAAGTCTAGTAGGTTTATAAGGATGTTCAAGTCTTCTATGTCTTCTGTTTCATTGTTTATTCTCTGTCAAGTTGTTCTATTGATTACTAAAAGTGGGGTATTGAAAAATCTAACTATATAGGTTAACTTATGTCTCCTGATAGATTGATCATATATTCAACATAAAATGACAATTTTTTATATCAAGTAACATATATTACTTCAAAGTCTATTTTGTCTGAGATAAGGGTATCTACTCTAGCTTTCTCATGGTTGACATACCTTTTTCCATTCTTATACTTTTAACCCATTTGCATCTTCAAATCTAAATTGTCTCTCCTGTACACAGCATGTAGCTGGATCTTTCTAAAAAAAATCCATTCTGATAACCTCTGCCTTTCTATTGGATTGTCTAATCCATTCTAATTTAATTTCATTAGTAATATAGTTACATTTGCATCTGCCGTTTTACTTTTTGTTTTCTCTGTCTTATGCCTTTTTTCCTAAATATACCTTGACTTGTGGCAAAACTATATCAATCTCTGCTTCTATTTCACATGACTTTTCCCTGCTGTATCTCTATGTGTTCTCTCCTCTCCCTGTAAGAACTTCAGTCATTGGATTTAGAGTTCACCCTAATGTGGTATAACCTCAACTTATCTAATCATATTTGTAATGACCCAATTTTTAAATATAATCATTCTGAGGTTCCAGTAGACTTGAATTTGAGGAGATACTATTGAAATGTTTCTTTTTTAACAGAAAAGTTTGCCTTTTAAGATAAATATTTTTTCACCAGTTATGGTTGGTTTTGTAGGGGATAGAATTGATGGACTTCCTCACTTTGCCATTCTGGAAGTAATATCTACATTTTCATTCAGTCAAGGATAACAGCAACCAATCTTTGTTTTTGTTAGAACACATGCTACTTAAAATAGTATGAGGCAATAGTATTGAAAATCATTTTTGGGTGGGAAAGGATTGATTTGCTTTGACTTGTTAGGACCTGGACATGTATCTTGAGTTCTTGAAATATTGACAATCATACAAACAAGCTGTAACATCTACTGTATATTGAGCACCAGTTCTAGAAGTCCCCCAGGAATGAAACACAATGGAGTACTTATTACCTTATCTAATGTAACAACAAATATGTGAAGTAGATGATATTATCTTATTTTATAAATATAAAAATTGACACTAAGAAGGCTGAGTGACTTCCCTAATAACTAAGTGGTGGGTCTTAAGAAGCCCTCCTTTCTCAGGCAAAAATCCTATGTGTGATATTTCAGGCTTCACCACAGGCAATTACAAAGCATTGCCTGGAAGCCTAGTGGTGGAAAGTTGCCCTCCTCTCAGCAGATTTGGTGTACAGTCAATAGACTGCAGTTTTCTGGAATAAGTTGCAGTCAAGGACTCAAGACAGTGGCAGTAGAGCATTGAATCAAATGTAACCCTCTTCTAAGCTCAGGGTTCTTTGCAGCTGCACTGATCACAGACCCATGGAGCTGGCCTTGCCTCTACTACATTAAATAGCTCTTCATGTGTACATCAGAACATTTTATATCTTTATGTGTTTGCAAAGTAGTTCCCTCTTCCAGTTCTTCTTCATCTCCACTTAGAAAGCTCTAGTCATCTTTTAATACCTAGATTTCCATAACACCCACGATGGAGACTATTAATCTGTTCTCTGGGATTTCAGAACCCATGCACATTGTTTTATTTTATTGCGCAATTACCATATTGCACTGTGATTGTTGATATTTCTCTTTTCTGGCAATTAATTAACTTCTAACATGCAGAGATCAAGACTTTTACATTGGGCTGGGCGCAGTGGCTCACATCTATAAGTTCAGCATTTTGGGAGGCTGAGGCAGGTGGATCACTTCAGCCTAGGAGTTTGAGAATAGTCTGGGCAATGTAGTGAAACCCCCATCTCTTTTACATCTATTTAATGATAGGATTTGGAATGTTACCTAGAATATGATTGTGGAGGGAAGGAAGAAAAGAAGGAAAATAAGTGAAAAAAGAAATTAGTGAATTCTTTGCTCCCTTAAATTTGTGCTTTTAAGTGCAATTTAAGAACTTCAGTGGTTTTACATATGATAATTTTCACATGCGAAAACTCTTTGTCAGTCATCCAAGAAAGATTACACTAGCAAGTTTATAGGAACTAATTATTTTTAAAAAACTAATTTTACCTGTTCAAATTACAAAATGTCACAGCTGGGAACTCCATCTTTTCCACATACTGAACCTCAATGGACGTTGTGGTTGGCCATGTGAAGTAGTTGAGCAAGCGACTGTAGATCTGCCATGTCACGAGTGAGACTGAGCCCAGAACCACCACCAACCACAGCACCTTGCGAATTTTGCTCCGGTTCTGAACAATATTGTGTATCCCATGAAAGGAAGTGGAGATGGCAAAGTCATGGTCAAACTTCTTTCGTTCAGTGGGAGATAGCGGTGGTTTCTTTGAAAGGCAAAGCTTTATCTTTTCTAAGAGTCCTTAAGGTTTTGCCCATAAAAAGATTAAACCAAAAATAAAGTAATTAGTTAGGAAACCTTAATGCTATCTGTAAAAAAACACAACTCACATAAATTAAAGAGGTGACTCTTTTATGTGTAATTCATAGAAACTAAAAATTCATCTTTTGTTGCATGATTTATTCAGGAATCAAGAAGTATAAGTGTTGACTACGTGGGTTTATTGAGAAGATGCTAATGCTATTCATAGAATGGCTATTATTAATGCAAATGTATTAGTGGTATGGTATTAATAGGTGACTTCCAGCTTTAAAACCAATCCACCTTCAAGAGGTTGGTTACAACAACTCATAAACTTTAAATATTAATTCTTCTTTTTAAATATTCTTTCTCTTTGAAAGTCCTTTAGAAGTCATGAACAAAATCAGGCTTATTCCTCTGAGAGTCATAAGTATGGCTAAAAGTAATCTGTTCTTAACTAATGTTTGTCCTGTGATGGTATAATTTATGATAAATGTAGCTTTCATTCTTGTATTCTTTAATGTACGACTATTTTAATTTTTGTTGGTTGTTTAGTCAGAATGTTCAGTGTTCAGTTGTAGTGTTAGTTTAGTAATCTATTTTCTACCTCTTCAGGGAATGAATTCATCCTTTCAAATCTATCAGGAATCAATCAATAATATTTATTGATATTCATTGGTGAGAACCAGGGAAGGTAACACTACATTTTTTTGGCAATATATGATATGTTGAAAATTTTCTTTTGGTTAAATTTCTTTCCATTTTTTCATAGGAGAAGAGGCAAAGAATCCCTCTGTTGAGGGAAAGGTGCAATACAGGTAAGAGCATGAGATGGGCTTCGCAAGGGAAGATCAGGCTTCCAGCCCATTCCTAGCCTCTTATAACCTGCACATCTTTGGCCAAGTTTCTTAGTCTTATACCTTTTCTGTCAAATGGCAGCAATGGTATCTGCCTTATGAGTTTGTTGTATTAAATATGATAATACCTGGAGAGAGCTAAGCACATTATCTAGATCATAATAAGTACTCAAGGGTATTAGCTATATTTATTATTCTGCTAATTTAGTGGTGATGTAGTAAATGGCAAACTATTCAGGAATTTTAAAAAACTTTAAAAGTGTCTTAAAAAATTAGTTCTTAATGGCTTTATATATGTTCATAGTTATGTGAATTAACTTTTATATCCTTTGCCCAAAATAATACTTTTGGAATATAGGTATTCAACTATCCAGCATTAATTTACTTACAAGAAGTTTAAAACTCCATTTATTATTAAATCATTATTGAATACAACATAAACAACCAATCAATTAGCTAAGCTTTTTATTCAGTTATAGGACATACGCTATAAAAAAGTGTCTATTAACATTTTCTAAGGGAGTTCATTTCATTCACTTACAAATTATATGATTATTTTACAAATCATATTAAGATTATTATTCACTAAGCAGGAGAGCTTGTATTAATATAATTAGCTTGAAGTTGGACTAAAATCTTAGAATAGCACCCTCATTAATGTTCTTTTTAGTATAAAATTAATGAACATGTATCAACTAACTGGCACAATCCCAGAGAAAAATCAGAAACAAGAAAAAAGTTATTGTTACTAATTGGCAAAATATATTTAAATATGCTCTTTTGTGTATTCTTTAGTCTTTGCACATATGCAAACATATGTGAAGAATTTACTCTGATAAAAAAACAACAGTCTCTGGATAATTTGTACCCTTCCTACAATAGGGATCAAAGCTATTAGAAGGGGAAGACTAGCCTAGTAACTAGCTACTGACAAGCAAAGTATGACTAGTTGCAAGCATTACCCAAAAACATTTAACTTTCAAGTTTGCCTGTCAAAAATCAGCCCATTTAATATAGATCTAATCCTTGACAATTGGTTTGGTCTCTCTGGAGAAATACCAGCTATTTTCTAGTGTTTTAATAGAGTTTTATTATTATTATTATTGTTTTAGGTGAATGTATGACTGTCAGGAAGATTAAAATTGGTTTAATAAATGGTCCACTAGTTTTCAAAGCAGAAGCTTCTTACTTTCCTGACTGAAGTATATACAGTATAATTATGACAGGTAGACCTAGCATTGAGTGCTGATCAACATAAAAGCATTTTGAGGAACATCAAATACGTTTTGTTACATTTTAAAAATAAAACCTGCAGGCCTACGATAAATAGAAACCAAAAGAAACAAAACAAAACAAATAAACACAATCAGATTCTAGCATATAGTAATATTTAAAAACTATTTTTGAGTCTCTCTTACAAATAACTTTTTTTCTAAGTAACTAAAACTATTCATTTTTGTAACATTGGAAATAAAATTTCCCAATAAGAAAAAAAATCCTTCTTTTCTTACTTCTGGCCTCTAGAAATGAAAATAATTACTGCTTTGAGGAGTTCACTCTTTACTCACCGTTCTCAGCATACACTTTTGATTTTTCCGTCTGCTCCATTTGTGATTTCAGTTAAGCAAGAGTCCTCAGGGTAACCCAATTTTCATCAATAACAGTATTCATTTTGTGGCCTTTATATAAAATACAGCAGTTGAGGTTGTAAAACATGGAAGCAATTTAAATGTTTGTGTTGCTATGTTTGGCCTCATAAAGCACATAATCTGAACCAAAAATGTTGACAGAACCAGGTATGGGCATTTATGAACTGAAGAGAAGCTAACCTAGAGTAAAAAGCAAAAAGTATCATTAAGAAACCATTTTCTCACAGTTAAAGGGACAATTCCTATCAAATATCTGTAGTTTAACAGTGGCCCCTGACCAGGCTAGTTGAAACTCCAATGACTCACCTGGGAATGTCTTCTTAGCTTTTCTTTTTGCCTTTGTCTTTATTCAACTTCAAATCAAAATGCAGCTGGAATAAATTTTTTGTGGGAGAGGTGTCTTCTCTTGTTGATGTTTCTTTCTTAGTATCAGAAGCTGTTTCCAACAGAAATAATAGCCAATAAATATGACAAAATAAAACACCAAAAAATATCTGCTCAGGAAGAAATGATTACTAAAAACAACAACTTACTAAAACATAAAGGCTGATTATTTTTTATATGAGCACTTTTGGAAAATTGTTAGAATTTATTATATTGAATAATAAACTGAAAAATGTGCATTATTGTGCATAAATGGCACCATCTCTTGACAGAACTCAGTGATTGCTTGTATCTCTACCTAATAGAGGTTGTTAGAGTCACCATTTTATAAGCATGTCACCATTAATCATTAATATGGTTATGTATATTTTGCATATATTTGAAAACTTGTAAACTCAGCACTGTCAGTTCAAACTAGTCTTATATGGAGGCTAACTAATTCGAAGTGATGTAAGTAAGGAACCTGGCTAGAGGTCCTCAGTCATCACAGTAAAGATTTCAGGAATAGAATCAATTTCATGATATATGAATTTCTCCATTAAAGAGCTCTTCTTTGGGGTTAAATTATGTATTAGTCTGTTCTCACACTGCTGATAAAGACATACTCGAAACTGGGTAATTTAGAGAGAGGTTTAATTGACTCACAGTTTCACATAGCTGGGAAGACTGCACAGTCATGGTGGAAGGTGAAAGAGGAGCAAAGTTATGTCTAACATGGTGGCAGGCAAGAGAGCTTGTGTAGGGGAACCTCCCTTCATAAAACTATCAGATCTCATGAAACTTTTTCACTATCATGAGAACAGCATGGGAAAGACCTGCCCCCATGATTCAATTAACTTCCATGGGGTCCCTCCCACAGAACACGGGATTATGGAAGCTATAACTAAAGATGGGATTTGGGTGGGGACACAGCCAAAACATTTCATTCTGCTCCTAGCCTCTGCCAAAACTCATGTCCTCACATTGTTCAAAACAAATCATGCCTTCCCAAAAGTGCCCCGTCTTAACTCATTTCAGCATTAACTCAAAATTTCACAGTCCAAAGGCTTACCTGAGACAAGGCAAGTCTCTTCTGTCTATGAGTGGGTAAAATCAAAAGCAAGTTAGTTACTTCCTAGATACAAGGGGGTACACGTATTAGGTAAATACACCCATTTCCAAATGAGAGAAATTAGCAAAAACAAAGGGCTACAAGGCCCATGCAAGTCCAAAATCCAACAGGGCAGTCATTAAACCTTAAAGTTCCAAAATGATCTCTTTTGACTCCATGTCTCACATCCAGGTCATGTTGATGCAAGAGGTGGACTCCCATGGCCTTGGGCAGCTCCACCCCTCTGGTTTTGCAGGGTATAGCCCCCTCTTGGCAGCTTTCACGGGCTGACATTGAGTGTCTGCAGCTTTTCCAGGTGCATGGTGCAAGGTGTTAATGGAGCTAACATTCTGGAGTCTAGAGAACAGTGACCTCTTCTCACAGCTCCACTAGTGAGTGCCCCCATGGGGACTCTATGTGGGGGCTCCAACTCCACATTTCCCTCCTGCACTGTCCTAGCAGAGGTTCTCCATGGGGCCTGCCTCTGCAGCAAACTTCTGCCTGAACATCCAGATGTTTCCATATATCATCTGAAATCTAGGTGAAGGGTCCCAAATCTCAATTCTTGACTTCTGTGCCCCTACAGGCTCAGCACCACATGGAAGCTGCCAAGGCTTTGGGCTTGCACCCTCTGAAGCCATGGTCTGAGTTGTACCTTGGCCCCTTTTAGCCATGGCTGGAACAGCTGGGAAACAGGGCACCAAGATCCTAGGCTGCACATAGCAGGGGGACCCTGGTCCTGGTCCACAAAACCGTTTTTTTCTCCTAGGCCTCTGGGCCTGTGATGGGAGGGGCTGCCATAAAAGTCTCTGACATGTCCTAAAGACATTTTCCCCACTGTCTTGGTGATTAACAAATAATAAAAGGAAAGAAAGCTTCTTCTTAAACTTATTTGCTCAAATTTATTCCTCTCTTCTATGATATTTAAAAACAATAAATGTATCTGCTCTTTCTCACACAAATCTGGTAACTCTTCATCTCTCTTTTACTTTAAAATGAGCATTTAAACACTTTTCTCCTTCTCTATTTAGCTTTGATAGTACTTTATTCTCACTTCTACCTTATTACTGATTTTGGTGAATTTAAATTCCATATTCTCTGTTGAGTTAGGAAATCTCCTGCCATTTTCCCTCATTTCCCTTATTTGAAATCAAACCCAGTGTCCTCTTCAGAGTTATGCCTTGCTTCTCCTTTCTGATCTCAAGTTTCTTAACTTTCTAAGATATTTCATTGAAAATAAATATGGAAGTGCCCACTTTCCTTCCTTCTATTTCATCTGCTCACTAAAGTTGTTTTGAATAGCAAATGTGTTTGACAGATGTAGATTTTCATTGAGAGGGACTTGTAAAAAAGGAATAAGAAAAAAATGTAAAAAGAGGGATTTCAAATTTTCTTCCTCTCTCCCATACCACCCAAATACTTATACACATAAAGGTAGGTAATTAAATGAAAAAACCAAACCAAGTGAAAATCTAGAGAGTTCTGAAAAACTATTTTCCAATACCTCTGAACAGGTAGCACTACCACCACCACCACCAACAACAACAACAACAAAAACTACCTATTAGTGTTAATAAATGCAAAAGATGAAATTAAAAAGCATGTATAGAAAAACAATGCAACCAACCTTTTATCTGACCCTGCAATTGAAATTAGACCCTACACAACATTAAAAACAATATGCAGTGTCTAGAGAAGTATATTCTTTCTGACCCATTACCAGTTTTATAGATACATAAATGTGTGTTAGTCAAATATTTCCTGTTAATTCTATTTTTAAAAAATTCTTATGTGTTTTAATATAAATTTTGATTCTGTTAAATTGACATGTATCTAAAGGTATAAACAAACTTTGACTACTATTTTTTAATTTAGCTTTAAATTAAAATTTTATAGTTTTTTTCTGTTGGGGGTGATACATGACCATTAATAATGCTACAATTAATCTTTTTAGATTTAGACAAACAAGATACAGCCTACAAGGCCTGTAAACAAAGACAATTTAAGGAATGCTTTTTTAAACATCTGAAATAGATATTTTATTCTTAATCTCAGAAGGAAAAACAAAAGCAACCTCACAGCTTAGAATGTTTTTAGGGTAATAAATGGTTCAGTGGTGTCTTGCTTTGGGTCTATAATAATACAAAAGACAGAACTAATAGGGTCATTTTCTGTTATGACTATGCATAAGTGTTGGTTAGCGTTTTTATTACAATATTTTTATAGAGCTCTAGGTGGAAGAAATTAGCCAAGGTATATATATTCAAAGCAAACAAATTCATGCATCTGAAATAATTCCATATAGTGAAGAGAGAGACTACAAAATATCAAATCCAATACTTCTTACCATTCCCCACCCTCATCCATTTAACAAAGGAAGCTCAGAAATAAGGAGAAAGAAAGTAAGTTCTACAGAGGAAGGGCTTTTTGCCTGTTTTGTTTGTTTATCTATCCAACTGCAAAGAAATATGCTGCTCATTGAATGCGTCAGTTCGTCCCTGGACTAGGTGTGGTAGCTCACACTTGTAATCTGAGCACTTTGGGAGGCCAAAGTGGGCAGATAACGTGAGGTCAGGAGTTTGAGACCAGCCTGGCCAACATGGGGAAACCCTGTCTCTACCAAAAATACAAAAATTAGCTGGGCCTTGTGGTGCACACCTGTAATCCCAGCTATTCGGGAGGCTGAGGCACAAGAATCACTTGAACCCAGGAGGCAGAGGTTATAGTGAGCTGGAATCAGGCCACTGCACTCCAGTCTAAGTGACAGAGCAAGATTCTGCCTCAAAAAAAAAAAAAAAAAAAATTTCAAAAAAAGAAGTTTGCCCTTTTTTATTACGCATTATGATGAAAATTATTGTAATTTTTAAAACATTTTATTTTAAAAAGCGCAAACTTAGCCTGGCGCGGTGGCTCACGTCTGTAATCCCAGCACTTTGGGAGGCTGAGGTGGTTGGATCACAAGGTCAGGAGTTTGAGACCAGCCTGACCAACATGGTGAAACCCCATCTCTACTAAAAATACAAAAATTAGCCGGGCGTGGTGATGCACACCTGTAATCCCAGCTACTTGGGAGGCTGAGGCAGGAGAATTGCTTGAACCCAGGAGGCGAAGGCTGCAGTGAGCCAAGATTGTGCCACTGCACTCCATCCTGGCTGACAGAGCAAACCTCCGTCTCAAAAAAAAAAAAAAAAAAGGTGCAAACTTACGGCAAAGTTACAAAAACTATACAAGGAATACCCACATATACTTTACTTTAATTCAATGACTTTTAACGTTTTCGCACATTTGCTGTATCTTCATTATTAAATGTATGAACCTCCTATCTCTTCAGCAGGATATCCTACTGCATAAATACAATACAGTGATCTCACTTAGAAAATTTAACTTTTATACAGCACTTTATTTAATGTGCAACTCATATTCAAATATTCCAAATTCTTCCTCAAATTAAGTTTATGATGTTTAATTTTCCTAATCTGGAACCCAATCAAGAATCATAGCTAACATTTAGTTTACATGTCTATTTAGGCTCCTTTAAGCCAGAAAAGTTCCCTAGACATTAATTAATTTTTTTATTTTTTTGTCTTGTCATTACATTGCTATTTTCAAAGAATCCATCTCAGACGCTTTGCAAAATGCCTCTCAGATAAGAGTTGTTTCCTTCTTCATGATTAAGTTTAGGTCAAATACTTCCAGTAGGAGTAATACATAGGTGATTTTGTATCCTTCACAGTGCACATACATATCAGGAAGCATGTGATCTCAGGGTCTCCTATATTTGGTGACAGTAACTTTGATCTCTTGATTATGGAGGTGTCTGCAAAATTTCTACTTTGTAAATGAATCTTTTTCTTTTTGTAACTAACAAGTAATCTACAGAGGCAATTATTTCAGGTTAGAGTATTGTGTTCCCAATCTTTCACACAATGTTATTAGCATAAATCAATGAATCCTGTCTGAAATAATTACTTTTATGATGTTTCAAAATGATGATTTTTCAAATTCTAGCATTCTATATTTATTTGTTGGCACTCATCTGTACAAAAGAACTTCATCTTCTGATGTTCCTAATTTTTAAACGTTTTTAAAAGTATTTGTGGACTCATGGATTATTTCAATATTTTATGCATTATAACCTATTCTGTGGTTACTCATTTAAGAAATTCTTCAAATTGGCACCTTTTTTAGAAGGACTAATTAAAATAAGTTTACTCATTGTATTAGTCTGTTCTCACACTGCTAATACAGACATACCTGAGACTAGGTAATTTAAGAGGTTTAATTGATGCACAGTTCCACATGCCTAAGGGAGGCCTCATAATCATAGCAGAAGGTGAATCAGGAGCAAAGTACCATCTTACATGACAGCAGGCAAGAAGACATGTGCGGGGGAACTCTCCTTTATAAAATCATCAGGTCTTGTGAGACTTATTCACTATCATGAGAACAGCATGGGAAAGACCCACCCCCATGATTCAATTACCTCCCATCAGGTTCCTCCCACTGTTTTAGAAAACAAAAAACAAAAAACAAAAACGTAAGCACACAGACACTTTGAATGGTGAGGGGGAATGGAATTTATTGGATGAAAAGGAAAACTAAATCTCACCAAAGCAGGATAGAGTCCTGTTAGCAGGTTTCCCACCTCACAGATTGAATCCCAACTCCCCACCCAGGAACAGGAGAAGCCAGGCTCCTCTCCCCTGCAAACAGCATGCACTTCCAAGACTCCATCCCATCCTCCCAGGGCACAGGTGGACATTATTCAGAAATAATCAGTCAGGAAAGGGTAGGCTTCATCCAGGACCAGCAGTGTGGTTCTTTAGCCTTCAGGCTATCTTAGGCTTGAAGGTAGAGTTTCCCCGGGGGACCCTTGACTGCCTCCTGTCTCTATCATTTCCCCCTCTAAAGAAGTATAACGGCCGGGCGCGGTGGCTCAAGCCTGTAATCCTAGCACTTTGGGAGGCCGAGACGGGCGGATCACGAGGTCAGGAGATCGAGACCATCCTGGCGAACACGGTGAAACCCCGTCTCTACTAAAAAATACAAAAAACTAGCCGGGCGAGGTGGCTGGTGCCTGTAGTCCCAGCTACTCGGGAGGCTGAGGCAGGAGAATAGCGTAAACCCGGGAGGCGGAGCTTGCAGTGAGCTGAGATCCGGCCACTGCACTCCAGTCTGGGCGACAGAGCGAGACTCCGTCTCAAAAAAAAAAAAAAAAAAAAAAAAGAAGTATACCTAACCGCCATTGGAATAAGGATAAGGACAAAGACTCATCTTAACTGCTTTCTGCTGACAGGGGGCGCTGTTTGGGGAAAACGGCAGTCAGAGCTCCCTCAGAAGCCTATCAAAGGGTCCCTGGCAAAAGGGGCCCTCATCCAAGTCTCTGGTTGCATGAACGTTTGGAGTTTGATTGCCTAAAGGCGAGAAACAAACCGGATTATAGAAAACATGTATCAAAACAAAATGGGGGTAAGGGTGAAGACAGCTAAAAAAATTCTGAGGCCTTTTACCAGTTTGCACAGGGAGAGGGAGGCCAAAAGCCCACCTGGTAAAAAAATCTTTTACCCTTTAGCCAGCATGTCAGGCTTCTGGGTTCCCTTCCCCTGAGCCCAATCCTAAGCCAACCAGTTTAAAGTTTGAGAAATTAACTCTCCCCAATTTGGAGAATGCATCTGGGGGAGGTGTCCCATAGTACGGAAACACAGTTACGTATCTGTGAAGACAGAATAGAGGAGAAACACGAAAAGAGAAGGATTTTTTTTTTCAAAGGGGTCCTAGAGACTCAGGATGCATTTGAAAGGGGTACAGACGTCCGGGTGCAGTGGCTCATGCCTGTAATCTTGCACTTTGGAAGGTTGAGGCAAGCAGATCACCTGAGGTCAGGAGTTCAAGACCAGCCTGGCCAACATGGTGAAACCCCATCTCTACTAAAAATACAAACATTAGCTGGGCATGGTGGCGCACGCCTGTAATCCCAGCTACTCGAGAGGCTGAGGCAAGAGAATTGCTGGAACCCAGGAGGTGGAGGTTATAGTGAGCCAAGATTACACCACTGAACTCCAGCCTGGGCAACAAGAGTGAAACTATGTCTCAAAAAAAAAAAAAAAAAAAAGAAAGAAAGAAAAAGAAAAACAGAAAGGTATACAGACTGATGATGAACGGCTACTCATTTACAAAAAGGGGAGCAGATTCCTCCTTACTTGTATCCCCAAGTCCCAGAGACTGCGACTGGGTGGGTGTCAAAGCGGTCTTCACTTGTGTTGTTAACAGGGGGTAATGTGGGTGGGAGTATTCGCTTTTACCCTTGTACACCCTATCTCCCCTGCTGTCAGAGGCCTTTGGATTCTCCAGACCTCATTTATGCCATGGATACTAGTGTGACCTTTATTCATGAAATGGGAAGCTTGGCATTGTGCCTTTTAACTGCCATTATCATCTGCATCTAGGTCCTTCAGATCTAGTTGTTGTTTTCCCCTAGGGCTTTGATCTGAAGGTTAGAATTGAGTTTGGCACAAAAATGTGTCTCAGGGGCTAGTGTGGATTTCTTATCACAAGCCAAATGCTTAGGTGAGGCTGTGGAATTGAGTCCTCCTCCAACAAGGAAAAGGACGTCTTGTGACATGCCCAGATAACTGGTGGCTATAGTTATCCTTGCTAAGATTTGGGTGCATGGGGCTTGGCTTTGGTTAGCTCCCTTCGTCTTACTTTCCCAAAAAGGAAACCTACAGGTGATGGGCATCCTATTTATTCCCATCACCTGGCAGGATTTGAAGGCTAATTGCTCAGAACTAGAATGTTGATCCAAATTTTTGACATTACCCATCCCTTTTATTTCTTCTGAGCTGTAGTCGGAGATTACTGGTTGGTTCACAGGAAGAAGCAGGGTTACTCTAAAATATAGGCAAAAACTTAAAAACAACTGAGTCTAGAATTTAATAACAAGTGTATGATAAGTTTTGAAACATAATTTCTCTCTCTCCAATCCTCAATTTTGTTTAAAAAAAATCATTGTAGGACTGAGTTGTTTGTAAAATAGACTTTAATCTTACACTTGGACTGATTATTTGTATAAAGTGCAGAAGGAATAACTATTTCTACATAGACCTTTTACATTGTCTTTGATGGAAATCTGTTCCACAGGGAATCTCAGATAAGACTTTTTAAAGCCAAGCCCAGCCATCAGTTTGTATGCTCAAATACCTGTGAGTTGGGTAATTCTCTCCTCTTAAGGTCCCAAGATAAACTTGGAGCTTCTGAGTCTGTAAGAAAGTGACATTCTTTACTAACCACAGGTCAGAAACCCTGTAGAGGGACTGGGTAGACAAGGGTATGAGGCCAGTTTTTTCAAGAAGCTCATCTGCAAGATGAGCTTGACTCCTTAAAAGGAAGCATACCCTTCCAGTTAATGCCTTAGTAAAACAACCAGTTTATCCAATTGCACCCTCTTTCAAAAGAAAATGTATTCTTATTGCACTGATGCAAACATCTATATTGCCATAAGTTAAGAATATTGACAACTAGTTTCCAAATTCTGGAGAAGCCAGGCAGACAGACAAACGTGCTCTGTATTTTGTTCACAGGAGTATACCTTACTCAAATATTAAAGGTCATAAATAGTTCAAAATAAGTTTCCTTGTATCTGAAAAAAAACAAGGATTAGCAATATTCCAAGCATAAGTCAAAAAAAATTGCCTCAGTTTTTATGGATTCATGAATATTTTTGCTCTTCGTGAGTTCTGTACGTTTTCCCTTTATTCCGAAGTTACCAGAAACCTGTATTTGAGAGCACCTGTCAGAGTTCTACAGCTTATTATAAGCCATCTTTTGAAAAGGATTAAAATAAGAAAATTGTTTGTGAATAACAAAATGTCCAGGTTAGTTACAGTTAGAAACACAATTGACAAAGCAGCATGGTTATCTCTGTCATTTATAATTATTTAACATAAAAACCTTAATTATGGTAGCATATACTGAGACGTTAGAATTTTTAAAATCCCATACAAATTTGAAACATATATTAGTATTATTTACCAAAATATAACCTAAAGAATATTGAACACCATTTTGGCAATCTCATATATGTAAATATGTCAAATAATCCTGTTTTCCTCTCTTTTGGATACTCCAGTGGCTCTCTGAAGCATCCAAAAGCCAGGCATCAGGAAAGACAATTTTGAAACTGAAGTTTGATTTTCAGAAGCGTGTTAAATGTGTTAGAGTTTTAAAACACTTGATATTATGAAATATAACTCCAGATTACCTTAAGTTATTTATTTTGCCAAAATGATGAATCAGAAATTTAAAAAACAAAAAACCTTTTATAACCCCTCACAAATTTTGCTTAAGAGCAGATTAGTGCCTTAAAAGAACCTTGTTTTGCTTTTATTTTAATGTTCAATTCACAAGAAAACCATATAATATCCTTTTGAATTTAGTCAATATGTTCAAATATTGAATTTTTGCAAGATTAATTTGTACAATCCCTTTACAACTTGTTTGGACTTTTAGCTTTATCTTATCAAATTCAAAACAATCTTTTAAACCTAAGCAAGAACTTCCATTTCCACTCTTTCTTGTACTCTTTTACTAAAAACACATCCTACTGTTCTTATACAGCTTGCATGTAAATCTATTTCCAGTAGTTTCTATTACATGTTATAATGGTTACTCCTAGCAATTTTTAACTTTAAAACTTGGTAAGTTGTTTTGATTATGTGCTAGTTGTAAACAAGATTTGACTCTTTCCAGCATAATTAAGGGCATGGTTACTTCTATATGTCCCCAGGCCTTACCAATTGTGGAGCAGGCAAGACAAATAGTTCTCAAAACCCAAAAAGCAGCACTTGACCTACATAATTTAGTCCACCTATTTATATTTTGATGACATCTGCACTTTACCAATAATCTTTTAGGCTGTTTAAATTTTTTGAAGTTTAAAGTCATGTGAACTGAAAGGTACCACAGCTTTTATTTCCTCTTTTTAAAAATATTTGATCCAAGCACTTACCTTCTTTTAGGCCAATTAATTAGACCTTTTTTTTAAAAAAAAAAAAATAGACATTACACACACAACACATATATAACTACACAGACAGGAAGAAGAAAATCCAGTAGCCATACAATTTTTCATTTGCTGACCTCCTATTTGGATTATTGGTCCCTTTAAGAGGCAGGGCTAGGAAAACATGCAGCTTTTAGAGCCTAATAGGCAGGTATTACTGGGAGGCAAAAAGAGATTTTGAGAGGGATCTATCCACTTTTAATTCCTGGGGTTCCATGAGGAAGACAGAGATCTCTCCCCTCTCATGTGTGCATTAAAATTGGTAAAGCAAAATGGAGAAAAATAATACAGCCGACTGAGAAAAAGCTGTTTTGCAGCAAAGCAAGATCTCAGAAGAGAGAAAAAAAAACATAAAGGCTTTTTAATATATAACTTAGATATTCATCTTTAATTAAGCTAACCACTCCTTAAGAAAATCCTTTTAAATCCCCTATTACTCGACTTTAGCCATAATAAGAAGCCAATATTTCCGCCTTTCAAACTTTACCAAAGCCTCAGAGAAAGAAAAATCCAGGGCGGTTCATGGAGGAGAAGAGAATCAACAAATAACAAAGTTATGCAGATCAAACCTGAAAGGACTCAGTTGCTAAGCCAGGATTGAACCCGGGCTGTGCGAAGGCTAAACAAAGCATTGCCATGGGGGTTACAGGTCATGCCCCCAAATCCATAAACCAAGATGGAGGCCTGCAGCAAAGTTCACTGCTGACCATAGAGAAAGTCATGCAAAGGCCTTGAGTGGTGGCTCACACCTATAATCCCAGCACTTTGTGAGGCCCAGGCGGGTGGACCACCTGAGGTAAGGAGTTAGCAACCAGCCTAGCCAACATGGTGAAATCCCATCTCTACTAAAAATACAAAAATTAGCTGGGTGTGGTGATGCATGTGTGCCTGTAATCACAGCTATTTGAGAGGCTAAGGCAGGATGATCACCTGAGACAGGGAGGTGGAAGTTGCAGTGAGCCGAGATTGTGCCATTGCACTCCAGCCTGGGTGACAGAGTGAGACTCCATCTTTAAAAAAAAAAAAAGGAAGTCATGCAAAGCATGCCAGATTGGCTACAGCTTAAAGCCAACCTCGTAAAGAATTTGTCACAATTAAAACTCTGCAGAAAATATAAACAATGATCTCGTCACTCCTGGCCTAGCAAAACATCTTCCGAAAGGAAAACAAAACCAAACAAAACAAAAAAAAACTTGCTTAAGTCAGCTCCTGACCCAGTGGAGAAAAGGAAAAGACTGTTTAAATGCAGGGCTGTGTTAACTGCTGACAGGGTGGAGAAAAGAAAAGATGCCTGTGGAAGAACCTCTTATTCTTATGCAAATAGTTTCCTCCACAAGGGAGATAAACTTAATTGCAGTCAATCAGAGTCCAATTCTTTGGCCAGGGGAGGGAAAGGCTCCATGGTTGCATGGCAGGGAGCACTGACCAGCCTGCTGTTGGGCACCCTTGAGCCATGCAGCCCAGTCCTGGCAGCGAGGAGAGCGGGGAACCCACCATTTATTTGCCCATCCAGTGCACGCCGGCAGTCATCGGGGTGGGGTGGTGCACAATTTCCTCTCCTCTCAGAAGAGGTCCAAGGAGAAAAAGGCTTAGAAGCAAAAAGAAAAAAAAGATTTGTTGGTTTGCAGGGTACACACCCTCCTTCCTCAAGACCAATGTTGGCCACCAAAAATGTTGTAGAAAAAACTGGGTTCTTGTCACACAACCAGGAAAAGTTAGGCACACAGACACTTTAAAGGGGGAAGGGGAACAAAATTTATTTTATTAAGCAAAAAGGAAAACTAACTCTAAGCAAAGCAGTAAAGAGTCCTGTGAGCAGGTTTCCCATCTTACAAATTGAATCCCAGGTCCCCACCCAGGAACAGGAGAAGTCAGGCTCCGCCCCCCGACAAATGGCATGCAGTTCCTGAGACTACACCCCATCCTCCCAGTGCACAGCTGGGCATTATTCAGAGTCAGTTAGGAAAGGGTGGGTTTCATTCAGATTGGCAGTCTGGTTTTTTCAGCCTTCAGGCTGTTTTAGGCTTGAAAGTGGTGTTTCACAGGGGTGGAGGGGGTGGGGGTGGGTGGGTTGCGAAGGGTAAGTGGGACCCTTGGCTGCCTCCTGTCTCTATCACCATGACATTTGGGAGCTACAATTCAAGATGAGATTTGGGTGGGGACACAGCCAAATCATATTATTCTGCCCCTTGCCCCTCCTAAATCTCATGTCCTCACATTTCAAAATAAATCACACCTTCCCAACAGTCCCGCAAAGTCTTAACTCATTTCAGGATTAACTTAAAAGTCCACAGTCCAAAGTCTCAGTCTGAGACAAGGCAAGTCCCTTTCACCTATGAGCCTGTACATCAAAAGCAAACTAGTTACTTCCTAGATACAATGGGGGCACAGGCATTAGGTTAATACAACTATTCCAAATGGGAGAAATCGGTCAAAATGAAGGGGCTACAGGCCCCATGCAAATCCAAAATCCAGCAGGGCAGTCAAATTGTAAAGCTCCAAAATGCTGTCCTTTGACTCATGTCTCATAGTCAGGTTATACTGATGCAAGAGGTTGGTTACCATGGTCTTGGGGCACCTCTGCTCCTGTGACTTGGCAGGGTACATTCCCCTTCCTGGCTGCTTTTACAGTCTGGCATTGAGTGTCTGCAGCTTTTTCAGGTACACAGTGCAAGCTGTCAGTGGATCTACCATTCAGGGGTCTGGAGAATGTTGGCCCTCTTCTCACAGCTCCAATAGGCAATGCTCCAGTGGGGACTCTGTGGGAGCTGGAACCCCTCATTTCTCTTCTGCACTGCCCTAGCAGAGGTTCTCCATGAGGGCTCTGCCTCTGCAGCACACCTCTGCCTGGATATCCAGGCATTTCCATACATCCTCTGAAATCTAGGCAGATGTTCCCAAATCTCAATTCCTGATTTCTCTGCACCCATCGACTTGACACAATGTGTAAGCTGGCAAGGCTTGGGAATTGCACCCTGAGAAGTAACAGCCTGAGCTCCAAGTTACCCCCTTTTTGCCACAGCTGGGATGCAGGGCACCAAGTCCCAAGACAGCACAAAGCAGCAAGGCCCTGGGCCTGGCCCATGAAACCATTTATTCCTCCTAGGCCTCCCTGCTTGTGATGGGAGGGGCTGCCATGAAGATCTGTGACATGCCATGGAGACATTTTTCCCATTGTCTTGGCCATTAAAATTTGACTCCTTATTACTTATGCAAATTTCTACAGCCCACTTGAATTTCTCCTCAGAAAATGAGTTTTTCTTTTCTATGGCATCATCAGGCTGCAAATTTTCTGAACTTTTATGCTCTGCTTCCCTTTCAAACATAAGTTCCAATTCCAAACCATATAGTTGTGAATACATAAAACTCAATATTTTTAACAGTACCCAAGTCACCTCTTGAACACTTTGCTCCTTAGAAATATTTCTTCCACCAGACGCCCTAATTCAATTCTCTCAGGTTCAAAGTTTCACAGACCTCTAGGGCAGGGGCAAAATGTCACCAGTCTCTGCTAAAACATAACAAGAATCACCTTTGCTCTAGTTTCCAACAAGTTTCTCACGCCCATCTGAGACCACCTCAGCTTGGACTTTATTGTTCATGTCACTATCAGCATTTTATTCAACAATTCTCTAGAATGTTCCAAACTTTCCCACATCTCCCTGTCTTTTTCTGAGCCTTCCAAACTGTTCCAAACTCTGCCTGTTACCTAGTTCCAAAGTCACTTCCACATTTTTGGGTATCTTTACCACAGCACCCCACTCTACCAGTACCAATTTACTGTATTAGTCTGTTCCCATGCTGCTAATAATGACATACCCGAGTCTAGGTCATTTATAAAGGAAAGAGATTTAATGGACTCAGTTCCACATGGCTGGGGAGGTCTTACAATCATGGCAGAAGGTGAATGAGGAACAAAGTTCCATCTTACATGGCAGCAGGCAAGAGGACGTGTGCAAGGGAACTCGCCTTTATAAAACCATCAGATCTCGTGATATTTATTCACTATCATGAGAGCAGCATGAGAAAGACCCGCTCCCATGATTCAGTTACCTGCTACCAGGTCCCTCCCACAACATGTGGAAATCACAGGAGCTACAGTTCAAGATGAGATTTGGGTAGGGACTAAGCAAAACCATATCACTCATTTTCCACAATTGTCTATTAAAAGTAAGTAATGTAAAATATATTTTGGAAGAAAAGACATTGATAATTTAATAATTCAAACTTCTAATGCTTTAGAATTGCATTTCTCAATTTAAAGCACCAACATATTTAGCTGTAGAAAAGGAGATAGAGTTCCTGATCATTATAGCTCTCAATAATTTGAGTGGTTATGAAGAGAAACTTAAGACAACATATAGAAATACTAACTTCTGGATGGTCTTTTTAAATAACAATTTACTTATGTTATATTTATTTTATACTTTTCTATCATACATACTACAAATCAAAGGCCTAAACTTCTTGAGTCAAAACAGAAGTGAATCATATACTTCCTATTTCATTATTCCATTTTTTGTACATGATTGTAGCTAGCAAGATGTTGAACTTGTCCAATTCTTCTGATTTTTACTTTCATGTACTGATTGCATGAAGTGTTCATCCTTAGATCTTTAAATGTAGGAAGCAACTGTTTTTAAAAATAATATGCACAGGAGTAATATACATAGGAAAATATGACATGCCTGTGACATCATTATCAACAAACATTTATTAAATGTGTCATGGATATATCCTAATCATTTGTACTTTTTTTTTGTTTTTCGAGATAGAATCTCACTCTGTTGCCCAGGCTGGAGTGCAGTGGCACCATCTCAGCTCATTGCAACCTCTGCCTCCCGGGTTCAAGCGATTCTCCCGCCTCAGCCTCCTAAGTAGCTGGGATTATAGGCATGTGCCACCACTCCCAGCTAATTTTTGTCTTTTTAGTAGACATGGGGTTTCACCATGTTGTTCAGGCTGATCTTGAACTCCTGACCTCGTGATCCACCTGCCTCGGCCTCCCAAAGTGCTAGGATTACAGGCGTGAACCACTGCGCTCTGCCTTAGAAAAGTGGTAGAAGCAAATAACAGACGACTGTCTTGAGGAGTTTTACTACTAAGCAAAACAGTAAAATGGTGCTGACATGGAAAATGTAACCAATAAAAGTTTTTTCATGAATTACAGACATAATACCATATTTATAAATTTATAAATTCATAAGTATAAATGCCCTAAAAAGTAAATATGTGGGAGGAAGAGGGCCTATTTATCAGAGCACAATTCTTGAGGAGTTCGATGAATCATGATTTAATGCCCAAATAGAGAGTTTGGCATAGATAGTTCATTTGTGATATGAACATAGGAATTCAGATTATTTGGGAATACATACTAGGAGGCTATCGATATCAAAATGGTAATATTCCTCTGATTATTTGAAATTTCTTAGTGAAAAAGATATCAAAGTAATCAACTGAAAGTAGAAATAGAGGTTTGAGAGAGAGGCTAGGGTGTGAAAATTGATAAAATCAATGATCTGGTAGGTCAGGCACAGCGGCTCACTTCTGTAATCCCAACAGTTTGGGAGACCAAGGCAGGCGGGTCACTTGAGGCCAGGAGTTTGAGATCAGCCTGGCCAACATGGCAAAACCCCACCTCTAATAAAAATGCAAAAATTATCCACATGTGGTTGCGTGCACCTGTAGTTACAGGTACTCAGGATGCTGAGGCACAAGAATCACTTGAACTTGGGAAGCAGAGACTAGAGTGACCTGTGACTGTGCCACTGTACTCCCGACTGTGTGACAGAGAGAGACGTGATGCTGTCTCAAAAAACAAAAACAAAAGAATGGTCTCAAAATGTAACATGTGATGTCCTAGCAATGTGGAGGGTCCACTTGACATTCATGGTTACGATTTTAAAGTGAACCTAGTAAGTTTGGTTTTGAGTTTTTGTTCATTTGTTTTTTCTCCAGCCACATTCAGTTGCCAGAGAGCAGGCACTGAGTCACTGGAGAATGCAATTTAGCCAGGGTAGAATTTTGGCTCTAGATGTGTGACCAAGTGAGACAGAACAAGGGAACTGAGAGTAAATGGCAAGAAGTGACTGAAATCACTAATCATTAATCACCAAGTGTAACAAGGTGAGAGTGGGGCAAGCACACTCAAGGGGTGAAGGACAGAGAAACGGTAGTTAGTTCAGTGCCTCAGAGATCCCAGAAAGATTGCTGAGGTCAGGATGGTAAAACAAATAAGCTGTAAACAGAAAGGTGGTGGGCAGAAAATGGTGTGCAGGAAGTTAAAATTAGGAAGAGTGACAGTTATTTGTTGTAGAAAACTCCAGGCTAGAGCCATCCAATAGAAATGTAGTTCGAGGCACATATATAATTTTGGATTTTCCTGTAGATGTAAAAATGTAGAAAGAAATAAGTAAAATTTAATTTTTTTTTTTTTGAGACAGAGTCTTACTCTGTAGCCGAGTCTGGGGTACAGTGGTGCGATCTCGGCTCACTGCAACTTCCACCTCCCGGGTTCAAGAGATTCTCTTGCGTCGGCCTCCCGAGTAGCTGGGACTACAGATGTGCACCACCATGCCTGGCTAATTTTTGTATTTTTAGTAAAGATGGGTGTCACCATGTTGGCCAGGTTGATCTCACAATCCCGACTTCAGGTGATCCACCTGCCTCTGCCTCCCGAAGTGCTAGGATTACAGGCATGAGCCTGGCGACAGAGTGAGGCTCGTCTCAAAAAAAAGAAAAAATAAATAAATAAAAATAAAGAAATAAAGAATGGCTACTCCATAGGCGGAGCAGTGGCATGGGCTGCTCAACTGAGTATTCTTATAGTTATTTCTTGATTACATGCCAAACAAGGAGCGGATTATTCATGTATTTTCTGGGAAAAGGGTGAACAATTCCCAGAGCTAAGGGTTCCTCTCCTTTCTAGACCATTTAGGGTAACTTCCTGATGTTGCCACGGCATTTGTAAACTGTCATGGTGCTGGTGGGAGTGTCTTTTAGCATGCAATGCATCACAGTTAGCGTACAGTGAGCAGTGAGGACCACCAGAAGTCACTTTCAACGCCATCTTGGATTTGGAGGGTTTGGGCCGGCTCCTTTACTGCAACCAGTTTTATCAGTGAGGTCTTTATAACCTATATCTTGTGCCTCCTATCTCATCCTGTTACTAAGAATGCCTAACCTTTTGACAATGCAGCCCAGCAGATCTCAGCCTTATTTTACCTAGCCCCTCTTCAAGATGAGGTCACTCTGGTTCAAACACCTCTGACATCTCCAGTGAAAACTCTAGCCCCACTTTTTCCTTCTGCTTCCTGGATGAAAATTACAATACCCAATCACCAGTCACTATCTGTTGCATATCATCATGCTTCTTCTTGTATTTTCTTTTATTTTACCAAGTTTGCACAGTAAAGTTAATTTCCAGATTCTAATGTGAGTTAGGCAGTGTTTCAGATATCTAGCACAGGAATTCTCAGATTGTGTTCTATATAATACCAGTTCAATGATAAATTTCTTTGATTTTTTAAACGTCACCCAAATTTGAGATTCACCATGCATTTTAGCAGCTTTAAAGGTTTTAAGAAGCTTTGAAGGATCTAAATTGGCTTGTGTACAGCCAGCCTTTGATTACAGAAACTTTCCTTTATTACCCCTAATAAATCAATGGCAGAAATTCTGTTTTAGACCTCTTCCTAAAGTGCTGAGTTAAAACTGAAGCATATTTAAAAAACTTCATAGGCAATTTAGGCACATCATAATTCTCAATCTATTGATGAGAATAGATATTAAGGCACAATCTATTGATTGAGAATTATGATGTGCCTAAATATCAATTGAGATTAGTGCTCAACTCACTGACATTCTAGGTAGTCTTATATTAGAATAAAGGGATTTTCTCTTTTCCAGGGCTGCTTGTGATATTCCTGAAAACTAGTTTATTTTTATTTTAGTGGGACTGTAGATTATGTACTTATGTAATTTCCTTCTTTATGTTGGCTGCTAGAAAACTTGGGGCCAAATTTTGACCCATGTCTAACAACTCTCCTGATTCTTACAGATCATGTTGTAATAATCTCATTCCTGGCTTAATAATATTTTACTACATGCATTTTTCTTTTGCCCTGTTCTCCCTATCTTCCTGTTTCTAGCTGCATTTTTTCATATCCATTGAAGGTCTATTTTAAATTTTTTAAGTATTTTTTTCTTTTGGAACAGGAAGGTTATAAACAAATAATAATATTTTAACAAACTATCTTGTATGCATTTTGTTTAATGAGCCCACTCTTCTTTTAAAGAAGTTTTGAAACATAAGGGAATGATCATTGCATTGTTGGAGGCATGAGACTTTTAAATGGCTTTGTCCCAATTTCACCTCTAATTAGCTGATGCACTTAGGCAATATTTTGAAATTCTCTGGACTTCCGTTTCCCATCTGTGAAGTGAGTCAGTTAGAAATAGACAGCCTTGGTTAAAGATTACAGACAAAGTTGTTTTGGCAGGAGACATAAAGCAACTTCTGCCAGCTGTAGAAAGAGTAGAAAAAGATGGGGCTAGCTTCAGTCAGACATAAGGAAGAAACATGGCTGGGCTAAGATATGTGGGCAATTAGAGTTAGCCAACAATTTGTTTGTCATTTAAATAGATACTATCTTATAGATTTGTTTGTTTGGCAGAAGAAGAAAAATTTTTTATTTAATCAGAATTGTTTTTAAAAACAGACTCATTTCCAATATCTGAAGTGAAATGAATAGATAGAAAAAATTCAAAAATGGCATCTATATTATTCTTCTGTTTTAAACATTTTTTTTCTGAAACTAGCATAAAAAAGGGTTGAAAAATTATATGTTGAAAATAATTTGTTCCCATTAAATGTAAATATTTTTGCACGAATTTGTTTCAGAATTTTAGCCAACTGCGTTGCGCATGCTTATAACCAGAATGTTCTACTGCAGTAGGTCAGAGCTGATGAGGAGTTTTCCTCCCTCCTCCCAGCCTTGAGAGTGCTTCTATGTTGGCAAAAGAAAGCTCCATTACATTTCACCAGTTATAGAAGAAGATATGCATTCGTTTACATGCCTGTCATCACCCAGTACTTCTCTAACTTCTGTTCTAGGCAAATTAGAAAATAACACAGGTGAGTTTCATAGGTATATGACTGTTCACACCAAGCAAATGCTGGATGTTATCACTGTGTTCTATTGGAACAGATGTTTTAGGATTTTATGAATAGACAAAAGAGTTCAAGAAATTGAGGCATCACACGGCTCTGTCATTGTAGACCAGCAAGACTCAGAAAACCTGTGTTAAAACAGTTGTAAATAGTCACACTGTGGCTGATACCTCAGTTTCAATAGAACATTAAATTAGATTTGTAAATTTAAGCATATTGAACATATTATTTTATTTGTATGTTTTTATAAATTTGCTTTGGAATTAAAATTCTGTAAAAGGTACAAGCATCTTTATATTTGATCTTATATTCACCCAGATCTGTGCCTGGCTGATTTCTCACCATTTGGATTCCATTGGTGTCTCCCTCTCAGAGGAGCTTTCCCTTCACCTTCTTCTCCACTATTCCCTGTTCCATAATCCTGCTTTTTTTTTTTTTTTGTAGCCCTAATTGTGATCTAAAAATCATCTTATTTTCTAATTTTGTTCAAATATATTTTTTTAAATTATTATACTTTATGTTCTGGGATACATGTGCAGGACGTGCACGTTTGTTACATAAGTATATGCATGCTATGGTGATTTGCTGCACCCATCAACGCATCATCTACATTAGGTATTTCTCCTAATGCTCTCCCTCCTCTAGTCCCCAACCCACTGAAAAGCCCCAATGTGTGATATTTCCCTCCCTGTGTCCATGTGTTCTCATTGTTCAACTCCCATTTATGAGTAAGAACATGTGGTGTTTGGTTTTCTGTTCCTGTGTTAGTTTGCTGAGAATGATGTTTTCCAGCTTCATCCACGTTCCAGCAAAGGACATGAATTCATCTCTTTTTATGACTGCATAGTATTCCGTGATGTATATGTGACACATTTTCTTTATGCAGTCTATCATTGATGGACATTTGGGTTGGTTCTAAGTCTTTGCTATTGTGAACATTGCTGCAATAAACAAAGGTGTGCATGTGTCTATAGTAGAATGGTTTATAATCCTTTGGGAATATATCCAGTAATGGGATTGCTGGGTCAAATGGTATTTCTGGTTCTAGATCCTTGAGGAGTAAATAATATGTAGGAAACACTAAGTCCTTCCTTGTTATTATATGAGTCTTTAGTTGTCCTATTGATTTTATCCTATTAACTTCAGGTGCATTTCTTCCAATTTGGCTGCTTAAACAAGCCCCAGGCATAAAGCAAATTTGGAACTAGCAAGACTCATTCTTTTACAAATACCTTACTTCCTATAAACACTAATAAATTTGTCATATGGGTCAGATTCTGAATATTGCAATTTTGTCTGTGTAACAAGATACAATTTGAAATCAAAGTCAAATTAACACATAATTTCTGTAAAAATTTAATTTCCTTATTATGCAAGGGATAATTAAAGGTATTTCTAGATTTACAGTGTGTAAAACATAGGGTTTTATCTTTGATAAAGAAGATAATCAGGAAAGATATGTTATTAAAGTCTAACAGTTGGGAATTATAAGGCAGCCTATGTAGGAGAAAGAGTAAAGACTTTAGAGTGAAAGAGTTCTTGGCTTGTACCCTCACTCTGTCAATTACCAGCCTTTCTCAGAAAGGCTAAATGCATGACCATGTGCAACACCCTAGCAAAATGTCTGACATGTGGTAGGTATTTTGAAAACATAGTTCTTTCTTCTTCTTCTTCTCCTTCTCCTTCTCCTTCTCCTTCTTCTTCTTTTTTGAGATAGAGTCTCGCTCTGTCGTCCAGGCTGGAGTGGAGCAACCTCAGCTCACTGCAAGCTCTGCCTCCCTGGTTCAAGCTATTCTCCTGCCTCAGCCTCCTGAGTAGCTGAAACTACAGGCACGAGCCACCACGCCCAGCTAATTTTTGTATTTTTAGTAGAGATGGGGTTTCACCTTGTTGACCAGGCTAGTCTTGAACTCCTGACCTCAAGATTTGCACACCTCAGTCTCCCAAAGTGCTGGGATTACAAGAATGAGCCACTGTGCCCAGCCTTTTATTCTTCTTTATTAATTATTTTTTTCATTTGGGCAAGTAATTTCATAAATACTGGTCAATTGTTTGGGAGTGGTCAATTTAGTCTTGGATTCATGAAAATTCTAAATGTGTCAGAGATAATTTACTGCACTTGAATTTTTTTGAGAGTGCTCAACAAAAATTCTTGATTTACTGACACGCATGTGTGCAAATATTTGGATATAAATATAGTACAATTCATGACATTTGATGCTTCATGACTTTGAAACAAAACTCATTGACTTTCTTCATTGGCTATCCTTCCCATATTTCAAAATGCCATTAATATGCTACTTCTCTGCTAGACACCTACGCATTTGGATTCATCGGTTTTTTGTTTGTTTGTTTGTTTGTTTGTTTGTTTTTTTGAGAAGGAGTTTCACTCTTGTTGCCCAGGCTAGAGTGCAATGGTGAGATCTTGGCTCATCACAACCTCCATCTCCCAGATTCAAGCGATTCTCCTGCCTCAGCCTCCCCGAGTAGCTGGGATTACAGGCATGTGCCACAACACCTGGCTAATTTTGTATTTTTAGTAGAGACAGGGTTTCTCCATATGGTCAGGTTGGTCTCGAACTCCTGACCTCAGGTGATCCACCCACCTCAGTCTCCCAAAGTGCTGGGATGACAGGCGTGAGCCACCGCGCCCTGCATGGATTCATCTTTGACTCTGGTTGTACAACGGGCGTTGGAAAGATTAAATTTAATTTTGTTGAGAAGTGTTTATCGTTTTCTTATTTACCTTATCTATGTTGGGTGCAGAATATTTAAAGAGAAGAAACACTCAGTATTACCCATAAGAAATTATAGCCTAGTAAGCATGTCATGCACAAAACCAAAAAAGGACAGTTAAATGTATTAAGTGCTAAGAATTTTAAACAAGAACAAAGTCTTGTTGAAGCACTGCAGAGGAAGAAATTTCTCTTTTTGATATCATGGAAAGCATCCCAGAGGAAGTACTATTTGAAGTGTTTCTTAAAGAATGAGTGAGAGTTCTGGAGGTGGAGAGGTGGGGAGGTCACTCTAAGCATGGAAAATGTAAAGAAGATTCCAGGACTTAGTTCCTATGCTCTAGATTTATCACTAGGTGTTTGCGTGGGAAGTCATGGGAAATGAGATCTGAAAATTATACAATCTGTTGTGTGAGAACTCTTGAGTTTTCTGTTAATAAATTTGGGTAGTATGCAGATTTTGTTGAACATTTAAAGAAATCAATGTAACATGCTAGCATCAGAATTTGCTTCCCCCTTCCCTTTTAAAGAACAGACATTTCTATTTGAGTATTTTGCAATTTTTTCTGACTTGTGAACTACCTTTAATAGTATTTTTAGTATTTAGTATTTACTTTAATAGTAATAATATGAATTCTATAAAATTATTGCTATTTAACGATTCCAACCTACGAGAGCATCAATTTCATATGGTTCAAACTGTATGTTATCACAATAATACCTAAACTTTTTAAATCATTTTAATGTTTTTTATGTAATTGATAATAAAATATGCTACTTAGTACTTTTTAAAAATTATATAATACACTATGATTATATTATAAAGTTTATTTAATATAATTTATACTATTAAAATAATTGGTACCCCTTCTTATTTACAAATATAACACTTGTTTTTAAAAATACTATTAAATTATATAATGAAAAGCATTTATTTTCAAATTTTCAATGATAATATATCATGTTGATCTAGGGAAAAATGAATGTTAACATGTTTATATACCATCAATAGTGGGCAAAAAACAGTTTTCATTACCTCGTGTCTGAAATTGCTGGAACTTATTTAGAATCTCAATGGAATTATTTTTATTAAAATGTTCATGTTTTTTAATAAATAAAGAAATAAAATTTATCTGTAGGCATTTCTCCAGAGCCCAGGGTGAGAAAGGGTCTCCTGGTTCCTGGTTTCTTTGTGATGTGTTCCATGTGTGAGGCAGGCCAGTTTCCTTAACTACAAGAGTGTTTATTGTAACCTTATTTACATACATCTTCCAAGAGTGTCCTTTATTTTTCCCTTGAAAACTAGTCATCCTAAATCCACATAGATAAATGAAATAGTCCCTTCATTGGTCCATAATTTCTTCCCTTGAAATTGGTGTCCTAAGTTTGTTTTCTGCTTTTTCTCAAGTCTGCCATAATTACAACTGAGCAAAGGTTAGTTGTTGATGGCTGTTTCTGAGTTTTATCAGAGACTTTGAAAACCTCCTACTAAATTTAAATCCTAGCTAAGGAATTTTAACTCTATTCAGATTCCCATCTATGGGAATCAAAGAAAACGTTAAAACAACAAAGCAAGGACAGGAAAAAAACTACTTCACAGAACAAATGACAATTTATCCTGTCAACTAAAGTTTATTGACTGGCTGCTAGGTTTACAGATGCTTCTTGGCTTAGAAAGGAAAAATCTGTTAAAAAAAAAAAAAAGTAATTATTCAATTCTTAAATATATTATAGCTCCTGATGAACAAGAGCTCTATGTATTTGATTGGCTTCCGCATGAGAAAGCCTGAGTCTTGAGATAAGGATTTAGGGGAAGGGGATTTATTTGGGAGATGTTCCCAGAAAGTAGTGAGGGACTAAGGAAGTTGAGACAGGAAAAGAGCCATAAATAAATTATTGAGGTCAATGCCAGGAGCAACTGGGGATTGCTGTGGGCTATTTAAAGAAAGGTGCAGAATTCTTTCAGAATTCCCCTTCTAAGTCAGGGTTTCTGTGTCTGCCACAATCTACCACTGTTGAGTAAGAAAAAGAATGGAAAATTGCATTGGCAGACAGGAAGATATTGTAGCAATTTTAAGCTGTGAAGGGTAGATCGGGAAAAAAAGGGTAACATCTTATGGAAGAGCACATGTGGTGCTTTGCAGAAAGAAATATTGTGATGGCCGAAGGGATGATCTTTATAAACTCCTATTCAAGTTCAGAGTTTAGTACAGTACAAGTTCCCGCTAATTCTCATTGCTCTACTCTCACAGGCTCACTCTTTTCTGCACCCTAACCTTAGAAATCATGAGGAAAGACCTAGAAACAAAGATTTTTGTTATAATGCTTTATATCTGATGTTCATATTCTTTTACTACATGTCTGAAAAAGAAAGTTGTTATATCTCTTAGCTTTCCAGTATTTTTACTTCTGAATATAGATTAGGTGGTTTCTAGGGTCCCTTTTAGGCCCAGAATTAGTTATGATTTGCATCTTCTTAAACATGCTTATCAACCAGTGTTGCCTCCAGCATCTTCCTTCTCTAAGCCATGTGTGCATAGAGTTATGTGCATATGGAAATAAAGTGGGTTTAGAAGGTTACTGCAGATCATTGCCTGTACCCGTAGAATCTCCTTTCTTGATCTTTTAAATGTCTGAGGTTCTATTACGTTCTATTATTTGAGTTAAAGTATATTTCCAGAAGGTCTGTGTAAAATATTCAGTATATAAATAAATTGGGAGCTGTGGATATTATAGTTATAAAAATTTTAAATCTGCGCCTGGAAGCAGTGGCTCACACCTGTAATCCCAGAACTTTGGGAGGCTGAGATGGAAGGATTGCTTGAGGCCAGAAGTTCAAGACCAGCCTGGTCAACATAGTGAAACCCCATCTATAAAAATAAAAAAATAAAAAAAAATAAAATAAGAAATAAATTATAAATATGATTATAAAGAAAAGTTTCCTAATTAGATTATCATCAGATAGACAAACTGGGTTCCAAGTGGCAAAATTTAAGTATTGACAAGATGTTGACTAGAATATAACTAGTAATACATTAGATAATGCTTTCTATTGCAAAAAATAATAAGAATGTGTGTGTATGGGGGCCTTCCACTATAGTTCCTCTGCTGGATGAAGAAAATAAGTTATTTTTAGATTAGCTTGCAATTTCTCTGATGCCCCAAACTCAAGTCTTTCAATTATCAGTTCTTGTGACATAAAAGCAAATATTGAATTGATACTACTACTTAGGAGTGAAATGTCATTTCTTTAAAAAAACATTTTTTGTTTCTAAAATATCTATTTTTTCCAATTCATAGGAAAATTTGTTTCCTTATTTGTTTTACTAGTATGTTGACCAATAAGTGAAGAAAACTTCTCAGCTCAAAAGTCTTAAAGAGAGTGGAATAAATTATTTAGCATTATTCTGTGTAAACACATACCCAGTTGAACAACTATGTAGAGAAAGAGGGGCTGTTAACTATTCTCTGCTTCCAAACACTCGAAGCCAGGACACCAGGAAAAGCAGCAGTGACTCCACCCCTCTCGCAGATAAGGTCCCTACCCAGTGTGGAGGCAATTTCCAGGATCATTCATAAAAACTCAAGGGAAATGTGACAGGTATAGCATATAGTGTTGATGATTTTCTAGTTCAATTATAACATGGCATTTGCATGTTGTTTATCTTTCTGTATTAGATACATAATTTATTATTCAGTAATAAAATCAAGATTTTTAACCTGCGTCAGGATCTTGAAGACTACAATCAACTTAAACACTTTTTATTTTGGTGAGGAAATTGATATGTACAGAAATTAAGTGAGTTTTTCTCATATTGCAAACGTAGTCATACAGCCAAGACTAGAAATGAGGTTTCTGACTTCTAATGACTTTGGCTAATTAGGCAAAATTCCATCATGGTAGATGATTAAATAAAGGCTAAGTGCTGTTTCTGCATATAGTTCTTAGTGAGTAGTAGTGGCATGCTAAGGATAAGGCCATGAAGCTTCTATCCTGGCTTAATAGTCCTCGGGGCAATTGTTTAGAGCTTAGATTAATAAATGATGTTTCAAGGAAGAATATTCTTATCACTGACATTGTATAGAATTATGGACACATGGCTATTATTGGTTTTTGTTGTCGTTGCTTTGTTTTTGTTTCTTTTTTTTTTTTGTTATTTTGAGACGAAGCCTCACTCTGTTGCCCAAGTTGGAGTGCAATGGCACAATCTTGGCTCACAGCAACCTCCACCTCCTGGATTCAAGTGAGTCTCCTGCCTCAGCCTCCGCAGTAGCTGGGACTACAGGCACACGCCACCACGCCCTGCTAATTTTTTTGTATTTTTAGTAGAGATGGGGTTTCACTACGTTGGCCAGGCTGGTCTTGAACTATTGTTTTAAAATTCTATATAGGCAATGTGGATGATTCCTAGCTACGCTGTCATTGGTATGCCACAGATGAACAGTAAACTGATAATATTCGTTTAAATTCCAATACAGTGTGTTGAGAGCTTAACTGCTGCTGATTATTAGATGATATTTAGGTCAGAAGAACTCTGATGATTGAATGGAAGTGGGCTTTGAGCAGGTACCCAGACTTTATTTTACAGTTAATTTCCCTAGAGGTGTTAAATTTCAGTTTTTGGTCTAGAAGCTGTAAGAATATTTAAATTTGAGAGAATACATATTTGTTTTTTACAAGCTTATTGTCTTATGTATCCTAATACTATGCCAAATGTTTTCTTGGGATTGAATAAATGTAATTTTTTTAACTTGGCCTCTGTTGATTCATTGGATGTTTGTTACTTTGGATATAAAAGCAGAACTTGGCAAGTCCTATGACTCAATTTGGCAGATCACTCACTCTTAGCAAATGAACTGTGCCCAACATAAATCCACTCTAAAGTTTACAGAGGTTCTGTTCTGTACCAGTGGAAATGAGAGTTAGCTAAGACTACAAGAAGTGTGCTGATTGGATGGTGCAGGGTAAGCAGGATACATAAAAGGCAGCTGAAGAACATCTGGGAAGGTCAATGATAGCATCTGCCTAGAGTCAAACTTCCGTGCTTCTCAGACAGTGCCTTTTCACCATGAGTGGGTGCCCATTTTTAGGAAACAACTTTGGGTGAGTATTTGCCTTTATTCTAAGTGGATTTAGGCTATTAGAAGTATCAAGTGTGAGCCTTTTGATTCCTGAATTTAAGGAGCATTGAAAACTGTCACCTTTATTCTTTTGTCTAACAATCTACTCTAAAGAAAATTTACAATTACAATTTTAATCACCCATATCATTAGTTAACTGTGTTTTCTAATGCACTATTTTTCTCTCTTGATTTATTAAATTTGCAGATGTGCTTTTAAAAAACTCCCTGTAGAAGGCAGTGAAGAAGACAAATCACAAACTGGTGTGAATAGAGCCAGCAAAGGAGGTCTTATCTATGGAAACTACCTGCATGTAAGTGGCAGGGTCCTTATAGGGTTTGGTGTCCATTGCTAGGCACTCAATTCTGCAAAGCGACTTTTTATGATTTTGTTTCTCAGAATTTGTTTTTCTCAATCACCATTTGTTTTCTGGACCTAAGGATATTTTTATTCATAAACATTTTTACGTTTTCAACTTTTGTTAGAGTAACTCAAGAGACTTATAGCAGAAAATTCATCTCTCCAGTGGAAGTAAAAGCAGAGAATCCAGAATCTGGGCAGAGGTGGATACATGATAAGATACACTGTGGACAATTCGCAGGCATTGTGCAACTTGTATAAATAAGACATGGTTAATAAATGTCAGCCTAGATAACCGCAAATGCATTTTGAAAAAATTATCCTTTAAATCTCTTATCATAAAGTAGGAATGTTAAAGGCACACGGAGAATTTTCTTGAAATCATTAACACGTAAAGAGGGATGTTAACGAATGAGGTATTGGGAGATTATTCTGGGCCAAGTTGCAGCCTGTTTGTCTTCTGTTTTTGTTTTTGTTTTTTTTTTTTAAGAGGCAAAACGATCAGAGTCCTTGATGTCTTCATCGATGAGTTTCTAAGGATGAACTGATAAAGGACGTTAAAATATTCTTAGAATAGGCTCTTTAGGGGAATAAAAGAATGCCAAATGCATAGTCAGCTCAGCAAGTTTTCAAGCTTTCATCATATTCATTTCATGAAAAGGGATATGATGTCTCAAAGAGCTTAATAGGATTTATTATGATAAAATCTTACCAAATAGAAATTTTCTGAGAAGAATAAAAATCACAAATTCAATTCACTCTTTATAAGGAGATTCATCCATTGTTTAAAAGAAAAGAGATTGGTTTCTGAGAATTTTGGGTTTGGAGGAGCGTTTTTCATTATCATATTCTACTTCTTACTAAAGTTGATAAAAACCAACTTCCGCAATTTCAGACTGGCTTTTTATTTTTCATTTCAAGTTGGAAAAAGTTTTGAATGCACAAGAACTGCAAAGTGAAATAAAAGGAAATAAAATCCATGATGAACATCTTTTTATCATAACTCATCAAGGTAAGTTGCACAAAAGTTTTGTACAATAATTATTCCACGGGCATTTCTCATTGATAACAAGGAAAGCTACAATTTTTTAAACTACAAAATGATGAAAGATCATGGACTCACCTCTGTTAGAAATGTTTGAGAATATTTTGCTGCCAGATAAATTCTCATAGGACTTATATAAGGATTTAAATAGTCTTCTTTATGTTACTCCACTGCTAATAGGCAAAGTAGGACTTTAGCTTTGTTCTGAACTCCAAGGGGACTTTCTGCCTCTCGGAATTTCACAAAAAATTCGCAAGTGAAGATGTTACTGTTTCTCACTTGGGAACACTAAGAAACTATTTTCAAGGTCATTGAAATTTATGCTGGATTGACATAATCTTATACAAATCTGGTAATAAACAAAAATGTAAATTTTGTCCGAAAATGTATGTTTATCTTTTCCTGATTTCTATAATAATTTCTGGGCAGTGTGTTATTTGTAGCCTATGTTTTCATGACTTCAGAAGTTTAGAAGGCTCCTGAGCTCCGAAATTATGTGCAAATTTTCATGAATATTATCTTAAAGACGTCTGTGACCCCAAAATATTAGTAACATTTACTCTAAGGTTTTCAGCGCCACTATACTGACCTCTGAATGACTGGAGCCCAATCACTGTTGCCTGCCAGTGCCCCACATCTAGACATGTTTCCTTGCCTTACCAATTCTTTGTGTCCTTTCTGCAAATGGGTGCTTTCCAAAGTGATTGACTAAATTAACAAAGTCTTTCTAGAAAATAAATTAAAAGTTAAAAAATTGGCTTAATGTGTCAGTTCTCCTGTTTTTATGTTTATACTTTTATTGGTGGCTTCTACCAAGGCAATATCAATAGGAGAAGAATAATGGTATAGGAGCATAAATTAGGAATTAAAAATTGTTTAAAACCTCAATTCTATTGTTATTAATTGTGTGACTCTGGTCAGTTGCTTAGATCTCAGGACCTCCACGTTACCATATGTAAAATGGAGGGAATTGCTGATGCTCTCACTTACTGAGTTCCTATGAAGATGAATGAGATAATGTGCGTTAAGCACTTAGCCCGAGGTATAGCACATAATAAACATGCAACCAATGGTAGCTATCATTATTTTATAAAAACACTTTTCTTCTATTCTTTAGTTATAACATTTAGACAGTGGTTACATAGGGTTAAAAAAGATACACATAAACTGATCAATAAAGATTTGATTGTTCTTTGCTCATATATAAAATTTAGTTCCTCCAAAGTATCCTTAAACATAACTTAGACTTATAATGGAATTCTCTTAATTAGTATGGAAACATTGCCTTATCCATAGGATAGAACCAAATAGGAGGCACTGCAGATCTCTAAGATTATTGACTTCCTATGCTCATCTAATTATTACATTGTCTATTTAATTTATTCATAAAACAATCACTAAATATTTACTTTTTGCCTGACACTATGCTAGGTACTGAAGAAAAATGGATGAATATGAGTGAGTCCTTAGTTTCCAGTGGCATAGAATATTATGGGAAGATTGAGCCAATGGGGAGAACCATTTATATTTGCTATGAATCATCTAGTAACACAAAGGAGTCAAAATGTCTATCCATGTCTATCTATCATACTGCTGTAAGTCTTAGGGTTTTGAATCATAGGTTTCCAATTGTAGGTGGGTAACTGATTATTTTACAAACGAGTCAACTGAAGTTAAAGAAAATAGTTTTGCCCCAACTGACACGGCCAGTAACTTCAGATAGATTGATTCCAACTATGCTTCTTCCAGAATGTCATTACTATATCACTTTTACCTTTTTTTTTGAGACAGAATCTGCTCTGTTGCCCAGGCTGGAGTGCGGTGGCACGATCTCGGCTCACTGCAAGCTCTGCCTCCCGGGTTCACGCCATTCTCCTGCCTCAGCCTCCCGAGTAGCTGGGACTACAGGCGCCTGCCACCACTCCCTGCTAATTTTTTCTATTTTTAGTGGAGACGCGGTTTCACCGTGTTAGCCAGGATGGTCTCGATCTCCTGACCTCGTGATCTGCTCTCCTCGGACTCCCAAAGTGCTGGGATTACAGGCTTGAGTCACCGCACCAGGCCTACTATATCACTTTTCTTTAATGCCAATGTTAATTGTTTGACAACCCCTAGTAAAGGGGGAGAACAAACTTAATCCTTCAACAGAAAAGCTTTGGCAGAATTCAGGTAGGTTTAAGCAAATAAACCTTGGACTCACGGAAATTCTGAAAGATGATCTACTGGATAATGTGGACTCAACTGCAACAAAGTTGCCCCTGGGAATTAGCTGTCACAGTAATATGAAGCTTTGTCGTTTTCCTTTCACTGCAAACGTCTGGCTGCTTTCCCATATGTGCTAAGTCTATGAGTTGCTAGGATTTTCACAAATAAAACAAACAGACAAAATGCTGCATTTTACGTAACTTAGCTTTGTATTTTCAAGTTCTTAAAATCCTACAGTCTTTCATTTAGGTTAGGAAATATTAATTTCTCAGTTTAGTTGAAGTTGATTATTACTTCTGCTTCCTCACATACTTCCAGCTTCCATAGAGGAAGCTAGAATTAGGTTAGGTGCTATATCCTCAAAGACCTAAAAACGCATTTGTTGAGAGGAATTAGTGTAATAATAATGAATATGAAGCATTAGGTAACATGCCTAGCATATTAAAACATTTAATAAAAGGAGGCTATTACAACTTTAACATTAACATTTATTTCTGGCGTACAATGGGACTATATTTACATTTATTGATTTAAGGTAATATTTTAATTTCTCTTTCAATATGTTAAACATATCTTTCATATAATAATGGCCAAAAAGGCTCCCATAACTTTCCAATTGACAATGATTTCCTTATTACAGCTTACGAACTCTGGTTTAAGCAAATCCTCTGGGAGTTGGATTCTGTTCGAGAGATCTTTCAGAATGGCCATGTAAGTTCTTATGTCACAATATTGGTTTCATATATATTTTTGGAAGATATGGAAAGTATTATTAATGAGAGAAAAACATTAACACCAAGTGGTGGTCTTAATGTTTAATGATAAAACAAACAAGACATTTTCTGAATGAATGAGGAGTTCAGTCATATTTTCCCATTGCCACTGCAAAATTACATGTGACTTTAAGGTTCCTTTCAAATTTTAGTTTCAAGTCCCTTGTTTAGAACTCATTTCCACACACAAAGATGTTATAAATGATGGTGGATTACCAAACTAATGGGGATCCTTTAATTAACAGCTATCAGAGTTGTATTTCTACTGAATATTAGCTGCGGGAAGATGGGAGCAATAATAAGGAAAGTGATAAAGGAAGAGAAGGAAGCAGTAGAGAAATGGTGGGAGGAAGAAAAAGAGGAAGAAAAGGAGGAAAGAGGAATGAGGGAATGGGGAAGAAAAGGACAGGAGGACAAAGAGTGAGAGGAGAGGAGGGAAAGCTTCTGGTGATGGCAGGAGTTTGAGCTGCACTTCTCCATCTCCCACCCTGCTTTCTCTTGCCATGGCTCTGAGGATCCTTCCTTGGGTCCTCTACCTCTGAGCCCCTGCTCCAGGAAGGGCTAGGAGAAAGACCACACACATACAGATGGGACTCTTCCTGCCTGTGTGGATCCACTTCCCATTTATGTCAGTGGCAACTTTGGCCCTCAGTAAAGAGTAGATTGATCCACATGTTGTTTAATCCTCATCCGAAGTTCCTGTGTTATCTTGACCTCTCTCCTTTGACACAAAACTAAAAGAGAAGCTTGTTTTGAAATCAATGGGGGATTGTATTCTAGAATTTACTTCTACTTTGCTTCTATATAGTTTTCTATTGTCAAAGAAAGAAAAAACTTCTTATTTTGCAGAAATTCCTTGCACACAATTCAGAACTGTTATTAGCTCAACATATACTCTTGGCAAATTTTAATTTCAAAGTTTCCCTTTAAAACAAAATTAGAGATAAAATTAATGGGAATGCAGTGCCATTGTCTATTTTGTATTTTCTAGAGGTCAGCATTGCTAACTCAGTGTTTCATTTCTTAACCATCAGGTCAGAGATGAAAGGAACATGCTTAAGGTTGTTTCTCGGATGCACCGAGTGTCAGTGATCCTGAAACTGCTGGTGCAGCAGTTTTCCATTCTCGAGACGATGACAGCATTGGACTTCAATGACTTCAGGTGCACACCTTTGACATTTTAAAAAATGTGATGGAGTTTACTTTCTCATTTTGGTGGGTAAAAGGAGCATGTGTGTGTTGTGTGCCATGAGGAGCCTGTCTTCTTAACACTTTGCCACTATATGGACTTAGGGGTCTTCAATCACAAAGCATCTGAGAAGTTATTAAAAATATTTTATTATTAAGTTTTACATGTAAGCATAATATGATCAATTAATTTAAATTCATCACTGTGTGTCCTGTTTTTCTCCAAAAAGAACTTTAGACAACTTAGCACATTGACTAAAATAGCTAATAAAATACATGTAATTAAATTTAAAAAATATAAAAACTCAAAACAGGAGCGATATATAGAGAAGCATGTCAATCAAAGTAGAAGTTATGGATTAAACCATAAATTTTACCTGTACATTTCAAGGCAATACCATATAGATAACTTTTTTTCTTACCAAAATATAAGAAGAAAAAAGTTTAAAACTCTTCCATTGGGTGCAGGATGTAACAAGCAATGTACTGAACATGTCTGACAAAGGAAAAGTAGAATTTGTGGTGAATTTAAAACGTTAAAGTCTCAGCAGCAGCGAAATGAAAGACATTCACAAAGATGTAATAGGGGGAGTGGGAGTAATAACATTTTTGATGCCCAACAATGTTTAAGTAGCTCATTTTTCTGATTTCAGTGAGTCAAATCACAGGTCTAACTCTAGACAGTTGTGTGTATCTGCTCTTGATATCCAAGAGAGCAAAACTGACAACCTCTTACAATAGAAGAAACCATTATGGTGATTGATAATGTGAACCCTTCCTTTCCTCTCCTCTCTTCCCCTCCCCCTGTCCTCTCCCCTCCCCTCCCCTCTCCTCCCCTCCCCTCTCCTCCCCTCCCCTCCCCTCTCCTCTCCTCCCCTGTCCCTCCCTCCCCTCCCCTCTCCTCTCCTCTTCCCTCCCCTCCTCTCCCCTCCCCTCCTCTCTGCTATTCTCCTATCATCTCTTTCCCTTCCCTTGCCTTTCCTTCCCCCATTTAATCTCAAAGAGAGTACTTATCTCCAGCATCAGGCTTCCAGAGTTTGCAATTCCGACTATTAGAAAACAAGATAGGTGTTCTTCAGAACATGAGAGTCCCTTATAACAGAAGACATTATCGTGATAACTTCAAAGGAGAAGAGAATGAACTGCTACTTAAGTCTGAGCAGGAAAAGACACTTCTGGAATTAGTGGAGGTATGGATTCATACAATTTCTAAAGTTTAACTCAATACATCTTCTTAATTTAGCTTTTGCTAAACAGAATTTTTAAAACTCATCAAAATTGAGTTACATTCAGTGGAAATAAGGATAGAAAGAATTCATAAAAATACATGAATTTGTAAATTCATGTTACTGAAATATTGAAAATGTCAAGAACCCTGCTGAGAACGTCAGATATACTTATGTAATTAATTGTATGTTAATATTTAATAACCTTGTCATCTCAATAAAACAATTCCTTAAATATCCCTACTAAGTAATGCTTAATTTAGCTGATTTTTAGACTGAGTGTGATTATTTAGTGAGCTTTATTGTTTTAAAATATTCTGTAATTGAAAATTTTCGGTTATTTAGTATTTTTCTTAGCTGAACTAAATTACTAAGAATATACACCTCAGAAAATGTTCCCTTCGTATCCAAATTCCCTAAAGGTCTACAAGTAGCTTTTAGGAATTATTAATTTTTTCTTCAAAAATAGATTACTAAACAAAGATTGCATTGTCTTGGTTTCCATTGCAAAGCCTTTTCTTCTGCAAATCAACTTTTCTTGTGTTGAATTATACTCTGCTCATTAATCCTCTGGGTAATGTAAATGTGGATTTAGGTTAATGCATTATATATAATGTTAAATAATGGCATATAAGAATAGGGAGAAAAAGAATTCCAAAGCTAATTTCAGAATTATAATAAGTATGGGTTAAATGAGAACTCACAGAGGTACATGAATTTAGTTTTATTTCTAGATTTAAAAATATTTTAAAATCTCAAAGTAATTGCATGGATGGTTAATTTCAAAGTTGCTAAGTATACAGTTCCCATGAATTTAGAGGAGATTGTATCTTATACACATCATCATTTCTTCAGCTCCGAAGATATAAAGTAACTTGAGAATAAACCAGAAGATATCAGTAAAATAATTATTAAGAATATACTCTTTAAATATGTTTAGATAGAACATATGTTTAGATAGGTGTATAGATTTCTAGAAGACAATTGGAATTTCTGTAATCACATATTTCTTAAGAAATAAAGAGTAAACATTATTAATGGTTGCCATAAAATTAAGGAAATTGAATATATTAATTATTTCATAAGTGAAGAAATTGAAGAGAAATAAAAAACATTTACAAATAAAACTTGTGGCATACGTTTCTGGAAACCATGAAGATTTCTTGTTTCAAGCTTATACATGTCAGTTACAATGCATTTTACATAATTTAAATTTTACCATGTACTCACTTAAAAAATAATGTTTATTCAAGGCATGGCTGGAAAGAACCCCAGGTTTAGAGCCACATGGATTTAACTTCTGGGGAAAGCTCGAAAAAAATATCACCAGAGGCCTGGAAGAGGAATTCATAAGTATTCAGGTATTTAGATGACATCAGTTAATATAAATCTAATACAGAAATATTCAAAATTTAATGATTTTTACTTTTCTCTTAACCTTTCATTTTTCTCATATTTTTTTCTTTCACAAATGTATTTTCTTGGACTATATTACATGATTGATTTCATTTTCTTTATGTGCGATAAATATTATACTAAAATAAGACCTTCATTGCAAGGGAGAATTTTATCTATGGTAAGTAGCTGAGATTAATATTATTTTTTCATTTCTATTGAAAATTCTATATTAGGACCAATTCTAGACAGAACTAGGCCCACAGTGAACCAACGAACCAAATCGATGTAGCCCTGTAGCTTTGCTTTTGCTCTTGTATATTTACTGGGTGCTTTCTGGCAGCTCTCAGACAATGTCAGTTTTCTCCTACTTAAAAGATACTGTTGATTTCTCATTGCCCTGATCTTTCAGGTCTCTCATCCTCTTTGCATGACTAAATTTCCTGGAAGAGTTGTTTAAATTCTACATCTTGAGAGGTTGCATCAGGTAGTGCTGAAAGCATATACTTTGAAGTCACGCTACTTGGATTCCAGTCCCGCTTCCACTTCTTAAACAACTGTGTGACAGAGAACAAGTGACTGCACCTCTCTTTGCCTCTCTTTCAGCATTGGCAAAATAGAAAAATAAGAATATCTAACTCATAAGATTATTATGACAGGAAATTAAATAAATACTTGTAAAGCATTGAGAACAGAAGTCAGAATAATTATTTATCTCTCATCTAATCCTCAGCTTACTTCAAGCTGTCTTCCTGTACCGTCATTCTCATGTGGTCTTCATGTACATATTTAGTCTTAACTTAGTTGACCTCGCAGAAACATTCAATACTAATGACTACGACTTATTCTTTCTTGAACATTCTTTTCTCTTGGATTTAGTACATACCATTATGTTTGCTTCTAATTCTCTGGCCCTTATTTCTCTATCTCTTTTACTTGCTCTTATTTCTCTCTTAGACCAATAAATGATAGAGTTTTGTAGTCCACTGGCTTAGATCCTTTCTGTTCTATCTCTACATTCTTTCATTAGATGGTGTCATTTATACCCACTGCTTCAATATCTACTTAGCCAACATAATTCTCAAACATTTATCTCTGGTTTATATATCCCCTTAGATTTCAGAACATGTGTATAATACCTTACTTGATATTTCCTCCTGGTCCTCTCAAAAACACACCAATAAAACCAAGCTTGAACATTACTCCTTCCATCCACTCTTGTACCAACATTGTCTTCTCTGCATTAAAGAACTTTTTCTCCTATAATTCATCTGGGCTGTCGTCAGACTTCTATCAGTGATCCTTGGCTCCGCCCTCTTGTTTCACCACTTCTTCAAGCTATCATCAAGTCCTACTGATGTTACCTATTTAGTTCTCAAGTATCATCCTTTAATCTACCACTACCACTCAAGTGTAACCTGCCATCGTTTTTCACCCGGACTATAATAATCTCTGAACTGTTCTCCTCCACCTTCCCAGTATGCTTCTATTCTACTTTAGTCTCCACATTGCAGTCTGAATAATCTTTTCAGAAGGCAAATCTGATCACATCTCCCTCTTGTGTAAAGCCTTTTGATGTTGCCTCATTGTTTTTAGAATTAAGATAAAAACTTTAACCTGGTCTATAAGGCCTTTATGATCGCACATTCATGTGGTCGAGCCATACTGAGTTTCTTTGTTAGCTAAGTTTAGTTCTTTGCATTTATCACCAAGGAGTCCTTTTATGTGTTCTTCTCTGGATTTGGAATGTTCTTCCCCAACTAACTCCTTCCGATTCTTAAGATCTTGGTTCAAGGAAAACTTCTTTAGGAAGGTCTTTCCTAAACTCCTTATTACTTTAAGTTATGATGCCAATACTGCTTCTGTATAGCATGGTCTAAGGTTGTAATTTAATGACTGGGTGCTTATTTGTTCAATGTCTTATTCCTACCAGATAACTCCTGTACAATATCACAACTCTCGAGTTTTGCTCACAATCTTATCTCTATCATCTTAGCATGACATGTATCGAATAAATAATTAATTGGAAATAATATACATATAGGTTAGTACTACTTAGGGTCGTTGTTCTGATGAATTGGAAATAATTGGGTTAAATAATTTGCCCTAGCTCAATTAATTGGCTTATAAACAGAATATGTGTTGTAGGCAGAAAAAATAAGAATTTTCTTCAACCAATCAATAGAGAGAAAATGAAGAAAACATGAGTGAGAAATATCTAAGAAATTGTATTTACAGTTTTTTATTATCAGTATTTCAATACTGAATATAGAATTTCAATAGAGTTAATAGTTCTTCCGACTAGGAATTCTTAACTTTTTCTAAGTGAAGTTACCTTACTTCCTGTGTTAAATAATTCTTGTTTAAAATTAGGTCATTATTAACTGCTGGTAGTTATCTCTGCTTTTGTCCATCTGGGTTCATTGTTCATTACATTTATGAAGATAATATTTAATATTGAGAAATCATTTAAACTTAAATGAAAGGATAGAGCCACTGAGTGTGTGGAAGATTCCTTTTCATAAGACATCATTTCCAAATAGTAATTATTAGATGATAGAGTAAATATTAAAAGTACATCATTTCTGCAACCACAACTCTCTTCCTTGTAAGCAAAGTTTTCTAAAATATCAATCTATTTATTCTCTCTCAGGGTTATTAATGCCATATTTTTCCTAAAGGCTAAGGAAGAGTCTGAAGAAAAAGAGGAACAGGTGGCTGAATTTCAGAAGCAAAAAGAGGTGCTACTGTCCTTATTTGATGAGAAACGTCATGAACATCTCCTTAGTAAAGGTAGGTATTTTTATTTTATGAATCTTTTTCTTGAAATGTGTGAACATGAGATCAGAACATCATTTTATAAGCCTATCAAGCCTTGCTTGGGAGAAATAGAATGAAAAGTGATATTCTACTGATAGAAACAAAAATGGAGTAAATGTTTTCAGTGATAAATCTATTTTAACAGGTTTCTATGCCCAGATTATTTCAAAAACATTAGAAAAAAAATTTGTGTAGTCTATGCCAGATACAAGGGATATCAAGATCAACTGCATATAGTTTCTCAAATAGTTCACGGCCTAATAGGAACAGAAATGAAGACAAATCGTTGTAATAGTAAAGACTATGGTAGAGGTAAGAAAAGGAAGGAATAGCTACTGTGAGAGCAAGTATTGATGTTACCCCATTGTTTAAGGATTAAGACAAAATCTTTAACATGGTCTATAAGGCCTTTTATGATCTCATATTTGTGTTGTCCAGCCATACTAATTTTCTTTTATTAGCTAAGTTTAGTTATTTGGATTTATCACCAAGGAGTCTTTTTACGTGTTCTCTGGGCTTGGAATGTTCTTACATTCCAATTACATGGTATATTCCTGCCCTCTTTCTCTCTTCCTCCCTCCTTTGTGTGTGGGTGAGCTCTTTCATACAAATCTGCTTGACTGACCAGGAGACCAGGAAACGCATACATTTAGACTTTTGGCACAATTGGTACTGAGCTATTAGTTCCTGAAACTTATTGAGCCATAAAATCAGTACTTCCATTTCTAAACTTTTGTGTTCATTTTGACTTAGAACTTTCATTGTAAAGCATCTTAAACCTTTATGGAAATAAGCAGAATAAAAGTAAAAATTAATTTTTATAACACAAGTACAAAACAAAGCAATATATGAAATTGGTATTAAGTTTAATAAGCTTAAAGGTTGTTAGCCTCTGTTTTCTTAAAACAACAACAACAAAAAAAAAACCTCAGTAAAGAATAACAAAATCTTGTTTTCCTGAAGCAAGGAGAAAGTCTTTCATTAGAGCACACATATACGATTTTACATAATTCTGCTCATTAAAAACAAGTTAGCTAATTTCAAGTGAATTAGTGAAAACTACTTTGAAATGATGCTTATAACGCATCTCTACTTTTTTGAAATGAAAGACATACTATTTTACTTGGAAAATGAATTTTGTTATGAAAGTCAAGTATTTTCTAGAAAAATCAGGTGTTCTTAACATGCTATTTGAAGGTTTTGAAAATTTAAAATATGTACATTTTTAGTTTGTTTTAAAAACTCCAATGTTAAAATTGTATTTTAAGTGATATGTTTATAAATTCAACCTAAGGGATAAAAAATGTAAACTGAAACTTATATTGATTTCTAAACACATGTAATCCATTAAATTTTTTAAGATGATGATGCCGAATTAATATAAAATTACCTTAAATTACCTAATAAATTTAAATTTGCAACGTATTTTGCAGGTGAAAGACGGCTGTCATACAGAGCACTTCAGGGAGCATTGATGATATATTTTTACAGGTAAAACAAATCAGAAGAGAGACTGACGTTAAAATTGAGGGGTGGATATGGATAACATATCCAGTATAAAGCCTAAAATTTATAAGCATAGTTCAATGCAGTAATTTAGTTTTTGGAGAAAACTTAGAAAATAATTAGTAATGAAGTTTTATGGTCCCCCTTTTTTTTCTTTTAAATAGTAAAAGCATAACTTTTTTCCCTGAACAGGGTTAAATGGTGTTAAACACTGCACAAATTAATCAAATATCCTTTTTAACTGAATTCTACAAAGCACTATGTAACACTAAGTGTCCTAAATGGCCAAAGTTTACTCTCTCAGAGACTCACTCATGAAATGTGTTCTATCATTAAACAATGTTGTAAGATTATTACTGTTTAAGAAAATAAAAAATGCATGAAGTGAAAATAACTTGCAAACTATACCACTTATTCAGCAATTTCAATTAAAATTATCTTCATGGTCTAAAATGTTTGAAGTATTCCTTAAATGTTGACTCATTCTTACTCTGTTGTATAAAGGTCCCATCCTCAGGGTTCGTGAATTAAATATTTCAGAACAATAAATATCACATTAGTAAAAAATATCTATATTGACAGGCTGTCATGCTTCTGTGTATTTAATTTTTAAAATCTTTTCAAGTCTTTCTTCAAAATGGCAACATAAACAAAATCTTACTGACTCTTTTCCTAAACTCAAGTAAATGTATGCCAGTCAGGCATATGCGTCTTAAGTAGAAAATATACTGAGAAAGTTGAAGAAATAGATGTAAAAACAAAACAAAACAAAAACAACACAAAAAAAAACAAATTAAAAAAATCAAATAGATGAAAAGAATTAAAAAGTGGTTTTTCCTTTTGTGTTTTAATATCTTTGCCTAAAAGTGTTTGACTACTTTTGGCTGGGAAATCTGTGCATAGTGCATCTGTCTCCTTTTAATAAGAACCAATGTTAGATGTGACTCTGGGTGATTACTTCATGTATATTACATGGAATTTTCTAGACTTCAAACACCGCAAGTTGAGTAGTATTATTTCATCTTTGAGACGAAGAAACTGAGACTGAGAGAATAAGCCAAAGCTGCCACAGCTCCTCACAGGCAAAGCTGATATTTGTTTCCAGGGCCAACTGATTGTCAAACTCATGCTCCTTCTAACGCACTCGATTTACTTGAATATATTCTTCTTTTTCCTTTAGGGAAGAGCCTAGGTTCCAGGTGCCTTTTCAGTTGCTGACTTCTCTTATGGACATAGATTCACTGATGACCAAATGGAGATGTAAGTCCTTCCCGCTCATCCCATGCTGCTTCCCCACATGCTGTTCCTGTGCTCTTTGTCTTGGTCTTCGGTGTGCCCTCGTGCCCACTTTCTCTCTTCCCCCCTCCTTTGTGTGTGGGTGCGTTCTTTCATACATACCAGCTTGGCCATCACTCTCTCCCAGGGCCAACTGATCCATATGCATGCTAGGCACAGTACCTAAGGCCCACAATACTTTTGGGAGCTCATGAACATATTTTATTTTAAAATCTGAAGGAAAAAATAAACTTTAGGTCAAAAAAAGTTTTATTATGTAAGAGTAATATATTTGCCATTATGCCAATGCAGTTTTAAAGTTTTAATTTAAATGGTTTTTAATTTTTTTAAATGAAGGAATTTGCCATGAAGGCAAAGGTGGCATGGGCTCATGAGTCATGTTATGGCCCTGGTCTCTTCTATTGTGTCCATGGGCTAAATGCAATGAAGGAGGGCGTGAAATGCATGTAGCCTGAAGCAAGTGGAGCGCTAGGCAACCTCACAGTCTCATCCGGCTCTCATGTATGAGCCTTCCATATGGCCAAGTGTTCGTTGTCAGCATTTTCTCAGAAGCAATAATCATTACCAAGCCCTTATTGTTAGAACATTGTGGAACTAATGGTGGAAAAATATCCATGCAGTAAATTTGTGTGTTTGCCTAGATAACCATGTGTGCATGGTGCACAGAATGCTGGGCAGCAAAGCTGGCACCGGTGGTTCCTCAGGCTATCACTACCTGCGCTCAACCGTGAGGTAGGTGGGGAAATTCTCCTTTCTTCCTGGTGGCAGTCACCAACAATTTGTTTCTCCATCTATACGCTGATTAACTTTAAAAAGTCATTTTATTTGCTCCTGTCTGAACTACTAACAACACATTTGTAGTTAGAATATTCCAGTTCGGTCTTTTGGAAGTAATTTTATAAAATCTTTAATTATGAACCTTCACTGCTTTGATCCTGTATGAAAAGGGGTATGGTATCAATGCCTGCATGATATGTGAGGAAACAAAGTGTTTAACAGTGCTTACATCCAGGCAGAAAAGTCTTCAACTCATTGTGGCTCAAGTTTTGACTAGACGAAAACATTTATCATTAATTCTACAAATGTCTTCCTGGCTAGATAAACAACACAGTTAAAGTAGCATCTTGTTTTCTGATGTGACTCTATATTATAAAACTATTTCCATCTCTCCAGAGAGTGCCCTTTTTAAAGTGTTTACAAGGAAAGAGATCAACATTTATTAAGGATTTAAAATATGCTAGAGAGGTTTCTAAGGGACGTACATTCTTATTTTGATATTCACAATATCATAGATAAATGGACAAATGGATACATCTGGAAACTGAAAAACTTCTACGGTCCCTTGAAAAAGAAGAATCAATTCAAGAATAAATTAGACATTTGCATTTAGCCCCCCCTCAAATCTTTACAGTACATTGATTTCATCCCTACTGTTATTATCAGATTGGTTGGTTTCTAAAATAAACAGGTTTAAATTTTCATGATTTTTAGACATTTTCACTTTCCCTGGAAATAAATTCTGTAAGCACAAAACAATCAATAACTGCCTATACCAAATGAGCACACATATCAGTGGGTGGTGGGAATAATTAACACAAACAGCATCTCTAGTGTGTTGTTACCTCAGTTTTAAAAAGACCTGACCTTTTGCTGTGCAGAAGCTCTTTAGTTTAATTAGATCCCATTTGTCAATTTTGGCTTTTGTTGCCGTTGCTTTTGGTGTTTTAGACATGAAGTCCTTGCCCATGCCTATGTCCTGAATGGTATTACCTAGGTTTCCTTCTAGGGTTTTTATGGTTTTAGGTCTAATATTTACGTCTCTAATCCATCTTGAATTAATTTTTGTATAAGGAGAAAGGAAAGGATCCAGTTTCAGCTTTCTACTTATTTTCTCAGCACCATTTATTAAATAGGGAATCCTTTCTACTTATTTTCCCAGCACCATTTATTAAATAAGGAATCCTTTCCCCATTTCTTGTTTTTGTCAGGTTTGTCAAAGATCAGATGGCTGTAGATGTGTGGTATTATTTCTGAGGGCTCTGTTCTGTTCCGTTGGTCTATATCTCTGTTTTGGTACCAGTACCATGCTGTTTCAGTTACTGTCAGCCATCCCATTACTGGGGATATACCCAAAGGATTATAAGTCATGCTGCTATAAAGATACACGCACACGTATGTTTATTGCAGCACTATTCACAATAGCAAAGACTTGGAATCAACCCAAATGTCCATCAGTGACAGACTGGATTAAGAAAATGTGGTACATATACACCATGGAATACTATGCCACCATAAAAAAGGATGAGTTCATGTCCTTTGTAGGGACATGGATGCAGCTGGAAACCATCATTCTCAGCAAACTATTGTAAGAACAGAAAACCAAATACCTTATGTTCTCACTCATAGGTGGGAATTGAACAATGAGATCACTTGGACACAGGAAGGGGAACATCACACACCGGGTCCTATTGTGGGGAGGGGGGAGGGGAGAGGAAGAGCATTAGGAGATATACCTAATGTAAATGACGAGTTAATGGGTGCAGCACACCAACATGGCACATGTATATATATGTAACAAACTTGCACATTGTGCACATGTACCCTAGAACTTAAAGTATTAAAAAAAAAAAAAAAAAAGCCCTGACCAAAAGGAAGGACTGAAGTTTTCATTTTACAGAGTTAGAAACTGGGGCATTGAAGTTTAAACAACTTGTCAAAGGTCCTTGAATTGTAGGTGACAGATCCAGAATTTGAATCCAGATTTATTTGACTTCAAAGGCAAATGTTCTTCCTCCATAAAACTGTAACAGTTAAAATTGTTGACTAACAACACAAATGCAATTTTAGTGTTAAAACTACTTTGTAGACATTTATTATGAGTCCATTAAACCCTTAGGGCAGTTATTTGGCAGCTTTTCAGTTGGAAATATTTCCAAATGAGCATCTAAGACTCTGTATGCGTTACATGTATTACCTTGCATACCATCCTTCAGAAGTAGGAAGTGAGAACACATCCTTATCTTTATGAAGGTGCCAGCAATAAGACTCTCAGTTTTAATATGAAACACCCTGTTCTAAAACACATAATACTGTTTTGTGGGCATAAACTTTGAAAATGGAATAAAAAGTAGGCAATCAATACTAATACTACATAATACCTAATTTAATATATGATATATACAACATGCGATGTATATTATAATATTGAATACTAATTAATTATGGAAAATATCAGAGAAATAAATTTTCTAATTGAAAATTTTAAATATTTCATGTCAACCAATGTAACACATCTTCATGTATGTGTTTTTCCAGTGATAGGTATAAGGTATTCGTAGATTTATTTAATCTTTCAACATACCTGATTCCCCGACACTGGATACCGAAGATGAACCCAACCATTCACAAATTTCTATATACAGCTGAATACTGTGATAGCTCCTACTTCAGCAGTGATGAATCAGATTAAAATCATCTGCAAAATCTATGAAGAATACTGGTTTCACAGTCTATTTTTTATTTTCTATGAATTTTCATAAATAGTTTTAATATATGTATACATATGTTGTTCAGCACCACGATGCTCTGATTTAATTCTAGAAATAATTTTGTTACCGCTTGTTTGTGGCAAGACTAAGCAATAAGATGAGAAAGAATTCATTTAAATAGTAACATTGTACATAGGGTGTTTTCCTATTAAAAATTCAATTTCCCCTGAGAATTAATGTAACCACTTAATGTAATCATTATCTCATTGTTTCATCTTTATAAACTTGTAAACTTCAGCTATTTCAAGTATTTTATGCAGTACAATATGTTATTCTGTACAAAGACTTTCAAATAAAATTTTAATAATAATAAAGTATTAATCTTTCTCCTTGTATTGTTTTTGAAATATTGATTGTATTTGTTAGGAATCTTAATGACCAAAGACAGAAACCTATCTGCAGTTTGTCTAGAGGGGATATACTAGAGGATTACCAGCTTGCAGAATTCAAATGAACACTGCCCAAAAAGCCTTGAAAGAGGAGCCTGGAAACTCTGATGCCACAAGGACTGGGTCCAGTTCCTGGAGTGCTATATTCCCGGAACACTCTGAGATCTTTTTTGTCTCATCTCTTCTCTGTAGATGTTGGCTTTATTCTTTCCTGTAGTAGAACAGCTTCTGTCTCAGGCTGGGTCCCAGTTTCCAGCACCACTGGACTCACACAGGGCAAACCTTTTCCCCCAGCTCCCATGCTTGTGATCTGGGAGGTGCAGTGAACTCTAATGCATGCAGAACTGAGGCAGGAGCAAGAAGTCCCCTCAAAGAAGATGTGTTTTCCAGAAGAAAGGACACAGACTGAGCAGTGACCCAGTTCATTTCTAATAAGACATTAATTAGGCTAAGAGTTTCGATCAGACATGAGTTTTAGTCTTCTTTTTCTAGCTTGGCCAGGTTATTGTGAAAACTTAAATTTTTGTTATGGGAGGAAATACATAATATTATTTTAAAAATCTAAAATGTATGTCAACCTTGACCTAGAGTCATTATCACTAGCAAGCAGTAAGTTCTTGATGGAATTGAACTATTCTTTGGTTTCAATTGCGTTTTTTTCTTATAAGGATCATATCATCTAGTTTGTCTCAGAATTGTATATAATTGCTTTTGCCTCCATGACTGTTGTGTGCTCATGTATGTGTGTATACACAGTATCTGATGGCGGCTAGGCTGATATAATACAGAGTCAAATGGCATGGTGGCTAAAAGGCACTAGCTTTGAAATCAACAAGCTCGAGGGCAAATTCTGGCTCTGCCATTTATTAACTATCTGGTACAATCATCAGTTGAAGCCTAGTTTCCTATCCATCTGGGGGTAAAAGTACTTATTTTATAAGCTTTGCTATTTCTTAGGAAAAAAATAGGTTAATAGATGTTCTGTCACCAAAGTGCCTTAGAATATTGGTGCAAATGTTATTTGTCAACGTTTATCATTATTTTAATAGACTGTATTAGTCGGGATTCTCCAAAGGGACAAAACTAATAGGATAGATGTATATATGAAGGGGAGTTTATTAAGGAGTATTGACTTACACAATTACAAGATGAAGTCCCACAATAGGTCTGCAAGCAGGAAGCCAGTCCAAGTCCCAATACCTCAAAAGTAGGGAAGCCAATAATGTAGCCTTCAGTCTGCGGCTGAAGGCCCCAGAGCCCCTGGCAAATCACTGGTGTAAGTCCAAGTGTCCAAAAGCTGAAGAACTTGGAGTCTGATGTTCCAGGGCAGGAAGCCTCCAGCATGGGAGAAAGATGGAGGCCAGAAGACTCAGCAGGTCTGTTCTTTCCATGCCTGCTTTCACACTGGCAGCTGATAAGATGGTGCCCACCCAGGCTGAGGGTGGGTCTGCCTCTCACAGTCCACTGACTCAAATGTTAATCTCCTTTGGCAACACCCTCACAAACACATCCAGTAACAATACTTTGCATCCTTTAATCCAATCAAGTTGACACTCAATATTAACCATCACAACTCTGTCAGCTTGAACCCATTCACATCTCCTGAAATCATACATAATCTTCAAATAAAGACAATAATAAGGTCATAATTACACCTAATACAGTACAGCTATCCTTTGTACAACTGGAAGTGCACCAATCCCCAACCCAAATGCTATTACATAAAGTTAACAACACTTAAATGTTGATATGAAGTAAACAAAACTGACATCACATGATAAAGCAAAAAGAAAGGAAATAAAATGAATATATTTTCTTAGTACAAGTGTATATATGTGCAAACATGTTCTCAACAAAATAAGGAGGAAATACTCATGACAATTACAGTCCTCATTTCTGCAACTTGTCACATGGCTGAAGCTGCTATTGATGACTACCTTATTCCACTACCCCCATTCCTTATTCTCTTTGCCTTCAGCAAGAACTTCAGCAGGTTGTGGTTTCTTACCTGGTGGAGTGACCCAAACCTTCATTCCTGAAGTGTCTGGACCATTTGCAGTCCTGCCAGGATTGGGCTGTTGTAGTTTCCCACTGACATTAATCACAGGACATGGCAATACTAAGAGATACTCCAAGGGATCTCCTGTGTTCCACGCCTACTCTCCCTTACCTCCATTGTGGAGTAGTAGACTGATTTCATCTTGATAGTCCTGGTCAATCACCCTGGCCAATCTGTAACTCCCTTCTTAGCCTGTTGTATTAGTCTGTTGTTATGCTGCTAATAAAGACATACCTGAGACTGGGTAAGTCATAAAGGAAAGAGGTTTAATGAACTCACAATTCCACATGGTTGGGGAGGCTTCACAATCATGGTGGAAAGCAAAGAAGAAGCAAAGGCATGTTTTACATGGTGGCAGGCAAGAGAACTTGTGCAGGGAAACTCCCATTTATAAAACCATCAGATCTCATGAGACTTATTCACTACCATGAGAACAGTAGGGGGAAACCCCCCTCATGATTCAATTATCTCCACCTGGCTCTGCCCTTGACATGTGGGGATTATTACAATTCAAGGTGAGATTTGGGTTAAGACACAGCCAAATCATATCATAGACTATACGGTTATATTTCATTCTTTACATCTATATTTCTTGGTGTGACTAAGCTAGAAGTTGCAAGAGTTTTATCAAAGGATATATCAGTTATTCTTAACATAAATATCAAAATAATTTAGACTGCAAGTTCCCACCCTTGCCCAGTCACACTTGCTTCTAGTGCTGATGACCCACTTTTTAAATGGGTTAGAAAATCACTGTAAGGTTGGCTAATTTAGTATCCACTTTGAGATCTTTGTGAAACTACATCCAGAAACATGTTGATGACTTTCATTATGACTTCTAATTATTAGATGAGGATTTTGTTGCTTTGACTTAAGCAGTTTGTTATGGCTGGAGCACAGCATAAGAGCGATTGAACTATGCAGCACAGCAGCAATCATGGTTGAAAAGGTAGAGAGGAGCTTCTTCATGAAAGCTCACTTAAAAGAGCTCGCATGGTATCATAGGCACTGGGAACCCTTGAATGGTTGTGAACAGAAAAATTGATATCTTTGAGAAATGTAAATGCAGGGGGAACAAAGTAGATGGACTATGAGAACATTGATCTGAATCAGCGGACTCTGAGTCTGGATTAAGGGACATAGAGTATAATGGGTAGGCTACTGAAAAATGGAGATAAATGACACTAAAGAACATTGCAACTAAGAAATGACAGTAGCCACAGGAGGTAGGTAATTCATTGATGGGTTACCAAGGTGTAGATGACCTGCTTAAACGTTTAGGATTTGTCTTAATTTTATTGATTGGGTGATTCCATAATGTTGATTCTGTTAACCAAAATAGATGCTCTAGGAGGTAAAGGAGATTTTTGTTGGGAGCGGTGGGAGGAGTTAGGGAGGATGATGAATGGAGTTTTGGAAACACTGAGGTTAAAGTGCCTATGGAGAAAACCAAAAGCTGGATATATTAATTTAGAGCTGAGAAAACACGGTAAATATAAAACACGTTAATACTGTGTTGATGAAATGTAAGCCATACACTTAAGAAGAGGTTCTTTTTAAACCAAAGTCAAATGTAGGTTGTTTTATTGTAAATATCATCAAAATCCACAACAGCAGAAACATATTAATCATTTTGAAATTTAAAAATCCTTTAGAACTTGAGAAAGAGTATTAGAAATGCATTTATATCACATAGAAAGTCAGTAGCAAATACAAACTAGACAAGCAGGACATAGTTCTTTTCTGGCATGCCTGAATAATAAAAATATTTATCAATTAAAATGTCAATATCTGTCTTTCTGGAACACCTCTAAACCTGAGTCAACAAACATTCTTTTGGGATTGGTTCTGATTGGTGTAAGAAGAGAAATACAGCATTTTGTTTTTTTATTTTGTTTATCTAATCACAGGGAAGGATAAACAAAGGGCAAAAGTGACAGAAAAAATTAGATGTCCTTGAATTTTTTTAGTGGTTGCTGCTGCATTTCATGTTTCATTTTTGTTAGATCATATACATTAGAAAAGAATGACAAAGTTTAGAGAAGAAATATGTACGTACATAGTATCAGAAATAGTTTTCTTGTATTGACTCATTTAATATGGTTGTACTTATATTCAACCAGAAGGTCAACTCTTTTGCTATAAGATTCTCACACTGCTAACAAGAAATGGCTTGTTTCCTGGTTGCAGGTCATGAACAGCACACAGTGTCCCTTCTAGGCACACTGGATTATTGATCACTGCACAGATGCGAATTGCACCTGAAATCACTTGTGCAATTAGTGATGCAAGAGTGATCACAGGAATCAAGACCGGGAGCCAAGGGAAAGGAAAACAGGTGCACAAAGAAGCAGTTCAGATGGGAGACCGGGAAAGCTAAGGGGAAAACTGGGAAACAGAGTCTGGAAAACTCACAGATTGACTGATACCCAGGGGTAAGAGATGGGACTTTGATAGGAGTGGTGCCTATGAATTAGGGGAGGAAGGAAGAGGTGAGATCCTAATGTTGGTAAAAGTATAGAGACAAAGGGAGCCAACTAAGTGGCCAGAAAATAGAAATGGAAAGTAAAAATGAGACTTAATTCTTTAGTCAGGGAAGCAAAGCCACCAGGAAAACTTGAGAAAGAGTAAGAGAAAGAGAGGGAGAAAATATGAGATAATATTTTGATATTTTGATATACTAGAGAACAAAATATTATTCTCCAGCATAAAAAGAACAAAGTAAGAAATATGATCTATTGGATTCCTATTCACAATGAAAATTATCAAACAGTAAGTTGTCTCTTGGACAATGCTACTAGAAGTTACTTATGTAGTTGCCTTATTGTTCATTTAATTTCAGTTTAACTGAAGGGATTTTACCCTTTTCCTTCCTTCTACGTGGTCACTCTGCTGTTCAAAGAGTAAGCACCATTTGTTTAGGTAAAGCAATTGGTGTTGCAAATCCTTCCAATATACCATCTCAGAGGGCTGCTAATATGATGAACTGTACAAGGAACACAAAATTTTAGGTTGGCCATTCTTGTGTATAGGGGTAACCTAAAGCTAGTAATTATACCCCACAAAAGAAAATAAATTCTTATGACCTCTTTGATCCCACCTGAAATATCTCATAAGAAACAATCAAATAAATAACAAGCAAACAAAAGTAAACAGCAGCCTCCCCCAGTTGCAGTGACCTAAAATATTTCCTAATCTGAATTTCCTCTCAGGGCAGGAAACTCTTCCATCGGCTTCCTTGCAGCCTTCTGCGCTGGAGTGTGTCCCACTGACTTTGGTTGTCCATCTCCCTACAAGAAGGTAACATTCTGAAACTTAGGTTAAATACTACCGGGTCTTAGAATCTTTTGTAGGTAGTTGCTGAAACTTGAAGTTGAATAACACTTTGAGAAAGAGTATTAGAAATGCATTATGTTACACTGCATTATGAAAACCTTCATTTTGTAGCTGTCTCTTCATCTGCCCAACATGTCACACAAATATAGAAGAAACAGAATCTGCAATACCTAAGGGGAAAAAAGGAATCATTGGTCTATTTCCTCTTTAGATGCTTTTGAAATTGTAAAATAAAGCAATTTTTCATTTGGGTTCAGAAAGAGTTAGTACCTACTAAGAAAATAATGTAATACTTATCACAGCTTGTCCATGTAAACATGGTATCATCAAAGGCAGATATTAGAAGAGATTAGGCATATTAGAAGTATGCCTAATATTTTCGTTTTAAGAAACTAAAATAATTTTAAAGATTTTAAAAATCGACAACAAAAACTACTTGTTAACTGAATAAATGTATGCATCTGGAATCTGTATTGAACTAATACATTATTTCTTAGAGGCAAAATAACTTAAGAAATTATTTTAAATGCAATTTCATAACTCAAATTCTAAAATTTGAATGTGGGTAAAACTTTAATAAATCACAAGTGTGCTATGCTTTCTTTACACACAAGAACACAGACTGCAACATCATGGCAAAAGCAATAACTAGCCTATCCGAAGACTGGTTTTTATTGTAACTTACCATATCTTCGAAATCTCTTGCAGCTATGAAATACTATCTGCCTTATACCATTGTTCATAAGAGTAATATGACATCATTGTAACTTTCAGGGCATATTCACTTTCAGGAAGAATTTCAATCCTTGTATGATCACTAACCAGGCATGCCCTTAAAGATTTATATTATGAAAGCAGGTGGAGAGCAGAAATGATCTCCACTCAACCTTAGTAGCTGAGGGATGGAGAAAGGCTGTGGTGAGGGATGTAGTTATAACTGAGGCAATTATAACCAATATTTGAATTATGTTATTTTAACACTCCTGTCAGAGGTTTGAAAGCAGTCACCCCTCAGCCCAAATCCAAGATCCACCACTGCTGCAGTCAGACATAATATATGTTTACCAGCAAGAGTTCAATGATTAGCATCAGTAATTTTTTTTTTTTTTTTTTTTTCTGAGACAGGGTTTTGTTCTGTTGCCCAGCTGGAGTGCAGAGACCTGATCTTGGCTCACTGCAACCTCCGTCTCCCAGGTTCAAGCGATTCTCCTGCCTCAGCCTCCCAAGTAGCTGGGATTACAGGCACGCACCACCATGCCTGGCTAAGTTTTGTATTTTTAGTAGAGACGGGATTTCATCATGTTGGTCAGGCTGGTCTTGAACTCCAGACCTTGTGATCCGCCCGCCTCGGCCTCCCAAAGTGCTGGGATTACAGGCGTGAGTCACTGCGCCCGGCCAACATCAGTAATTTATCTGCAAGTTCCAAAGATGTACAAGCTCCCAGTAATGCTGAAAAGTGGAGGCCTGATGGGGTTGCTAGTGCTCTGGCCAATATATTTCTGTGATGTTGACTTTTTTCAATGAATAACTTATTAAAACTGTCTCATCAGGGTGACAAAATAGATCACTCATGAACTCTCATGGATTCTGCCTTATGGAATGATTGGATAATAATCATTAAACATAAACTTTCAAATTTTTCTGTAACTAATCAGTCTCATAATCTGAAAAATTCTGCATTTTTAAAAAATTGTATATATGTTGGAACAAATTATAATGAGAAATGACATGATTGCTCTAATATGTAACTCAGTTTGGGTCTAGCTTGATTCAGAAAATACGCTGATTTCTAAACCAAAAGTTTTAGAATATAGGTTTGAATATAGTTTTATAACATAGTTAAAATTCTTAACCAGCTATTTTAGTTTGGTTGGTGGTCCATTTAAAAAGTTGTCATTCAGGCCGGGCATGGTGGCTCACGCCTGTAATCCCAGCACTTTGGGAGGCCGAGGAGGGCGGATCACGAGGTCAGGAGATCGAGACCATCCTGGCTAACATGGTGAAACCCTGTCTCCACTGAAAATACAAAAACAAAAAATTAGCCGGGCATGGTGGTGGGCCTCTGTAGTCCCAGGTAATCAGGAGGCTGAGGCAGGAGAATGGTGTGAACCCGGGAGGCGGAGGTGGCAGTGAGCCGAGATCGCACCACTGCATTCCAGCCTGGGAGACAGAGTGAGACTCCATCTCAAAAAGAAAAAAAAGTTGTCATTCAATAAAAAAGCATGTTTGGTATTTGCCTAAGCCTCTCAATTCTAGTGGGTGTTTTGCTAGAATTTTGTAGATGGCAAAGGGCATATGAAGTCACAAACAATACTAATGCTCAGTTTCAATATATTTGAAAACACAGAAAAACTTTTGATAGTCATTGAGCAGATATTACAATACACAAATTAAGAAAACGTTATAGTTATGAAATATAAATTTGGAACAAGAAGACATTTCTGCAGGAGTCCACTCTCCTAAGCTTTGTGTTTATCTCGTTTTTAAAGTAATTAACCTTGGTAAATTATTACTTTATCTTATGTTTTAAGATATACATGTAACATACATTTTTTACTAAGGTCCCTCTTCCTTTTTCAAATACTAATATGTTTAACAGTTCCTCTTGTAAAATACTTTTTTTGTTCATCATTTGGTTAAAGGACAAAAACTATTACTGCTAAAGTGATTTGAGTATATTGTAACTCTAAAATATTCAAATAATCTCCTTAATATTTATCTCGAGGTTCTAAACACAAATTTATGACTTACCACAAACATTACTTCCCATTTTGACATGGGCGTAACCATCTACTCCCCATGAACTTCCCCAAGAATTCCGCACAATCCAATATGGAGTGCTTCCTACAATGAAACATAAATGGTAACTAATTCTGAAAACTCAAATTTGTTATGAATGTTTAAGTTTCTTTAAGTTGGATTCTTGATAAGGATAGTAGCTCTGAGAAGAAGATTAAAAATGTAATGTAACTTAAACTACTTTATTTTAACTAAGTAAACCTGAGCAGTACTTCGGGACACACTCCAGTCAGTAGAAATATATGCTTGAATTCACTTCCCTTTATACAGGGACTGCATAAAATGAAAACAAACACCAATTTCCAATGAATGAGAAAAAGAAACAAAGAACTGATACATACATATGATAAAATAATATGCACTTACCTTTTCCCAACAATTATTCTAAATATTCCAGATAGTTTTATATTGATAAAAATTATCATCATTTTAACAAGATATCCACCCAAAAGTTGACAGGTGGAATCTGACAAGACATTTATATTGGGAACAGGTCCCCCAAATCTGGCCATAAACTGGCCCCTAAACTGGCCATAAACAAAATCTCTGCAGCACTGTGACATGTTTGTGATGGCCATGACGCCCACGCTGGAAGGTTGTGGGTTTACCGGAATGAGGGCAAGGAAAACCTGGCCGAACTCAGGGCAGGAAACTGCTTAAAGGCATTCTTAAACCACAATAATAGCATGAGCAATCTGTTCCTTGAGGACATGCTCCTGCTGCAGATAACTAGCCAGACCCATCCCTTTATTTCAGCCCATGTCTTTATTTCCCATAAGGAATACTTTTAGTTAACCTATAATCTACAGAAACAATGCTTATCATTGGCTTGCAGTCAATAAATATGTGGGTAAAGCTCTGTTCAGGGCTCTCAGCTCTGAAGGCTCTGACACCCCTGATTTCCCACTCCACACTCTGTATTTTGTGTGTGTGTCTTTAATTCCTCTAGTGCCACTGGGTTAGGGTCTCCACGACCAAGCTGGGCTCAGCACATTTACACCTATAAGATTGTTGAGAAGTTGTGAAGGTCTTATGAGGACTTAGCCATAGCAGAACCAAATTTCAACGTTCTACAGGATGGTGATCATGTTGCGGTCAGCATCCAAGCTGGAAAGCAATCAACTGAGTCTTATCAGCACTTACCTGTTTTATCAAACCCAGTTATGAGAACTGCATGATTTGCTTCTCCACTAGAGCAGTGATGCTGTATAATGCCTCCCAGATAATCTTGCCAGCTCACTGCATCTACTATGACTACCAAAGGGCCAAAGGTAAGAAGTGCTTTTGCCATTTCATCTTCTTGGTTACTACCAAAAGAGGAAATATTTGGTTAGAAAATTTAGTTTTTAAGGTAAAAATAACAATGATTTATATAATCTGTGTATGATTCTGAGTAGGTTTGGTTGCAGTTACAAAGGACCTAAACAATGGAAGCTAAGTCGGAGAGATTGGTAGTCTATGGTTGGGATAGGGTTACAGGATATCAAGAACCCAAGCTCTTTCTCTATCATTGTGTTGCTATTCAAAGGTCTCCATTTTCAGGGTCCATTCATGGTCCAAGATGGCTGCTGGGACTCCAGCCATTTAACCCATATTTAAGACAGTAGAAAGGAGAAGTAGTACATCTCTGTTGAAAAGACTTCCCAGAAATAACACACAACACTTCCACATATATCTTCACAGATTTCATTGGCCAGAACTCAGTCATATGACTAAGTCTAGCTTAAAGGAAGATGGGGAATGAGTTCTGTAGCTGGCTGGAAAGTCAGTGAAGATATAGGGCTTCTTTTATTAAGGAAAGTGGAAAGACTGGATATTTGGAGATAACTTGCCATCTCTGCCATACTGTGAGAATCAAGAGACTAACTTATGTTAGTCACTTTCAAATATAGAAATTATAGGGAAGGGCTACTCAAAAGTGGCTAATATAATTATACAATAGTAGAAATGTTAAACAAATATTTTAAAAAGACAAATGTTAGGATGCCAGATGAACTAGGTGTTAGACTGTGAAGACTGCAAAATACACAATTATTGCTTTCACGCACGGACATAAAGTCTCATATTATACAACATTTGTCCTTCATCGATCTTACAAGTGAGTGATCAAATCATTATTGACATTTTTCAAAGGACAGCTTTCTGGGTGAAGGATACTGAAACAAGTTCCTAGTAGTTCAAGCCAGTAAGATAGCATTTTGTAGTTTACTGCTACAGCAAGCCAGGGGTGGATTAGTGGCTTGAAAGAGTAAATAATCTTTCATGATGACCAGCTGGAGACCAGTTTCTAGAGAGGGAATATTTTGTCCACAGAGGAGCAAAAAGTTGACTGCATAATAATGGAATTTATTGAAATAGAAACTATATACTCATTTTATACATTTATTCATGTTATCTATTAGCACGAATATCTGCTTTTTGACATAAGCAGACATTTCTAATTTTTGCTACTGTAACACAGTTCATATTAACTAAGATGATCCTGAGACAGGCAAAATTGTAAAGTTTTTAAAAGGGTCATGATAGGTTACAGGTTTTTAATTATCCCACACCTGGGTTCAGATTCCAACTATACACTGCAGCCCTTCAACCTACTATGCAGAATCAATATAAGGATAAAATTATGGGATATAATTTTGCAAGACATGAATTATGTAGCATGCCCAGCATATAAGTTATACTCAAAGTTTACAATAAGGATTATTTATTTCCCTCATTTCTAACTTATCTAATAACTAATTTTGTTCCCCATAGGATTTAGTGTATAAAGTACATCTTATTGTATCAAAATTCTTTGAGTATTTCCTGATTTAAACATGATATATATATAATAATCTCTCTATCAACCAGAACACAGCTGTCTCCACCAATTTGAGATAACAAAGGATTACTGGAAGTTCATCTCATCAAAGATCCAGTTTCAGGGACATCAGGAGAAAAGCAGAAAGATCAAGAAGAAGGAATATTTTTAGAATGCAAAGGGTAACTGACATTGCAGAATCAAAGAAACAATTTAGTAATAATCCCTGATTTGGGTTAGAGCTGAAGAAAAGATATCAAAGATTAGAAGTAAGAAATAGAATGACAAGCCTCAGTCATAAGCAGAGGCAAATGTTCCATTTGGCCCCAGAATTGAGTGGCATTGCTATCATTTGTCTTTCAGAAAGATGTCAGGTTTTAGAGAGTTCAAATATGCTCCAGACAGCATTTTAATTTTCATTATTAACCCAATATAGAACTACTATCAACATGTACATTCTTGATAATGGCTATATTATCAAACATTGATTCCATGAGTTTACTATTCATTTCACAGATTAATAATTTCCAAAACCTACAGTCTTCAAAGAATTTTCCTAAATTTTATTGTCATCAAGATGCGGCAATGAAGGCAAGTCTGACCTCTTACCGACAGTTCATGATGTAGATTTCCATCTCATCTTCCCTAGAATTCAGTGCGTTACACTGTGTCTGAATTTTTCTGACTATTGTTATATGTAGTAGGTTCCTACAGTTTTTGTTTATTTACATAGTCATTCTCATATTCTAGTTTGAGTTCTGAAATTTCTGGGGTCTGATAAAAATTCATGAAGAACCCTGGGGATCATTTTGCTTTAAAATTAGATTATATTTTTATGTTTTAGAGGATTTTTTTCCCTTCTTAGATGTGTTTGGGTTCTGTATAATGTTTTAAAGAGTGTTTGGCTGAAAACCTAAGACCTCATGACCTTACCAATAGTGTTGGGAGTAAAAACACAAGCTTTAGAGTTGAACAGATACGAGTTCTAATCCGACTCCACAGTTTATGAGCTGTATGGCCCTCCCTGAGTCTCAGGCATCCATCCTATATGGAAATAATATATTGAAGTACAAAGGACCAGGTCTTGTGCCCAGTTAGAGCAAATGCTTTGGAAGACCTTCCCACATCCTCAGGGTGTCACCAATGCAATGCACACTCACCCAACTTGCAACAATGAGATCCTGCAGCCCTTTCCCTGAGCTGTTTTCCTCCTAGAGCCCGGAAAGCAAGCCCAGTCCCCATCTCTATCCCCAGCTGCACCCTCAACTAATGAACCAGGGAAGACAACAATCATCAATTTGGGTGGGATGGCACTGAAGTGTACATTTTACCCTGGCCGCCAGAGTTCCCCAGCAGGACTAAGCACGAGGTTAGCCACAGCACTAACTGGCTTAATCAAGAAACCCTGCTGCCCTGGTTCTCTCATTTTCCCACCCCACTACCAATCTTTCCTGGGATCACTTCCTAGGTGTTCCAACTGAACTCTTGCTGTTTCCTTCTAAATCTGTTCCTGTCTTAGACTTTCAAGTTTCATTAATGGTAATTCTATTTTTCAGTCATTCAGATCAAAAGGCCGGGAATCCTCCTAGACTCTCCAATAAAAAACTGTGTAGGGCTTTACCCTCTGTTTAGGGTATGAATCTATACATACCCCTCATCTCTCATCTCCAAGGCCATTCTTCTAATACCCTGTTCTAAGGCTGCTACTGCCTGGGGACTGATATGGTTTGGCTGTGTCTCCACCCAAGTCTCAAATTGAACTGTATCTCCCAGAATTCCCATGTGCTGTGGGAGGAAGCCAGGGTGAGGTAATTCAATCATGGGGGCCAGTCTTTCCAGTGCTATTCTCGTGATAGTAAATAAGTCTCATGAGATCTGATGGTTTCATCAGGAGTGTCCGCTTTTGCTTCTTCCTCAATTTCTCTTGCCACTGCCATGTAAGAAGTGTAAGAAGTGCCTTTCACCTCCCACCATGATTCTAAGGTCTCCCCAGTCATGTGGAACTGTAAGTCCAATTAAATCTCTTTTTCTTCCCAGTCTCGGGTATGTCTTTATCAGCAGCATGAAAATGGACTAATACAGTAACTTGGTATTAGTAGAGTGGGGCATTGCTGGAAAGATACCCGAAAATGTGGAAGTGACTTTCGAACTGGGTAATAGGCAGAGGGCTGGAACAATTTCAAGGGCTCAGAAGAAGGAAAATGTGGGAAAGTTTGGAACTTCCTAGAGACTTGTTGAATGGCTTTGCCCAAAATGCCAATAGTGATATGGACAATAATTAGGTCCAAGCTGAGGTGGTTTCAGATGGAGATAAGAAACTTGTGGGAAATGGAGCAAAGGTGACTCTTGTTATGTTTTAGGAAATAGACTGGCAGCATTTTGCCACTGCCATAGAGATTTGTGGAACTTTGAACTTGGGAGAGATGATTTAGGGTATCTGGTGGAAGAAATTTCTAAGCAGCAAAGCATTCAAAAGGTGACTTGGGTGCTGTTAAAAGCATTCCATTTTAAAAGGAAAACATAAAAAGAGCATAAAAGTTCAGAAAATTTGCAACCGGATGATGCCGTAGAAAAGAAAAACCCATTTTTTGAGGAGAAATTCAAGCCAGCTGCAGAAATTTGCATAAGTAGCAAGGAGCCTAATGTTAATCCCCAAGATCATGGGGAAAATGTCTTCAGGTTATGTCAGATACCTTCATGGCAGCCCCTCCCATCACAAGCCTGGAGGCCCAGGAGGAAAATGTGGTTTCGTGGGCTAGGCCCAGGGTCCTCATGCTGTGTGCAGCCTAGGGACTTAGTGCCCTGTGTCCCAGATGCTCCAGCCATGGCTCAAAGGGGCCAACAAAGAGCTCAGGATGTGGCCTTGGCAGCTTCCATTTGGGGTTGAGTCTGTGGGTGCACAGAAGCCAAGAACTGAGATTTGGGAACCTCCACCTAGATTTCAGAAGATATACGGAAATGCCTGGATGCACAGGCAAAAGTTTGCTGCAGGAGCAGGGCCTTCATGAAAACCTCTGCTTGGGCAGTGCAGAAGAAAAACGTGCGGTGTCTGACCCCGAAAGAGTCCCACGGGAGTTGTGAGAAGAGGGCCACTGTCCTCCAGTCCCCAGAATGGTAGATCCACTGACAGCTTGCACCATGCACCTGGAAAAGCCGCAGACACTCAATGCCAGACCATGAAAGCAGCCAGGAGGGAGGCTGTACCCTGCAACGCACAGAGGTAGAGCTGCCCAAGACCATGGGAACCCACATCTTGCATCAGCATGACCTGGATGTGAGATCTGGAATCAAAGGAGATCATTTTGGAACTTCAAAATTTGACTGCCTGCTGGATTTTGGCATTGCATGGGCCCTGTAACCCCACTGTTTTGGCCAATTTCTCCCACTTGGAATGGCTGTATTTACCCAGTACCTGTATCCCTATAGTATCTAGGAAGTAATTAGCTTGCTTTTGATTTTACAGGCTCATAGGCAGAAGGGACTTCTCTTTTCTCAGATGACACTTTAGACTGTGGACTTTTGGGTTAATGCTGAAATGAGTTAAGACTTTGGGGGACTGTTGGGAAGGCATGATTGGTTTTGAAGTGTGAGGACATGAGATTTGGAGGGGCCAGGGATGGAATGATATGGTTTGACTGTGCCCCCACCCAAGTCTCAGCTTGAATTGTATCTCCCAGAATTCCCATATGTTGTGGAGGGACCCAGAGGGAGGTAATTGAATTCATGGGGGCTGGTCTTTCCCATGCTATTCTCGTGACAGTGAATAAGTCTCACAAGATCTTATAGGTTTATCAGGGGATTCTGCTTTTGCTTCTTCCTCATTTCCTCTTGCCGCTACCACGTAAGAAGTGCCTTTTGCCTCCCGCCATGATTCTGAGGGCTCCTCAGCCATGTGGAACTGTAAGTCCAATTAAACCTCTTTTTCTTCCCAGTCTTGGGTATGTCTTTATCAGCAGTATGAAAACAGACTAATACAGGGACAGTATGACCTCATCTCCTACTAGTCTTGTCTTTTTTCTCCACACTGCAGCCACAGTGGCTTCATCATTGTTCTAACATGCGAGACATGTTTCTGCTTCATGATCTTTGCATTTACAGCCTCTCTGCTTGGAACAATTTTCCCCCAGATATCTGTGTGGTTAAGTCCACACACTTCTCCACGTATTCACTTGAACATAACCTTTTCAGTGAGTGAGACCCTGCTAGGCAACCCTTTCTCAAATTGTACACTCCCCCTACCACCAGATCTTTCCTCTTCCTCCCACTGTTTTCTTTTGTTCTCTTTGGAAATTATTACAGTTAACATGCCATATGCATTTTTATTTTTTGTTGATTGTCTGTCTCAATTACTAATGAAGACAAGGTTTTTGTCTGTTTTGTTCTTTGCCAAATTCCCTGAACTTAAAAAAAAGTCAGTAAATATCTGAATGAATACATAAATCAAAGAAAGATCTTCCTGCAGTCAAATGCTATCAGCTTAGCATTGTATTGTTAGAGTTTAATCTTCAATATAAACAAGAGATTTTGATCGGGACCTCTTCCTTCCTAATCAAAGGCCCAATGCCAATAACTCCTGCATTCTCTCTTTCCCTTAATTCAGACTAATGCCTATTATTCTTCAATTTCCTACCATGACAAGGGATTCCCTTAATCCCTTTTAATGATATTTTGTAAATCTAGTTTTTTCTTGTACACATCCTTCCCTTATACTCTCAAGGAAGTCACAGTTTATAGGGCATACTTTCTCATTTTAGAAAGCACATTACCGTTACCCTCAAAGGAGATGTTGACCAAGGTACTCAGCGACCCTGAACATTTCATTATAAGTCCTACGTAGCCTGCCAGCTGTGGAATTAAGGCTGCCTGGTACATGGTTCCTAGGGTCACCCTGAGGACCCTTGTTGCAGACCAGAGTTGTGTTGACAACCTGCCAGTTCTCTGGCACACTTATGCTCATTTAAACGGGTACATTTTGTTCAAGGATGCAATTTCACCCTTGATTTCTTTCAGATCCCCTGGGTAGATACCATCTGGATCAAGGGATTCTTTTATATTCAGGACCACTAAGTCATAGGGCATTCTGTTACCTTATCCAAATTTAATTTAGTTCCTCTGTTTTCTCTGTTTCAAAAGACTGCAAAGTTCCCATCATATATTTTCTTAATGAAGCCGGGAGTTGGTTGGGTCTCTCTTTGTCCTTTTCTCCCATGAACTCTATCAAATGGTCATGATGAGTCTCCAGCCAGCTCTGTGTTTTTCATGTGTTTTTAAAGCATTTTTAATGATTGTTTCCCCCCCAAACTATCCAAAGTTATCTTGCCCTTCAATCTCAACACAAGTCCTTTCCCTCAGCCTGTCTTTATCTATCCCTACATTCCCATCATGCTTATAGTGTATGCTACATAATTTATCTTCAGTAATATACGCTTCCCTCTTGTTTCTAATCTGAATTTTTGTGTTATATTTTTCAAATGGCTGATGTCTTGAAAAATGCAAAGAACATAAATGGTATTTAAAATATGCTTCCTGATATGTAGCCTGTATGATATTAGCTGCACAAAGCAATTCTGGATGGACTCACCATTAAGATTGAAATATGCTAATGGTATTAAAACACCTAAATTTGATAAGATGAAGGTGATAAATATAAATATAAATTATGCACCAATAATTTATAAGTATAATAAAATATAAAACATAACAAATAAATATACATATAAATTATTCCTTAAACAGAATTTAAATTTTTCATTTTTCATTTCTATTGCAATGACACTTAAGTAGATTATAATTAAGAAACAACATATCTACTATATAATTAAGTATATCTACTTAATATATATATGATATATATTATATATATGATATATATTATATATAAAATATATAATATACTATATATAAAATTATATAGTAAATATATAATCTACTATAAAATTAAGTAGATTATAATTAAGAAACAACATTTACAACATTTCATTGTAATTGCTACTCTTTCTAGTAAAAAGCAGGTTTTACAACGATTAAGAGTATGCACTGATGCCTTCAATCAAATTATTAACTAGTCAACAGATCATAAATTTAAAATATATAAAGAAAAACGTAATACAATAAGACATTTACCTGAAGTCATATGCAGAATAACCTTTGATTGAAAATCCAGAATGTGAACCAGAAAAGTAATGGCACAGACCATTTTGTGCTTTAAAAGGATATTCTGAATCTTTCACCAGTTTTACTTGCATCTAAAAGAAAACAATCACTGAAAATGTTTACTGTCAATTGTTTTGTAAATCAAATAGAACTTACTTCACTGTGTCAAAACAGATTCAGTTTCACACACCTCCATCATGTGCATATACTTTGCATTCTTTCGCTTTTCTTTCTTGAGACAGAGTCTTGTTCTGTTGTTCAGGCTGGAGTGCAGTGGCTCGATCTTGTCTCACTGCAACCTCCACCTCCTGGGCTCCGTCTCCCCAGTAGCTGTGACTACAGGTATGAGCCACCACACCAGGCTAATTTTTTGTATTTTTTGTAAAGACGGGGTCTCACTCTGTTGCCCAGGCTGGTCTTAAACTCCTGGACTCAACAAATCCACCTGTCTTGGCCTCCCGAAATACTGGGATTATAGGCGTGAGGCATTGTGCCCAGCCTATACTTTGGGCTTTTAACATTATAAATTAAATCTATCCAGAACAAGCACCTTGTTCTGGATAGCCTAGACATTTGGAGTCAATATCTTTCCTTCTCCCTTACTTCTCTGTATCTTACAGCATCCTTTTGTAGATCCTCCATGGATCTAATAACAATCTTGTCATCTTTCTCCTGACGGTGCTATAGGACAGCTCACTTTCCTCCCAGTGCTTCCGGTTCTGCCAAGTCCTTCAGACTCCATTCGGTGGTTTATACACAGGCAATGGGTAAGCCAAGCATTCTTTCTATCACTTCACTTTTATGCCATTCATATAGCATGTGTCAAATACTTCATAGTTATCTGTACAAAATCCTCCCTTTTTGAATGCTAGGCTAATGAAAAGGAGGAGACTCATAATTCATTGCTGTCTACAATGTGTACAGAGCAGCTCCTGGAATACGTGATTAAAAATGCAACCAATGGATAATGGAAGAGAATTCAGGTTTGGGAAACTCTGGCTTGATGACGTTTTACAGAACCCAACAGCACCCTTATTGGCAAATTTCATGCAGTTGATATCGGATCTGGGACACTGTCAGGGCAAGTCCTAAGAACACTGAGGGACACTGGGGTATACTGAGCAAATCCTACTGTGAGAGGTCGGGGAATGAAGGTACAACTCCATCTCAGCTACTGACTTGGCAACATGATCTCACATCTCAGGCTTCATTTCTTCATCTATAAAAAGAGATACAGGCTGGGCACGGTGGCTCATGCCTGTAATCCCAGTACTTTGGGAGGCTGAGGCGGGTGGATCACAAGGTCAGGAGTTCGAGATCAGCCTGGCCAATATGATGAAACCACATCTCTACTAAAAAAAGAAAACAAAACAAAACAAAAAAAACCACCAAAAAAATTAGCCGAGTGTGGTAATGGGCACCTGTAGTCCTAGCTACTCAGGAGGCTGAGGCAGCAGAATTGCTTGAACCCGGGAAGCGGAGATTGCAATGAGCCAAGATTGTGCCAGTGTACTCCAGCCTGGGTGACAGAGTGAGATGCTGTCTCAAAAAAAAAAAAAAAAAAAAAAAAGAGGTAAAAGATTACTTAGTCTCTAATTCCCTTTTAACCTTAACATTCAGAAATTCCATGAAAATAAAAAAATCATATATTCTCAACTTTCTGGGGAATTATGAGATACTCAGATCTGCAAAAAAGCATGTATATACTAAGAAATGTCAAGAAATAAATATAAATATTTCTCTGAAGACAGACTTCAGATTTTTCCTCTTTTGATTTCTTGACAATTGCTTTGCCTAGAAATGATTCTTTTTAAATATTCTGATTAATTACTTCAAACTTTGATCATCTACATTTCTGAGCATGGAAACATTATTTAATATATGTGAACAAACTGTCTGAATTTTGAACACACAGTAAACAAGCAGAAAAGGAAATAAAGAGTTTAAAAGGCTGAGAGACTAGTTACCTTGTTTAACCAGTTCAAAGCATTGAGAGTAGAGCCTCCATTGCAGCCATAATTAGTATACGAACAGTCAATGACCTGCTGGACACTTAGGTCTTCCAGGGGCTTCCCTTTTATTGCATATGCAGATTCCACTGCCCCCACCACGCTGAAGGCCCAGCATCCTCCACACTGTTTAAAAATAGAAAAAGGGGTAGTATTTATAGGGTTTAAATCAACTTCCCAGCATCTCTAAATATAACGTTATCAAATCAAGTAAGGTTTCCAGAATCTGGAAACCTACACAGTATATATGCCTATCCTCTAGATTTTTAAATTGAAAAAAAGAGAAAACCAAAAGTCTCTTCTGAGCATCATTTAATTATTAGTTCATGTTGTCAGCATTATTACTATTCTAAATTTGGCAATGCAAGGTAAGGGTGAATTTTTAGAGACTGAGGAAATACTTGGGCTAACTGATGATCTTCTAAAAGACTATTCAGTTCACTGAATATGTGACTTCTCTTTGTAGGTGGCTTTTCTGCTGGAGAGCGTGTGCTGACTCCCACTCCATCCTTCCATCCCCCTTGCTTTTTTCAGGACACTCTGCTTCCATGGTCATATACCACTTCCATCCTAAGGGTGAGGAGGGGAAAGATGTATGTTGTGCTCATTATAGCTGATGGAGATAAGAGAATTAATAAATATTAATGAATTACTTTTTAGGCTATAAAGATACCCTATTAAGTATGCTTATAGTGGATGCACATGAAATGTCCTAAGGATATAAACCCATATTAGTCATTACTCCAGTATTGGCTGCCGATCATGCTGATAGTGGATCTATTAACTTGCTTTCACTGAACAAACTAGAACAAAAGAATAAAAGAACTAGTCCTGAAAGAAAGAGAGGAGACAAAGGGAATGAAATCAGGGATCATAGGATCCCGTAAAAGGAAGAAGGATCCACAGAGAAGGCAGAGGAGAGTAGATTTGAGATTGGATGAACCTGACATAACCAGAGGGCCATGTGTGGCAGACTTAGATCAAAAAAAAAAAAAAAAAAAAAAAAAGGAATGACAATTGGATATCTTTGCAGAGTTACATTTTGAGCAACTTTATGGCTTTAAGTGCTCTTTTAAAGGTTATATCTCTCGTGCCTATGGCATAGTAAAAACACTCACTATACAGCAGGGTCTCCAAACTTCAACAAAGGTGAACACAGGGTGGCTCACGCCTGTAATCCCAGCACTTTGGGAGGCCAAGGCAGGCAGATCATGAGGTCAGGAGTTCAAGACGAGCCTGACCAACAAGGTGAAAACCTGTTTCTACTAAAAATACAAAAATTAGCTGGGCATGGTGGGGCGCACCTGTAATCCCAGCTACTCAGGAGGCTGAGGCAGGACAATCGCTTGAACCTGGGAGGTGGAGGTTGCAGTGAGCCGAGATCACACCACTGCGCTCCAGCCTGGGTGACAGAGCGAGACTCTATCTCAAAAAAACAAAAAAAGAAAAAGAAAAAAGGTGAATACAAGCTGCTGACACCACCCCTATAGCCAGTTTTAGTCAAGCCACAAGGGCAGTTTCTGCTTTAAAAAAAAAGAGTCTCTCGAATATTCCTTTAATTAAAGATCCCTAATTAAAAGTTCCCTCTTTAATACACTGTGGACCATTTTTGAAAGGATTCTATTTATGTCTAATTCACATGTTATTACAAATCCAGTAATAAAGCAAATGATTCGGTGGTAAAACTTAATGTACAAAAATGAAGATAGAATCTGAGAAGCAAAAATCATTCTAACTAGACATTGACTGAGAAACTGCTGGGACAGAAACACTTTCCATACGAGGGAAGGCTGAATGATCTGTTGAGGTTTCCACTGCAGACAAATTGAGACTATCCACCTCTCGTTACGGGTTTGACTTTCCCTAGTTGGCAGCTATTCCCTATGCCAACAGTGAGGGGTGCAGACAGGTAGGGGATGTCAGCAAAGCATGCACGCACCCCTCAAACATCTGCCAGCTAGGTGGGTTCACTACGCATTATAGGTCATTCCCACCCACATCTGCTCTTACCACTTTCCTTCCTATTTCAAAGGCACCTCCTTCCACCACTTCAGAATAACTCACAAGCTGTAGCCCTTCCAACTCCCATGTCCTCAGCAAACTTTGAGTCTTTTTTCAAGGTCAATTGCTATATTCATTACAGTATTTACGTATTTCTTAATCAGTAAGCATGTTTAAACTGTGCTACTGTGTCTATTAGCTTTCTGTCTTTTAAAAAATAGGTCATTGATTAAGTTCCTAGGTAGCGTGACCTAACCTCATTTCTCCCATAATCCCTGTCATGTTACTGCTCAATTCCGCATAGGTGGTGATTTTCTGGAATATATGTGTCACATTATGGCTGAACTGACTACTGACTATACTTTTATAAAGACCCACGGATTCAAAGGCATATGATCCTGTGAAGATGGGGGCAGGTTTTCTGATAGAGCTTGCAAGATGAGGCTTGAGAACCCAGGAGATTCAGCCACACTGTTGGTAAATTTATCCATTTTCATTTTACTTTTTCACTTTTTTTTTCTTGAACCATTTAAGCCTTTAATGCTCATGTTTACCTTCTCCAGTCTTCCATCTGCTATTGTAAAGAAAGCTTGGTATCTGTGATACAGCTACTGGGAAGTATCCCTGAGTTACTGTGTTGGTGGCAATAACAATTAGTAAGAGGACACAGCTTCAGGAATAAAAGTCAGGGCTTTAACATTTGCCTCTCATTCCTCTAGAGATTCTCCTTTCATTGTCATTTTGGATGACTTAGATGTGATTTCCCTGGAGAAATGATGGGTTCCATTACAAGTTTGATTAAATTTGACATCAAAGCTGCCTTTCAATGCTTAGATGATTAGAAAAGAAGAGGGATTTAAACTTACCGTCTGCTGGTTTCTCACTTGTGTCACAACATGCTTGTCCCTCCAGTCAAATCTTAATGGCCAAGACACATTGGGGATGGACCTATGTACTTCTGCTGAGTATCTGGGAAACTTGGAAGGTTTGCTTCTTAAATAAATGGCTGAGTAGAAACATAAAATGAAAAGACAACCAATATTATATCACAATGTATCATATTATATGTAATATATATTTGTTATATATAAAGACAATCAATATTACATTATATTACAGAGAGACAACCAATATTATATTAAAAGACAACCAATATTATATTCTATTATATCCTTGGGATTCTTTGGGAGGAACTTTTAAAGAAGAAACAGTAGCCTTCTAGTAGACCTGCTATTTTAGATTTTTCCTTTGTGCTTTTCTATAATATAAAATGCATTCATTAAAAACTACAAAAGAGAATTCCTACAATAAGGCTGGAGTTGACACATAAAATGACTTGTTTGATAAAGCCAGGTCAATAATAAAAATAAGTATAATTGACATCATTTTTTTCTATCATAACCCATGGAACCATGTGTGCCCCGAACAGAAATAGCACTAGAAACCTGCAGAAGTGATTAGACAATTACCCTTAAGAGCCACATGGAAATGTGCGTAATTATAATATTCATTTCTTAAGCAGTAATTAGAAGACAGTGGCCATGAATTTATTTTCTTATGTGAGCACATGGTACATGCCTGACACTTAGTAGGTAAATAGTTAATAAATGTTAACTATTACTCAATTTATTAGATTTACAATTAAATATTTATCAAAAGTTAAGCAAGCAAATTAAAATCAGGGAATCACTCAAATAGTACCATCGCACCATACCTTTAAACTCTTCAGGAAACAAATAGGAAAACTGATTTATTCCATAGAAGGCGGTGGAGTTTTCACCGGGAGATAAAGAATTCAAGTATCGATGTCTATTAAGGCTTTCCTAGAAGAAAAACAAAAACTATTTCATATCTACTATGTCAGTTTTCCAAAGTAAATTGTGTATAACTAACTTGGAGATATTTTTCCATTATAAAGTTAAAGGTTGATTTCCTTCAGACTACAATGTAAAGTTGTATAAGATATCCATAGGAAATTCATAAACATTTTCTATTAGAATTATTATCTAATTTCAGGCATTTTTTGAGGCTGAGAAAAGTGTATTTTATTCATTTATAATTCCCCATCACCAGGCTTGTTGCAAGCATTCCATATACAGCTATTAAAGTATTGACATAGTGGGAAAAAAGAAATAGACTGCAAATAAACACTGGACACTAGAAGCAAATTGTCACCTATAGACATTCACTCATGTGGTTAAACAATTATGAATATGGAATATGTCCTCTTCACCTTTGTGTTTCCCAGAACTAAGTAATGAAGCATGAAAAACAGACTGAGTAAATAAATTAATAAATCAATCTGATTTTATTAAAGCTTTATAGATATCTCTATCTCATGTAGGGTACAACGGCTCTGTGACAGATGCAATTCTGGAAATATTTGAAGACAGCCTGGTTTCTCTATCTGGAGGGGAAATGTGACCATTATTTACTGATTTCTGAACTTTGAATTTTGTGATAATTTATCTTAAGCTTATCTTTTATATAAACATGCTTCAGTTTTGTAATACTAACCAATTACATAGAATAAATAAAATTTCAGGGGGCTATCAATTTGGTACCTTTTCAACCCTAGTGCTTCTAAGTATTTGTCTATGTACTTCTGTGTTTATTGTATGTCTGTCTCAAAAACCTATAAGCAAAATGATGACTCCTTATATGTCTTATTCCTTACAGTGATACCCTCACATAGCACATGCCTGGCACTCAATAAATCCTTGATAAGTATTTGTTGGTGAATAAGTAGATAAGTGAAATTTTCCATATCATGCCCTTAACAACTGTAAGCTGTTTATTTTTAAGTAAATTATTTCTGGAACTTGTCATAATCTTATTTTTTTTTTCCTTCTGTGCATACCTAGGAAGATTGCTAATCAACAAATTAATAAAGTTTTTGAGGTACTTAAAAATAATCTTGACGAAGCAAGGCTTTCAATATAACCTGGATATATAAACGTAAAAATAGAACTAGAATACAAAGTAATTCTGTATATGGCAAATGACAAATGTAAGCCAGAAATTATTAACTGCTAAGGAATGCAGAGGATTCATTCAATTAGTAAGTACCGCCTGGCCATCTTTGTGAGCTGGAGTAGTCAGGAAGGCACTGAGAATGCAGGATGTTAAGAATGCACAAGAGAGAATGTGGCAGCCATGAGAATGCCTCTCAGCCTTCTTTCTATAGGGAGTTTAGTTGCTGCTAGTTGAATATCCATGATCACACCAAGGGAAGCCACAGTTCTTATGGGCTGCACCTAGCTCATGACTGAATGCTAAGGCTTGCTATTTGGGGGACTAATGGGACTCCCCTGAAAGCTGGTTTTTGATTAATGACTCCCTGATGACCTTGCCAAACCAAACTTTCCTTGGACTGTGAGACAGCATGGAACTCTTCCCCAACCTTCCTTCCCTTTTTCCTTCACTCAGGGTTAGAATTACATTGCAATCAGATAGCTCTACCTGGACCTCTCCCTATTCGTTCACAGGAATTGCTCCTGTGATTGATTAAAAAAAAAGAAAAAAGAAAAAAAGGCTGGGTGCGGTGGCTCACGCCTGTAATCCCAGCACTCTGGGAGGCCGAGGTGGGTGGATTACCTGAGGTCAGGAGTTCGAGACCAGCCTCACCAACATGGTGAAAGCCTGTCTCTACTAAAAATACAAAAATTAGCTGGGCGTGGTGGTTCATGCCTGTAATCCCAGCTACTCAGGGGGCTGAGGCAGGAAAATCATCTGAAGCCAGGAGGCGGAGGTTGCAGTGAGCTGAGATCACACCACCGCACTCCAACCTGGATGACAGAGCAAGTCTCCAACTCAAAAAAAAAAAAAAAAAAAAAAGAATGAGAAGACATGAATAACCAATTTACCAATATTAGAAATGAAAGAAGAGCCATGATTACAGATGCTTCAGGCATTAGAAGAATAATATTTTGACAACTTTATGACAATAACTTCGCAAACTGTACAATATGGACAAACTTTTTGAAAGGCACAGATTGCCAAAGATGAAAGGAGAAACAGAAAATTTGAGCAGCCTTTTATCAGCTAAAGGCATTAAATTTGTAAGTGAAAACACTCACAAAGAAAACTTCAGGCCCAGATGGTTTTTTGGTGAACTTTATACAATGAAGAAAGAAGTAATACCAATATTATCCTTTGAGAAAGTCAAGAAGAAGGGAACAAGCTGCAACTTAAATAAGAACAGTGTTACCCTGATTCTAACAGAAAAATATATCTAAATAAAATAGAACTACATATCAGTATCCCTCATAAATATGCTGTAGATGCAAAATCCTTCATAGCAAACCAAATCTAGCAATATATGTAAACGACAATACATTGTGACCAAGTGAAGTTTATTCAGAAATGCTAGGTTGGTTTAAAATTTCAAAATCAATCATCAGTATGGTACATCATATTAGCAGAACCAAAAAGGAATATACCACACACACACATGCATGCACATGAGGTAGAGGCTGGTACACCCTTTGGAGATCCTTAAAATTACACAAATTGTTTAATTAAGAAAATCTAATTCTAGGAATGCATTTTAGACTCTTGATTGTAGGCAATGCTATACATGTTCGTTCTACACATGTGTCTGCGAGGTGAGGCAGTAGTTGAACCATATACTCTATTTAGTTGGAGAGCTAATGCAAGTTTGTCTTACTAGATCATTTGTGACATCAACCAGTAAAACAATATATTGCCACTCAAGTTGGCAAATGCCAGATGAAACAAACTTATATATCGTTGTCAGGGAATTCCCCTGTACTTCTCTTAATTTTTGTGTTGCCTTATGAGTGTCATTTCACCATCCAAAGTTTAGGTGTTCTGGTTGTGAAGTAGTTATAATAACACTAATTTAATAATGAAATAAACTAATATATTATTTATTTATTTTATATATTTATGTCCCTATTTTTCAATGATGATTCCAGTAACAGTTACTTGGTTTTGCTCTTGTGCCATGTGTTTCAAAAGCCAAATCTCTCCACATATATTTTCTATTTGTTATCACTTGATATACTGTTCTTTGATTTATGTCAGCAGCACCAGTATCTGCAGGACTTCTGAAAATGTTGCTGTCTTCCACTTGTTCAACCAGGAGACAACTTCTAAAATAATTCCATTTGCCATTCCGGTGTAATGACTCCTGTCTTTCGACAGCTCTCCATAGCCTATGTCAGGGCTACTCAATCTTTATACGAATTGTGGACTTCTTGCCAAGAGCAAAATACTCTAAACCACTAAATGCTCTGCTTCCTCTTCTCCCTACCACTAATCCCTACCCACTTGTTTTCATTTTGCAAAACCATTAATAACATTAAAAGTACTTTCCTGGCGGCTTCTGAACACAGCATAATAATAATAATTATTATTATTATTGTTGTTGTTATTATTTTGAGATGGAGTCTGGCTCTGTAGCGCAGGCTGGAGTGCAGTGGCGCGATCTCCGCTCACTGCAAGCTCCGCCTCCCGGGTTAACGCCATTCTCCTGCCTCAGCCTCCTGAGTAGCTGGGACTACAGGCGCCTGCCACCACGCCACCACGCCCGGCTAATTTTTTTTTTTTTTTTTTTTTTTTTGGTAGAGATGGAGTTTCACCGTGTTACGCAGGATGGTCTCAATCTCCTGACCTCGTGATCTGCCTGCCTCAGCCTCCCAAAGTGCTAGGATTACAGGCATAAGTCACCACGCCCGGCCTCTTTTTAATTTTGCAACAATTTGAAATGTCTTACTATTGCTGTGCAACTTTTGGCTATATACTCAACCTCTCTGAGCTTTATTTCAGTCAACAAATGGAGTAATACTGATCTGGCAGAATGTAAGGATTAAATAAAATAATAATTGGAAAACACATATTACAGACTGGCAAAATAAATGCTCAGTTAAAATACTCTCATCCTCTATCTTCCTTTTCCTTTAAACAGAGTATTTGGATTATAGAAATGGCGCTCAAAGACCATACTTTCAGATTCACTTGGAGCAAGTATTTCTCATGGCATTAGAAATGAGGATCAATATTATCTACTGAAAACAATCTGTTGCTTTCATGGTAAAATAATACTATCAGTATATCCAAGAATATTTATTCTCATTTATTTATTCTTTTATTTGCTATACACTTATCAAGTTGACTAACCTGGGTTTCGCATCATTTAAAATTTAAAAAGACCTATATTTCATTTCTTGAATTATCAATTCTCTTAAGTGACTTTTCTGGTCTCTCTTGATTCTAGCTATTAAAGATTTCATAGAAGCATCACATACTGAGAGTTTGTATGAGGCCCTTGCTGCTCATTACATCCAACATCCTCCGGTAGGTAAAGGATCAGTGAGCAGATGTTCTCAACAGAGGATATGATAGTGAGCACATTTAGAGTAGCCGTCTCTAAAGTCATATAGAATATTAAAGACCTGAACCTTCACTTCATTTATGAGAGGAAAAACGTAAAGTTTTGATGAATACATAGGAAACATCTCATTGATGCTTTGGAAAAGTGCAGATGTTTAAAAATTAGATCTTACATGAGAAAAATTAGAGCTGGTAAGTCAGAACAGTCTTTGAACAGATTTGGTGAAAAATAACTACCTTCACCTTTTTGTTGTTATTGTTGTTGTTAAATGTGTTTAATTGAATGAGTTATAAAGGGAGATACCAGATTCCCGAACAGAAGGTAACTCAGAACCTAAGAGCTTGAGGAAATTATCCTGATTATAAAACCAGGAAAAACGTGTCCCTTGGGCATTGGTAGATCTTGTGCTACTAAATCTCTATTTATTACAGGTAGAACCTCTCAACTTTATACCTAGGACCCTGTCCCTGTAAGACTCTGTCCCTAAAGCTATCCTTATTATGACTTCTAGCAGCCATCCTTCTAAGAGGAGAATCTCTTAAAGCTGCCTTTGTGTGTGTGTCTGTGCACATGCACTGGAGGTGATCACATATTTGAACTGTGATTTAAATGTAATATGTTTCGAAGCAGTGTCTTCCATATTCTAGTTTCCTGCCTGTTAGCCTAGCTAGGATGCTTCATAACTACGCCAAAGGAGGTTGATAAGAACTGCAGAGTAGTCAGTCATGAAGCATCCCAGCAAGGCCAAACAACAAACAGAGGATGGGTTCAGTCTGATCATAAAACAGAATAACTATTGACAAGAGACTTGAACCAGTCTCATGAGGAGGTAAGGCTGCAGTTTTAAAATTCCTCGGAAACCAATATTTTTCTTACAGGATCAGAAAGTCCTTCCAGCAATCTCAGGCATCTTGGCCCTCTTACCTTTCCAGCTATGGGTAACCACAGTCTTAGACAATGCTCGGGTTAGGGTAAGTTAAGAGGAAAATGGTCATGTTCAAAACCATCTAAGAGCAGAAACCCCTGGAGGGTGGCTTGAGGGGTTCTCAGACATTTCCTTAATCTACTTCCCTGAGGGGAAAAGTCTGTGAAATCTTTCTCACAGACTGCCACTAAGTAAGAATAAATGGAATCATGTATTTTCTTCTTGCATGTACTCAACTGTTTCTAAAGGACTAAGCGAATCCTTTACGAGCAAACTGTTTTCATTTCTCTACAAAGTTAGTTCTCGGCCACTGAATGCACTAAATACAAAGGGTTGAAAGGATTGTTAAATTGAATGCAAGTATTCATTCCAAGTGTTTTATATGAATTAACTTAGTACTGTATAAAGGTAATTGCTAACATTACCCGCTCTTCACATATGAAAAAATCTGAGAAACAGATACATGATTTGCCTAAGGTCACACAACTAGTACTTGGTGGAGGGGTATAGTTATTTGGCCTGCAAGAAATCCACCGAAGGGACATAAACTTTAAGGGACTTCATGTCTGTTTTATCAGCTGAAAAGGCAGTGAACATCTATTATTTTTTCCCCATTGATATCTAGGTTTCCTTCCACTAATCATGATGATTTATTTGCCCTTATCAACATATGCAATGATGTGTGTATTCCCTTACAGTGAATCCCATGTATCCATGGGATGAGTTTTATATTGAAATTATCAGAGATGCCTAAGGTACTTCGGAAGATCACTTTATCTTTGGCACTTTAAACTCATTGTTTGTCTTGCATTCCATTACTCAGACTTTTAACAACTTTCATTTGCAGATTTTGAAGTTTCATAGGATAAATCATAAATTGTACACATAGATTTAAAATGTTCTCCTTGGGAGTGCTTTAGTTTCTGGAAATTGCAGTAAATCTGAGGATGAGCAAAAAGGTAAAATATTTGTATACAATATTAAAGCATTGCCGAGAATTTCTTGGAAGACTTAGGAGTTGTAAACTTTAGATCAGTGATTCTAACTGAGGATAATTTTGTCCCTCATTTGTCATACTGGGGATTGTTACACTGGTGGGATGCCACTGGCATCTGGTGCACAGAGCCCATGAATGCTGCTACTCACCCTACAATGAAGAGGAAGGCCCCCCACACCAAATCACTATCCATTCTCAAATGTCAATAGTACCACTGTTGAGAAGCCCTGGATTAGAACAATAAAAGCTTTTAAAGGATACATTTTTATAAATCACTTTTGAAAAGTTTCTTAGACAAAGTATTTTCTATACAGTGTACTGAACTCTGTATAAACATAATGCAGATATGTATTTACTATGTATGATAAGAACTGTGTAGTCAGTATTTGTGTGAGCATGCACACAAAAAGATTGAATTAAAAATACATTCTTTTGTGAACTACTTGGGAGAATCTATTTCTCTAGTGTGTAAGTGTTTATATTCTTCTTTCTATTTACAGGAAAATGGATAATACAATGTTTAAACATAATGATAGTCATTTTTTGTGTACATTTCTTAGAGCATAGCACATGTCTTATTCTCCACTGTATCCCTCAGAAAACCCAGACCAGTTCTTTAGACACAATAGAAATTAAATAAAGTATTGGATGAATGTATGGGAAGATGAATGAACAAATGAATGAATGAATTATAATCTATGATTTTAAGTTTATGTTTCCATTTAGCCAATGTATACTTTAAGTGAAAATTGTCAGAAAAAGTCTGCAGAACAACATTATCTAACATCAAATTCATGTTTTTATCTTTATATAAGGTAGAACATGGGTCTCAAACCCCTTGGCCATGGACCAGTACTGGTCTGTGGCCTGTTAAGGACCGGGCTGCACAGCAGGTGGTGAGGGGCCTGCGAGCGAGCATTACCACCTGAGCTCCACCTTCTGTCAGATCAGCAGCAGCATTAGATTATCATAGGAGCACAAACCCTACTGGGAACGGCGCATGTGAGGGATCTAGTTTGCTCCATCCTTATGTGAATCTATGCTTGATGATCTGGGGTGGAACAGCTTCATCCTGAAATCATCCGCATCCTTCTCACCCCACCCCCACACCCCAGTCCGTGGAAAAACTGTCTTCCATGAAACCAATCCCTGGTGCCAAAAAGTTTGGGGACCACTGAGGTAAAAAATAGGTTTTAAAGTTTTCTTGGATAAAGCCTATTTGGAGGACCTAATTCCAGATTTCAAGGGGCTGATTATGGCAAGCACATATAAGTGGCTCATTAGTTAGGATCACTTGTTATAAAGATGCTACGGCCATCTATTTATACATAAATAAACATTCCTAAATGTATAATCTCATAATAATATAACCTGTGTCATTATGGCAACTGGTCTTAAGGTGAAGCTTCTGAAATTTTATGTAAAATCACATGTGCTTTGGCATAGATACTATTCTAAAGTGACAGTATCAAACTTTTATTGGATCCAATATTGGGTCTTTGCCTCCCAAAGGATAAGAATGCCAAATGATCTGTGGTAAAATAATGAGTATCAGTGAATATGAGGGCAAACCTAGGTTTTGGCACAAAGGAAAGTAGTAGGCTGAATTCAATAGTTAAGAGCTTCCTGAGCACTAGAAGTTTCTAAAGTAGTGAAAGCACAGAGACAAGGGGTGTCATCCAAAGTCAGGTATCTTGTGAGGCATCCCATAATAAACTATAGAGGAGTCTAGGTTTCACTGAACAGAATATAATATTCTGTGGGAAAGTCATGGACTAACTTAACTTTCATGTAAGGTGCATTCCCAGGAAACTTACAAAACTACCTAAGGCTAAGATTAAAACAAATTAAAAACCTTCACCATTCTCTAAACCCATGATCATGAAAGACGTTACTAATTAATCAAGGACTTTCTTGAACCAGATCTTCAGCTGCAAAACCCTGTGTCATCAATTCACCAATGAATTCACTTGATTTCAACAAGAAGTTTCATGGTTACCAAGGAGGCAGGGCCTTTTCCACCTTTCCCTGTGTCCAGCTCTCTATCCCAAGTCCAAACAGCAATCCCCAGCTAACTAATCTGACTAATGTCTGATGATCTGAGATGAAAGAGTTTCATCCCCAAACCATCCATCCCCCTACTTCCCTCCTCCACCCCCACCGTCCATGGAAATACTGTCTTCTGTGAAATCGGTCCCTAGTGCCAAAAAGATTGGGGACCGCTAAGGTAGAAAATCGGTTTTAAAGCATTCTTGAATAAAGTCCAACTAAGCACCAAGAGATGTTCAGTTTCCAGCAACTGTGCTTTGAAGCCTCACTGTTCTCCTTTCTGTGTATCTCTCTCATGAAGAAAATTCCTACAGGCAGCAATTGCTTTGAAAACTTTTTCGGTATTTCTTAACCCAAGGTTTTTAAAATGTACTAAGTGTCTTCATAATTCCATCCTCCTCCACTTCCAACTTTCCATCTTTCAACCTGGATCTTTGTATTTCTCCTGAGAAAAGTTACATTTTCTAGACGTTCATCTGGGTATAGCCTCTTTACAGGACTAGTATGAGTCACTACATAAATTATATACATATATATTTACAAATTATCTAAAATCTAAATAACCGTTAAAATATATTTATAAGTCTAGCTCTTTGAGCTTTGTCCTGAAATATTAATTTTTAGGAGCCTGACAGTGTGTTTATTTATGTAGCCAATGAATATGTTATCAATAAAGGTGAGACTGACTTTTCCCCTAATGGGTTTGATTTACCAGGAAAACGAACCTAAGTTCAGAATAAGGGTAGAATACAGGCCAGAATTTTGTTCTTGAAAGAGTAAGAGGACTTCCAGTTTTGAAAACCAGAACTGAACTCAGGAATAATAAAGTGGAGATAACAGTACACATCTCGGTTTGGACGAAACGTAAGAGTGGACAGAATCAGGGAAGGCTGGCCTTCCTAAACACTGGGGCTTTCCGGGGGGGGGGGTGGGGGGGGGGGGAATGAGCTTAGCTATGAAATCCTGTGAGAAATTCCAATAAACACCAGGAAAAAAGATACACTCTCTTGAGCGATATTACTGAACTCAGACTTACGTTTGATTCAGAATGAATGTTCTTTTCTAATAAATTAAATCATGATAATGGCATCTTTCACGAATTTAAAAACGTGTTAAATGGTATCACATATCTAGAACATAGTGAGGCAAGCACGAAAGCGGCATCTCTTGCAGTCTCCTTGCTTTCAGGAAAATCATTATTTGTGCTCAGCTAACCGGTCCCTTCCAGAGATTTCATGCGAGACTCAAATCTAAGCATTTATTATAAAATGATTTTCATAATAATAAGAAAAGGAAATTAAATGTTTCTCTTTTCTCCAACTCAGTCTCCAACAAGGCAGGAAGAACTTTTAAGGTGGTGCGTTAGTTTAAGGAGAATCATTAACCATCCGGATTCTTTAACCAGGCTAAAGGCAGGCTCTTTGTCTCTAACTTCCGATCACTAGCGCCCTCCTCGGGAAGAAAAAAAACGACAGGTTCCTTCCACCAACAGGCTGCTCCCTGTTTCTGGTTCTCATAAATGAGAAATAGAGGAGCTTTGGAAGCCAGTGGCAAGGATCGAGGGGATTGCTAAAAGGGGGGTGCTTCTTCCCACCAAGAACACTTTGGACGTATCTATTTATTCATTTGGATGCGTCCCAAAAATTCATAGCGGCAAATCTTTTCTGGGAAATCAAATCGTTTGGTGAGCAAAGGCATGGGGGAGCGACACCATGGCACAAGGGGAGGGGAGAGAGAAGCTGGCTTTTGCACCCGCAGCTCAGTGCCCCAGACGCATCGCAGAGCCACGGGTGCCCACTAGCAGGGTCGCCTCTCGGGGGCCCTCTTCCGCAGCCCAGACCCGGGACAGGAAGTGGGGGAGCAGGGACAGACCCGGGGAGGCGCGCGCTTGGTACCCGGAAGGCGGCGGCCTCATGCTCGCGGCTCCGCTGCCAGGTCGGGGTGAAGGGGGCGTGGGAGTCCGCATCGCCGCCGCCCCGGCGCAGAAGCCACAGCAGCCACAGCAGCCACAGCAGCGTCCGGAGCTCCATTAAGGCGCCCGGCTCCTCCGCGGCCTGCGCGGCCTGTTTTCTCTTTCGGTTCCTCGGCTCCTCCCATCCTGGGCTCGAGGGGCGGAAGGAACCCGGTGGAGTGCATGGTGCTGAGATTGACCCTTTTTTAGGTCCCCGGTGCACTGTGACTGAAAATCCGGTTAGCTGGAGGCTATGGACCTCCTCATTGAGGCTAGTTTTTTGTTTTTGTTTTTGGAAGGCACTTGACCATGGGCTTTCGAGGTTTTACCTCCATCCATTAGAAAAAAAAGAAGCCCGAGAGTCATTCTTTGTGTGTGTGTGTGTGTTGAGATCAGGGCTCACTGCAGCCTCGACCTCCCAGGTTCAAGTGATCCTCCTGCCTCAGCCTCCAGAGTAGCTGGGACTACAGGCGCATGCCACCACGCCAGGCTATTTTTGTGTTTTTAGTAGAGATATGATCTTGCCCTATTGCCCGGGCTGGTCTCGAACTCCTGGCCTCTAGTGATCCGCCCGCCTTGGCCTCCCAAAGTGCTGGGATCACAAGTGTGAGCCACCTGGCCTGCCCTGTGAGCCCCCGGAACGTGCCTTGTTCCTTCTTGCCACAATCCCTAAGTTCAAGACCTGGTTCCGAAGTGAGGAGGGCCAATACAGTCATCCATTCAGCAGATGTTTATCAATACGTAACAAAATTGTACAGTTGTGAAAAGCCTACACAATTGTTGGATCTATTATTATGGCAGTTTCAAAACTCTTGGAGTCTGTTTCTCCATTTACAAAGGAAGATAGAGCCAGGTACATAATTTGCAGGGCCCGGTGTAAACTGAAAATGAAGTTCACTTGTTTATAAATTGTTAAGGATTTCAAGACGGTAGCAGCAGAGCATTAACCCAAGCCATGATCCTTCTAAGCACCCACTTCTGAACAGGTCACACACTCATGAACCTGACTCTACTGAGCCTTTCTGTTATAATCTATTCTGAACAAGGCTTCCATGTCTCTGAAATTCATATCATTACCCTTGTGGATTTTTAGAACTAACTGTTTTAATTTAATTTAATGTAACTTAATTTAGGAGAGCTAAGTAATTAAACATGAGGCCAAAGTAGGTAAGAAAGTGGCAGTCTTTTATTGCAAATATGCACACACTCTCCGGCTAGGTTCTCTGGTCCTCAGGTGTGGGGGGCCAGGGAAGTCGCGCCGGCACTCTCCGGTGATGTTCTCCAGTCCACGAATGCGGGGGCCGAAGAAGTCACACCGGCACTTACCGGCGGCCGACTTTTTTGCCTGGGAGCTGGAAGGGGAGGAGTTTGGGGTGTGTGTAGGAGTGGCTTCTTGTATTTCGGTGTCCCCGGCTTGATGTCACTCTGCGCATGCTCAGTTGATTTGGTTCTTATCCCGGGGGCGGGAAAATCTGTGATGAAGAACCCGGAAACAACAGGGACTGCTCCATCTTGTTCACCTTCCTCCATCTTGTCCCTTCTCCCTCACCCAAACACTAACATCAGATTTATGTCTTTAGTTTTTACCTAGGTGCAGTGAGTTACAATATTCTCTGATGCAAAATCGGTAATAAAAATAAAATAAAAATAATGTTCTGGGTATTAAGAGGAAAGACACGAGAGTTTTTTATGTACATCCATGATAAGAAATATTGCTCTTGGAAAGTGTGGTGATAAAGATTTTATTTAAACCATAAGTTCACAGAACAATGTTCATGTTAACCTCAGCAGTTCTTTTGCACTTAGCCCTTTCTTGTAACTCATACAAGCACATGCTTTTCTTTTTCAACTGAGGTTTGCTTTCAGATCATAGTCCCCGTTTATTGACAACCTACCGAGTCAGGAAATTTAAATATAGGCAGTCATCCTTACTGTAGGATAATTGCTATTGTAAAAAACCACTTGAACTAAACTCACTTCATGAGCTCGCATCAAGTATTTGTTGAGTACCTGCTAAGTGTCAGGCATTGTTCTAGGTAATGAGGATTTATCAAGTAAGTGCATAAGTGACTAAAGAGATGAAAATCCCCATCCTTATGGGGCTGGTATTTCAATGGATTTACATCAACAAATATTTATTGAGTACTTCCTAAGTGTCAGGCATTGTTCTAAGTCATCAGGACACATCAAGTGCATACGTGACTAAAGAGATGAAAAGCCCCGCCCTCCTGGAGCTGGTATTTCAGTGAGGGGAGAGCCGCAATAAAATTACTGCAGGTGGAGGATCCCTTATCCACAATACCTGGGACTGGAAGTGTTTCAGATTTCAGACTGTTTTCCTCCAGATTTTGGAATATTTGCATATACATAATGAGATCTCTTGGCGATGAGACCCAACTCTAAATTACGAAATTCATTTGTGTTTCATATACACTGATGCACATATCCTGAAGGTAATTTTACTATTTTAGATAATTTTATGCATAAAACAAAGTTTTGAATGCGTTTTGACTATGAACCACCACAAGAAGTCAGGTGTGAAATTTTCTAGGTGTGACATCATGTCAATACTCAATAAGTTATAGATTTTGGAGCATTTTGGGTGTTTGGATTAGAGATGCTCAACCTGTACATGTGTTAAAGGACAATAAATCCAGATAAGGAGAGTCATGAGTTTGAGGGGTGGTATTGCTATTTTAAATGAGCTGTTTAATACTGTCCTCACTGATGAGGAGAATTTTGAGCAAAGATTTGAAGGAGAAGAAAGTGACCCACATGGATATTCAGATATCCAGGGAAAGAGAAGCTAAGATAGAGAGAATTGTCAACACTAAGGCCTTGAGATGGAAGTTTGCTTGGCATGTTCCAGAAACGTAAAAGAAGTCAGCATGGATCGAGTAAAGGAAAAAAAAGAGGATGGGAGGAGAGTAGAATATGGGATAAATAAGAAGCACGCAGATTGTAAAGAATTTTGGGTCAGTTAAAAGGGAGATCAGAATCATCTATTACATAGTAAAACAAAGTTTTTGAAAAGTGTCTTGAAAAGTGAAAGTGGCAAGTATCTGCTAATTCTTAGAATAAACACTACAAATTGCATGTATATGTGGAGATGTACTTTTTTCATCAAATTTGCAGAATAGCACATGGAACTTCCTTCAACTCTGTATTAGATATCTGTTACCACATAAAATATAACCCTCAAACTTAGCATCGTAAACATATGAATTTTTCTTATACAGTTTCTGTGGACCTGGCAGGAGCAGCTTATCTGGGTGGTTCTAGCTCAAAGTGTCTCAGGAGGTCGCAGACAAGCTGTTGCATATGGCTGCAATTCTCTGATGGTTTCCCAGGGTTAAAGGATTCAATTTCAAGCTCATGTGACTGTTAGCGGGAGTCCTCGGTTCCTCTTAGGCCTTTGGACAAAATTCTCAGGATCTTATCAGAAGGCTGGGCTTTTCCAGACTGCTCTTTGTTCCTGCAGAACAAGTGACTGGAGAAATTGAGGCAGTGGACCAGGAAATGACAGAGGTGGGAGTAGCAGTGTCTTTTTATAACCTTATCTTGAAACATATCATCTCTTCTGCCATTGGTTACACAGAGCCAGTTTGGTAAGATGTGAGAGGTGGAGCTGACGTAGGGTGGGGTCGTCAGGTGCCATCTTGGAGGCCCACTACCACAACCTCATGTTGGACATTATAAGCTCCGTAACAAACGCAGTCATTTCTTTATGTGTTAAAGTACTCCAGGACTAACCATTTTCACAAATGCCTCTCAACCTTTATGACACACATATCAATATTTACTGTTGTTTTTATACCGTTATGCACCTTCTGGGTTTTCTTCTACTTTTAATCATGCTATTTCATGTTTCAGTGACTTTGCTATAGAGTTATTTTGTTTCTTTGTTTCTTTTTTAACCTTTTTTTTTTTTTTTGAGACAGAGTATCTCTCGCTCAGGCTGGAGTGCAGTGGCGCCATCTCGGCTCACTGCAGCCTCAGCCTACCGGGTAGCTGGGATTACAGGCAGGTGCCACCACGCCTGGCTAATTTTTTGTATTTTTAGTAGAAACGAGGTTTCACCATGTTGGCAAGGCTGGTCTCAAACAACTGACCTCAGGTGATCTGCCCACCTCAGCCTCCCAAAGTGCTAGGATTACAGGTATGAGCCACTGCACCCAGCCTTGTTTTTATTTTTACTTGATACACAACACATTCATGTGTTTGTTATGATTTACCACTGTACTAAGCATTTTGCAAATATTAACCTTAATTCCTCCTTGCAGAAGGTAGTATTATCATCATTTCTGTTTTATAGACGAGAAAACCGAGGCAGAGAAAAGTTAAGTACTAAGTGCGTGAGATATTGGAAACCTCATATAATCAGCTAGAGATGATTCAATAATTTGAAACATAAACTGAGAAAAATGCTAGGGTTAATCTGGGGAAAATATTGGAATGAATACCAATTGTATAAGAGATTAGGTATTTAGTGAGTTTTTCACGATATGAAGAATTTTGCATCCCCACAACCTCATGATTGCAGGATTTCAGATGTTTAATACACTGATAAGAAGGAACCATGTCTATTACCGCTAATCCTTACAACAACCCAGGAAGGCAGAAATTATTGTTCTCACTTTACACATGAGGGAACTGACATGTGTAGCGATTAGGGTCTTATTCAAGATCCTAAGTAGTAAGTGGCCATGGTGAGATGTAAATTGAGCTGTCAGACTTCAGAGCTCATGCTTGGGTTTTCTTCTACACCAGCCTGCTCTAGGGAACTCCAAGGCCTATCTTGCTATTTGTCATTACTATTTCTATTTTATATTGGCTTTTCTTTATTAACATACCTTTGGGAGTACACTGTGAGCTTTTTATGTTCTAGTTTAATTTACAGGCAAGCGTGACATTCAGTAATAGACATGAGTCATTGTAGTCCCTCTAAGTTGAATTGTTCAGGTTTTTTTTCCCCCTTTTTAATTTTTTCCCTATATCATGGGAAGGGACATTATTTCTCCAGGAAGCTATTTGGATTGTGTGTGAGTTGAAAAGGTTGATTATCTTTAATCTTAGATTTTACACCTGAATATTTTACTAATGCCAAGAAATCCTTTTTTTATTGTGGTTGTTAATTAAGTTCATAGTCATTGCTTTGTTCTTAACATCTTATAATGGTGACATTCCATAGGGATAATGTAAATCTTGAATAAGAAAATGAATTACATAAATTTCTAGGTAAGAGATGCTCAAACTTCCTTTCTGGCTGAAATTGAAGAAATGCTGCCTGAACAGACACTGCTAAGGGGCAGGATTTGTCAGGTAGTAGAAATTGCTCCTTCCGGTTTCTCAGCTGGAGGGGAAAGGCTGTAAGAGGGGTTTGCAAAAATGCCATAAAACAAAGGACATGGTAACTCCACCAGCCAACTTCTAACAACAAAGTAAATAGCATAAATGAAAAGCCATAACGTATACCTCTTTCTCCAAACAGTTAATGGAACAAAAAGCCCCAAGAAACACCTGAACTCAAGAGCAGTTTCTATGGAAACCTCAATCCATTTCTATTCTGCTGACATTTGAATAAATGTGAGCTGACACATGCTTTAGCTCAGTCCCATTACACACTGTGGAGACAGCGCTAATGGGTTTATCTTAGAACCATTATTAACTACTCAGAGCACAATCGCATCACTTCTCCCCTCATAGACTTAGACTATTCCACAGTCTTAAGTACTTCTGAAAAACCTGGGATCAGTAGGCAAAAATAACACTTTTGACATGACTACTATTTTGTAGGCTCCAAAACTCCCTTTCCTACTCATGTAAAAATTTTAAAGAGCCAAAATTTGTCATTTTCATGATCTAAGAAGCAACTCCGATATCTTTAAGGTGTCATTAACACTAATGCATGTCATTAATGCTAATGCTCCATTCTGCTTTAACAGCCCTCCGTTTCCCTCAAGTTAGATGGAGCCTGCAAGAATTACACACCTTTTGACTTCTGTTGCCTGAGCAAAAATCACATTATCCCAAAGGAGGGATGCAACAGAAAGCAAGACTCACAGGGAAGACATACACATAGATAAAACTGGCTTTAGATGGAATTCACATAAAAGAAGGTGACCCATCTTAATTGTAAATCCTGCCTTCCAACTAACAATTATAGAAAACCCTGTAGCTCAGGCAGCATATGCGAAAGAGCCACAGATGCAGTTAGCTCTAGAAAAATTTTATTTCGGGCATAGTGGTGCAAACCTCTAGTCCCAGCTACTCGGGTGGCTGAGGTGGAAGGAACTCTTGAGCCCAGGAGATCAAGGCTATAGAAAGCCAAGACTGCACCCCTGCACTCCAGCCTGGGCAACAGAGTGAGACCTTGTCAAAAAAAAAAAAAAAAAAAAAAAAGACAAAGTTTGTTTCATTGCTTTGAAGAACTATTTGGTTTAAATGATTTTTATTTGATCATCATTTTAAATATCATACTGGGCCACCTCATAGTCTCTAAGGTAATCTTCGGGCTAAGACCCCAGGTCATGTCAAACGACATAATATAGTAGATACAACACATTATTGAATTCCAATTAACATGGGTTCTTCTGCTTGTTTGTTTACTGGCTTTTGTGACCTTCGGAATGTTAGTTATCCTTCTTGAGCTTCTATTTCATTACCTGTAAATTGGAAATGATAATTTCTAGCTCTGTTGGTGTTCTGAAGGTCAGAGACAATGAATACAGAATGCTTGCCTCATAGGCGTTCATTCATAATGGCAACTATAATTGGCGATACAGTTTCCTTTTGTGGTAAGATTTAGGATCAACATTATTAGACATTACTCTCTTCATTGATAGGTCTTTGGACAAAAATAATTTTATATTTGAGGATCATAGCCCTTCCCTGTCTGTTCTGCTTCTTAAAGATTTTCTTTGCTAACATTGCATTAATAATTATATCATATTAGAGATAGCTATCATTAATACTGGAGAAATATGGTACTTTTCTAATGACTTTACTTGTTTAGGTTTTATAAATACAGTAATTCATCCCTAGCCATAATTTCTTTTTAGATATTCTCGCTGATCCAGGAGACTCAGAGAATTTTTGTTTAAGGTTATGTTTCTAAGGTTAGAGATGTTTTGGGAAATAAGGTTTGGGGGTTTGGAATAGAAAAGAGAGGTAATGTGCATGGCATAGAGGGACGTATGATTTCTGCCGTGGAATTTGGGGAGAGAGAATAGTAACTGGGGTGGAATTGCTAGCTTCCTGTATCTGCACAGTGCTTTAAGAAGAGGTTCTAATGGCACGTGCTCTGGCATTCGGTTATAATGGGCAGAGATAAGACCATTAACTTCGAGTCTTACCGAGGTGGTTAAGAAATAGGAAAGTAAGTTAAACAAAGCCTAACCAAGCACAAGTCCTCCTCCCATGGGGGCTTTCTGAAGGTTAATCCACACAGCCAGGGAGTGACTGTGGTATAATTCAACAAAGCGGCGCAAGGAAAGAACGTGGCTCAGAACCTAAGACTTTTGGGATTACGAAATAAATGGAATGTGGAGGCTAGCAGAGCATGTCCAAATCCTATAGCCCACCTCTTTAATTTGCAGATGAGAAGTTTCCTAGTAAGATGAACATGCTCCTAAAATCACAGAGCTGGCCCTTGGAGAACCAGGGGTTTACAAAGTATCCCGCCTCCTACTGTCCACCGCCTTCTGATATTTTTGGGTGCCTTGTTGAGTGGATAAGCCCCTCTCACTTTTAAAACTTGACTTACTCCATTTATTTTCCTTTATGGAATTTAAAACACAGTAATTGTTCCTCTATCCCAGGAAGTCATACATAAAGTTATAAACCTGTAAACGTTTTCCTGAATTACAAACTTCAAATAGATCTATTCACACTCACAAGTGATAAAGTTAGAACTGCTTAGAAAACTGGTACTCATTTGTTATGGCAACATGTTTTATCTCTTTATTCATGCCATGACTAAGAGTGAATATAGGGCTGGGTGCAGTGGCTCATGCCTGTAATCCTAGCACTTTGGGAGGCCGCGGCAGGTGGATCACCCGAGGTCAGGAGTTTGAGACCAGCCTAACCAACATGGTGAATATTAATCATTAAATGAAAGAGTGTTGTACATAATTAAAAAATAATTGAACATTCTGTGAGCTCCTAATTCTATATCAGGTGTTCTGTTAATGCAATTTTCACATGTTACCTCACCACATTTCAAGCTTTCTATGTGCACTTCCTTGTGAATATGTCCTGGAAACAGGAACGTGTTCCTGTTAGAGAATGAGCTCTTATAAATATGAAATGATTGAGTGGAAAGCTAGTGATGAAAGAGTTTGGGCTATGGAGTCACACAACTTGAGTCTGATGATGGCCTTACCATTTTATTTATTGTGATGTCTTGGCCCATTCCCCAAAAGTAGTTTAATTTCTTCATCTGACAAATAACAGATTAAAAAAACCTATCTTAGAAAAATCAAACGAGATGAGATATGTAAAATGCTTGTGGTTCCTAGCACATGCTAGTGCGCATTAAAATTAACTACAATTGGTATTCATATTTGTAATAGTATTTCTACATCAAAATCTTACATCACTATGAGTGAGTTAACGCTTGGCACTTTTGTAAATAGATGATTCAAATTGATTTGAGTATTGACTGTTTGTGAAATTTAAGCTCAAATATAAGATTTCATTCATCATTCATTAAAACAAAATTTAAAAATGCATTTACCAGTTTTAGTCATCATTTGTGTGTTATTTCAAGTCTGACCACATGAGGACAGCATGGTACCTTTTAAGACGAAGAGCATCGCCTAAGTGGAGGAAAAAAAAAATCTAATATTAAAGCTGTAAAAATCATGGGTACAAAATTAAAACTAGAAGGCTCCATAATTATCTTCTTATCCAAACTTTAATTTTACAATTGAAAGAACTGAGGTCTGAGGAGGACAATTAGCAAGTCCAATCACACAACTGATGTCTTTTGAAGGTAGAGCAAAGAACCATTCAACAGCATTAATAGTAGCAATAATAATTCCATTATTGGAGCACCTAGTTACTTTAAGAGACTTTTTATTAAGCACTAATGTTTTGTGTGACAATACTTTAGAGGCAATCGAATATTTCTGATAATGAATTAGCAAGAGGAATGTTCCTTTCTGAAGAAAGAGAAAAATAAAAAAAGAATCTTATTTCTAAAAGGACTTAAGTATGTTCTTGAAAGCAGAAGAGTTAACTGCATGATTTTTCAAGGTTGTTATTAATATTTTGCTCACAACCGTGTGTTTGTGAGCTGCCTTGAAAGTGCAGCACTGTCTCCAAGAAGCCGCAGCAAACAAGAGAAGGGTTCTTACTGGTTTTGGCTAGAAATCTTCTAGCTTCCTTTAACCTACTTTTTCTCATCATTCCCACCCCAATTCCATAGTCAAACAAATCCATTCACATATAAAGCCAGAATCATGCAGACAAATCCATACTCTCCCCCGTCAGCACCACAGTGGGAGTGCTTTGGAGGGAGGGATGATTTAACTTTGCAACTGCAGTCTTTCTCATACATATCCCTTCTCAAACTTCAAATAAACAGATTATCTGGATAAATAGAATATACTTACTCTACAATACCACTCTCTCCATTTCTCTCTACCTCCTTAATATGTTTTCATTCTTTGCAGATCTTTTCTTTCTACTGTCATCATTATCACTCATCTGTATTATTTCATCAGCCTCAGAAATAAGACACTGTGATGGGTAGTTTATGTGTCAACTTGACCGGGTCATCAGATGCTTAGAGAGTTTATTACACATTATTCTAGGTGTTTCTGTGAGGGTGGTTTTGAATGGGACATTTGAATTCAAGATGATATTCCTGATGATATGGGCAGTCTCATCTGTTGACTCTGACAAAAGGCTAACCTTCCCTGAGTGAGAGCGAAGTCCTCCCCTCTGACTGCCTTCTAACTGGGACACAGGCTTTCTTCCTGCTTTCGCCCTCCAACTGATTAGTTCTTTCTGGGTCTCTAGTCAGATGGCCTTTGGACTAGAGCTTTACCGTAGACTCTCCTGGTTCTCAGGCCTTCTGTCTGAGATTGGAACTAAACCATCAGCTCACCTGGGCCTCCAGCTTGCCGACCTGCCCTCCAGATCTTCATCATTCCATGAGGAAATTCCTTTTAATCTCCCTCTATATATACATGTGTATATCTTATTGGTCCTGTTTCTCTGGAGAACCCTAATACAGACCATTATACAGTTTTCAATATATTTTCATTTGAAACTAGAGAACCATTTGTACAATAATTTATGAATTAGGATTATATACTAATTCAACAAATAATCTGGTAAACATGGAACCCCTACATCATGCTAGGCACTAACCTTTAGTCCTCAATGGTCATCATTGTGTTTGGTGTTTAGTAGGCATTTAATAAATATGTGTTGAATGGGTGAATACATAAATTCCATCAGTTATCTTGTGAAAGAATTTTTGTTTCTACTGGAGTGCCAGCGTTTTTTCTTCCATCTATATTAAGGTGATTAGTTTCTTGCAAAGAAAGCGCTTATCATTTTGTTGCTAGGAAACCACTTTGTCCAGCCACAAAGGTATGCATATTATAGTTTTAGGACAAAGGACAAAGCAAGTTCCATGTATGATTAACATAAAATAAAGAGGCTTAATATATGTTAGTTTTCAGTCAGTATGTTAGATCTTGAGATTTTTGATTAAATAAATCTATTAAAATCTATATTGGTGCTATGACTGTAAAGATTTCCATTTTTTACGGCGTATAAAAATAAGAACCAAAGGGTGGTTTACTTCTGGTATGCATAGTTACTGAACAGTTGGGGAGTGATTTTTAGAAACGCAGTATTTGCTGTTTCTTCATGGGCACACAGCTTCTCTGGAAGTCACCATCATCTACGTCAAAACTCCCTCAGAGACCCGGCCCCTTCCCGCTCCCCTGAACCCCCAAGTACCACGCTCACCCTTGCTCAGTGGGTGTCAGGCAAGAGCCTTTTTTCCCCATGTCTCTGGAACACCACAGGCTCATTCACACATGACAGCCTCTTTCCTCTTTTCTGCACAGCCTAGAAATCTCTTTTCGCAGTATCCCACATTGCTGGCTGCTTCTCTTATTTTTCCTTTAGATTTCACTCAGGTGTCTTCCTTGATCTCCCTATTTCAAGTGGAGCACATCCAGCGAGTCATTTTCTATCCTGTTTCCTGGTTTATATTCTTCATAAAACTTTATCCAGAAATATATTTTCTTTTCTTTTTTGAGACAGGGTCTAACTCTGTCACCCAGGATGGAGAGCAGCGGTGTGATTAAGGCTCACTGCAGCCTCCACCTCCCTGGATGCAGGTTATCCTCCCACCTCAGCCTCCTGGGTTGCTAGGACTATAGGCTTGTGCCACCACCCTCAGCTAATTTTTGTATTTCTTGTAGAGCTTGGGTTTTGCCACGTTGCCCAGGCTGGTGTCCAGCTCCTGGGCTCAAGTAATCCACCCATCTTAGCCTCCCAAAGTGCTGGGATTACAAATGTGAGCCACTGCACCCAGCCTTTCTTTTTAATTTGGTTTGCTCTTTCTGTCGATATCACTGGCAGACAATATCTGTAAACTCTATTGTCCACGATGGCTGAAGCTGTCTGTACTGCTGACCTTTACGTTTTGAGTACTCAGTTCCTAATACATAGTAGATGGTCGCTAAGTGTTCTCTGAAACGACTGGCCTTTGATTCAAAGAACAATTTATAGGAAAATGCAGTCATGAGAATAAGACTTCTTTAAGATGCTAATCTGAAAATGATTCGAGACAAAATTAAAAAGCACAACTTTAACTAATGTTCTTTAAATCAGATACTGCCATTATTTAAATTTATTGGCCAAAATTTTATGGAATTTCTGTACTTTCAAATTAGAAGAGTTGTATGTATATGGTACTGGGATTCTTTATGAATAAGATATATGTATGTGCTTAATTTAAAAAGATAATTTCGAGAAGTTCGAGACCAGCCTGGCCAACATGGCGAAACCCTGTCTCTACTAAATATATGAAAACTAGCTGAACATGGTGGTGAATGCCTATAATTCCAGCTACTCTGGAGGCTGATGCTGGAGAATCACTTGAACCCGGGAGTTGTAGTGAGCCTAGATCGTGCCATTGTGCTCCAGTCTGTGTGACAAGAACACAACTCTGTTTCAGAAAAAAAAAAAAAAAAAAAAAATGATAATTTTGTAATGTCTCAAATACTTAATATCAGTTGAATAGGACTATAAAAAACCCTTAAAGTTCATATTTGCCATCATTTGAGTGAGGTTACCAAAGTATCAAATATAGGTATGTATGTCATGTGAAAAGTAACTGTAAATCTTAACGACAGAGGCCACGATAAAAGCGTAAACTATCTTTTTCTACTACATTTCGTGGCTTATCTGGTATTTAGGAAGCCCAACAGCTTATACTCAACCTTTGTTTTAAATAAAAATGTAGTATATAAAATCAGATCGTGTATTTTTTAGTATATTGATTAAGTAGTCTAGATTCATAACATTTTGCTGACTTATGACTTTCCTATTTTGAGAATAAATACTATCCTCCATAAGAAGCTGGGTCATTTAAAGTCAGGAAACACTCTGTAGTCGTGGTTGTCGGGTTCTCGGTGCCAGATGCTTATGGTGAGGGCTTGGCTATTCTGAGCACCTGACTCAGGCTGAGTGACTAAAAATAAAGGGTTCGGTAAGAGTGAATATGTGAGGGAGAGCCGGAGCTAAACCCAGAAGAAAAGCTGCTGTTTGGTAAATCATTGCCAGAATACTAAACCAAATGAAGGCCAAGAGGCTGTGCTATGTAACCGAGCCGTGGAAGCATCCCTATCAGTGCCTGAAAGAAGTAACTGAACAATCATGGGGCTTCCCTGGCCTGCATCAGATGAGCCTGAGCCATCCTTATTAACCAGTGTAAACTGCCACATCCTGACCTCATGATTTTCTAGCAGAGTGTTTATAAGTTATTACGAGCTACTAGGTTTTATTCTCCCTCTCTTTACTTACATACCTGGGGTATATTGTATTATGAGTCCCTAATTTTCCCTTCTCTCCCCTATCTTCCATAGCTTCCCTGTGGGTGGAGTCTATTTCCTCACCCCATTGACTTTGGGCTTGGTCAATTGATAATTCCTTTGTTTTTTTTTTTTTTTTTTTTTGGGGCGGGGTCTCGCGCTGTTCCCCGGGCTGGTGTGCAGTGGCCAGATCTCAGCTCACTGCCAGCTCCGCCTCCCGGGTTTACGCCATTCTCCTGCCTCAGCCTCCCGAGTAGCTGGGACTACAGGCGCCCGCCACCTCGCCCAGCTAGTTTTTTTTTTTTGGTATTTTTTAGTAGAGACGGGGTTTCACCGTATTAGCCAGGATGGTCTCGATCTCCCGACCTCGTGATCCGCCCGTCTCGGCCTCCCAAAGTGCTGGGATTACAGGCTTGAGCCACCGCGCCCGGCCGATAACTCCTTTGGCTAACGAAATAGTGACCAGAAATGATTATGTGCTTGTACCAAACTGATGCTTTGAGAGACACACAAAATTACCCCCAGTGGTCTCTGCCCTTTGCCACAAGAGGAGCAAGTCTCAGGGAATTATTGTTTTCTCAGCCTGGGTGCTGAAATGTAAACCCTTTTTGAGGCCTGTGATCCATGCTAGGGCTGAAAGCCTTGGCAAGCCCAATTGAGATGAGCCCAGTGGCAGATCCTCCACTAACATAGGAGGGTGGAGAAAGAATTATTTTTATAACCCCTGGACATTACCTGATGTAATCCCTGGAAAAATCGGGTTACAGAAGAAACCTGATTAATTCACAAGAAACCTAATTAATTCACCAACTGACAAAGTACCGTAAATAATATAGTGAATTTATTGAAGAAAAGATAACATGATTAATAGAAAGAGTGTCTATAGGAGTTAATATTGAATATTATTGACAAAAATGATATAATGACTATGCATTTATTTAAATAACCTGCTGGAGCTCTATAGGATGACTCTAGGAAATTACTGGTGACAATATCTAAAAACAACCAGGTTGGATAGAGGCAACTCTGGTCTTTGAGCCACTGTATTTTTTTTTTTTAATGCCATAAAGCAATTCTGTGGCAAGATTCTATTTTAGAAAAGGATAGATAAGTATAATTTACCAGGACACTGGTATCTGAACATTTGTGATTACAGAATTGGATTTTCCCAGTGAGCTCTTTAGAATAGTACATGTCCCATGTACAAAGTTATGTATGAAACTGTTGATTCTTCTAATGTGGAAAACCTCTCCTTATTCCTTTGTATTATAATAGATGAATCCTATGATTTTTTTCTGTACTACATTCTTGTTTATTAGACTCTGTCTCTTCCAAACAGGTAAAGAAAGAGTTAGAGCAATATTCTTATCTTTGAAAGCATGCGTGCTGGCTGAGTGCATGGCTCACACCTGGAATCCCAGCACCTTGAGAGGTCGAAGTGGGCTGATCACCTGAGGTCAGGAGTTCGAGACCAGCCTGACCAACATGGCATAACCCTGTCTCTGCTAAAAATACAAAAATTAGCTGGGCATGGTGTCAGGTGCCTGTAATCCCAGCTACTCAAGAGACTGAGGCAGAAGAATCGCTAGAACCCAGGAGGCAGAGGTTGCAGTGAGTAGAGATCATGCCACTACATTCCAGCCTGGGCAACATAGCAAGACTCTCTCTAAAAAAAAAAAAAATTCATGTGTGCTACAAATAAAGGCTATGTTGGCTGCCTTTGTCTATGTTTCCAAATTGCTGGCATTTTCTTCATGTGTATTGATGCTTTTATTTAGGTTTCCTATTTAATTTTCAATACCGTGAAGGCAGAGACTGTTGCTCTCTTTAAAGTTATCCATGGGACACGCTAGAAAGGTTTGTGGAAAGTGAGTATTAAGTCATTGTTGCTGATTGCCTTTCTTCTACACTTCACTTTGCTATTACAGACCTGGCCAAAGACTCTTTGTTTAAATGAATCCTGTCTTTCTTTCCAGCTAGGCTAATAATCACCCTTTTGGAAGAGGTGAATTTTGGTCTCTAAAACAAGCAATAAGTATGTATCACACATTGAAGAAAAGCTGTAGTTAGTACATGCATTAAAAAAAATCTAAACTAAAGGCCAAATTATTTTACTCCTCTGAAAATTCAGACAATCCGGAGTTTCTGAAACATTTTTATGTGATTGTTTGACCTATAAGATCATTGCACACATCAGTAACTGATGCTTTCATTTTTTTAAAGTAGCATAATTATCCCAAACCTGGAACATTTTAGTAACACTAAAAATAAACCAGTTAAATAAACATAGTCACATTTTGAAAGATAGTTTGGGACACAAATACTTTTAAAATCTACCCCACCTGTAACTCTGAAGTATTGATTCTGAGGCTTTTTAAAGTTATACACTATATAGTTTATACTGTAATATGAATTAAAGGGGCTAGGAGAATAATGGCACTAGTTTTATTATGAGCTGATTTTTATGATATTAATGTAATTTCTTAAAAAAAAAACTTCAACTCAACTGCATAAGTTCCTAGATGTTAAATGTAAATTTTTTTTCAACTATCAAAGTACAGACCATGTATTTGTAATATCTAAAAAGGACTAAACTTTTGTGTATTATGGTGGGATTTTTAGTTCCTGTAGTGATTGGGATTATTTTGAAGTGTCACTTTTATTCTCTGTATAGTAGATTTTCATAATATATATCTATTAGAGACACCTCTCAAGACAATGCTAACACAATTGCCAGCTTTAAAAATATTGAAAACTTTAAAAAATCATTTCTCTATTTTAATGAGGACAATACTGTCATATTCTAGTAAGATTTTTGTTCATATTAAATTGAAGCAACATCTGCACAGCAAAATAAATAATCAGAAGAGTAAACAAACAACCAATAAAGTGAGAAAATATTTGTTAACTATGCATCTGACACAGAACTAATATCCAGAATCTACAGGAAACTCAAACAAATCAGCAAAAAAAAAAAAATAATTCCATCAAAAAGTGGTCAAAGGACATGAATCAACAGTTCTCAGAAGAAGATGCATAAACAGCCAACAAACATATAAAAAAAAATGCTCAACCTCACTAATTATCAGGGAAATGCAAATTAAAACCAACGCAACACCACCTTGCTCCTGCAAGAATGACCATTATTAGAAAGTCAAAGAACAGTTGATGTTGGTATGGATGTGATGAGAAGTGAATATTTTACAGTGCTGGTGGGAAAGTAAACTAGTACAACCACTAAGAAAAACAGTATGGAGATTCCTTTTCTTTTTTTTTCTTTTCTTTGAGACAGTGTCTCGCCCTGTCACCAGGCTGGAGTGCAGTGGCGTGATCTCGGCTCACTGCAACCTCCGCCTCCTGGGTTCAAGTGATTCTCCTGCCTCAGCCTCCCAAGTAGCTGGGACTACAGGCACACAGCACCATGCCAAGCTAATTTTTGTATTTTTAGTAGAGACGGAGTTTCATCATGTTGGCCAGGATGGTCTCAATCTCTTGACCTCGTGATCCACTGGAGATTTCTTAAAAAACTAAAAGTAAACTACCATTCTATCCAGCAATCTCACTACTAAGTACCTACCCAAAGGAAAATAAGTCATTATATGAAAAACACACATGCACACACATGGTTATAGCAGCACAATTTGCAATTGCAAAGATATGGAACCAACCTAAATGTCCATCAACCAATGAGTGGATAAAGAAAATGTTGTATATATACACTGTGGAATGCTAATCAGCCATAAAAAGGAATGAAATAATGTCTTCTGTAGCAACTTGGATGGACTGGAGGCCATTATTCTAAGAGAAGTAACTCGGGATTGGAAAACCAAATATTGTATGTTCTCACTTACAAGTGGGAGCTAAGCTATGTGGATGCAAAACAGAAGAATGTTACAGTGGACTTTGGGGACTCGGCAGGAAGGCTGGGAGTGGGGTGAGGGATAAAAGACTACACATTGGGTACAGTTTACATTGCTTAGGTGACAGGTGCACCAAAATCTCGGAACTTATCCATGTAACCTGTACTGCAAACACCATTGAAATTAAAATAAAATTTTAAAATGTTGAAGCAACAAATAATGTAATAAAATGCCTATTCAAAATGACAAAGTACACAATAATGGCTTCTTTCTGATTGTCCTGAACCATCTCAGGGAATTAAATCTTTAATAGATCACTCTCTTAGCCCAATAGTTATTGGAAATGTCCAAAGGAAAATTATCAGTGTAGGGAATTGATAGAAAAAACACACTTTATTATTAAAACAATTCCATAGAGGACAGGGAAGCCTGCATCATTAAGAGGGTAGAATTACATGCCTCACAGGCTATCGGGGTGAGATACCTGACAGAGAACGTGTATCCAGCCTTGCACAAGCCAAGCAAACTGTGGATCTGCAGGGAGAGGTGGCTGGCCCTAAATGAGTGGAGCACTGCACGTTAGTCAACTGCTGATTCAGCCACAGATGCTAATCAGAACATCCAGAGAAGAAACCAGGGTAGGTACTCCCCAAGAAATATCAGAGGTAGAGCCAGGACTGGCATGGACCTCAAGGACACAGGACAGACCCGAGGGTCTATTCCCTGTGCCTCCTCACAATCCCATACATGTCCTTGCACTCACACATCGAATACTGTCTAGAAGGAACATGATGGAGAGCCGGAGAGCAGAAATAATAGACCGAAGTCTTTCTACTGCCTTGTGTGGGAGCTGTGAAGACTAGGATAGTTACAAAGTTGTAGCTGGAGTAAGTTTGTGACCACATCACAGAGGAAAAAGCAGAATCTGTGTACACCTAATGTTTGTGCTTCTTGCCATTTATTCAATTCGATTGTTTCTCAGGCTTTTATTTCCCATTTGCAACTCAGCACTGATGAAAATTTCTCCCTTTACTCTAAAGTTGTTAGCCTGAATTCAAGCCTGAAAACTAGCAAGGTCACCTACCTTACATTGTAAAGACAACCGTGAACCATTGCAACCAGACACCTGCAGAGTCAGCCCCATGAAAAGGGGAACCCCTCCAAGACTATACGAGGAGGTGCCCCAGGAGGGGAACAAAAAGTCGCCAGTCTTCTAGGAATTACAGTGTTAGTGCAGAGTATTGAGTCCCTCATCCTCATCTAAGGAAGAGGTGCTCCCTTCCCAATGCTCAGGTTTACTGGCAGCAGTGAAGATTCATGAGGAGGGAGCAAAAAATGGAGGGATTGTCTGCAAAAAATGGAAAGAAGCGAAGCCTTGTATTCTGATTTGCATTCAGATGCCTGGTTAGCCCACACTCCTGCTTTTCTCCTTCTGTCTTCCTGAACAGGGGAAAAGGCGGGATGGAGAGAGGGAAGAGGAATAAGGCAGGGGGCACCCACAACTCTGGCATGGCAAGAAAGTGTGTTTCTCATGAGTCAAGTGGAACCCTCCAGAGGGAGTTTCCACTGCATGAGGGGAGTCTAGTAGTGGGCTCAGGGTGGACTATGAGGGTCTGGGGCTGGAGACTGGACTAGACTCAGGTTTCTCATCTCGGAGAACTGTGCTCCAGGAGCCCATGGAAGGCCTTCCACGGACCACACACACATGCTCAAGGACAGGGTCAGCACGGGGGTCTGCCTCGCAGAAGGCTGGACAGCCAGTCAGTGAGAGCTGGAGGGGCTACAACGACCCAGCCCGGGAGACCCGCAGCTGAGTCCTGTCAAACAATGATGTCTCCCTGCTCCCCACAATCCAGCCTCCTGGTCACAATCATCCAGGACTCAAAGTTGTCAACGGCATAGAGGAGATAGGGAAAGAGCAAAGCATGTCCCTTTTCTTCGCTCACTTCACAAGCATAGCCGGAGATGGCAGAAGGGAAAGCTTTGAATCAGACATGAGACTGGAATTTTAATATGCACAGGACTGAATTCTAATTTGTTAATTCTAAACAGAAAGATATTCAGAAAGTTCTAAAATCTGCCCAAGATGACATTCAAGGATGGGAAAGGGAATTCAAGCGACATGGGCTGAGAGTAGTGACTGAAAAAATATAAAGCCATTTCATTTTCAGAGCCCCAAAAAACTGCTTTCACAATGAATGTGGAATAATGAAGTTAGATCAAAGTAATGGAGATGATTTTGTAAGGAAAGCAGAAAGAACACTAACAGTTATTGCACAGACATTAATAGGTAAGTAGTTTGCAAGGGGTCTATGTCTACTACCTCATTTAATTCCTACAGTGAACAGTGTATTACTCTCCTCAATTTAACTGAAGCTGAGAGAAATTAAAACTTGCTCAGGGACACAAAGCTAATGAATGATAAATCTGGTATTAAATATAGGTAAATATAGTGTCAAAGGCAGTACTTATTCCACTTGTACTCTACTGCCACCCACTGTGGTGAACTGTGAGACATTTTTCATAGTAAAACTTCTGTTGTGTCTGCTTTAATTGTGTCTAATCTAGTATGAAAAGACACGTTATGGTATAGTATACTTTAGTTGATGTCAATGGTATATGATGGTTCTTTGTCAGTTCAAATACTAATTCCCTATTTAAAAACAAAATGGTACAGTTTTGCCTTTACTGTGAATTTTCTTTGGGTGGTGTACTTTGGTGCCATGGAGATGATATTCGCAGACAGATGTTAATGCGTCATTATAAACACTGCCTGTTCTTGCTGTCTCCTGAAAATGAAGAGTTCTGTTAGTATTTCATGGCACATCGCCACCTGGATTTGACTCAAACCTTCTCTTCTGACACGTTTTCACTCTGAATGACTGGTTTCCTTTTTGTTTGCTTCTGGTTCAGATTTCGGAGGTCATATTTCAATGTCCGTTTTGAAAAGTGAATGGTGGGAGAAGGAGGAGGCAGAATGTAGGTTGGGCAGAGAAGACAGCCTTTTAAAAATGTTTTTATGCTGGAGATTTTAATAGAACAATTCTGACAGCAAGCATTGAGTGAGTGGTTTATTCAGATATTCCCATCTGAAGAATTCCATCATCCTAAAAACACAGATCAATTTTTCTGATATTTATCTACTCGCTTAGCTTCACCAAGTTTGATAATTGCCCAATTTTGAGAGTGAATATTTGACTCTGTGTTCAATATCTGATTAAGTCTTACCAGTGCATTCATGTTGGACCTAAGTCTCACATGCCTCTTCTACATTCCGTATTTTATTACCCTTCACTTTGGAACCAACCAAGGACATTTTCTCTTACACTACAGATATTCAGTAGTTTTCTATCTTAAGAACTCATATGCTCTTAGTCATAACATTTATATTCATTTGGACCTTATTTTTTTATTTGACCTGGGATTCACTCCAAGCAGTAAATAGCTGACCTCCTAGCAGTAGTCTCTCATCAGCACCCAGAAAGACCTCTCTGAGTTGAAGAGGAAAAAAATGAATAAAACAAAAGAGGCGGTCAATATAGACTTTATTAACAGTGTATTAGAAATCGAGAGGTTGAATTAACTCACATCTGTACTTCAGACCAATAAAAGGAGGGGAAAGAAACATAAATAAAGTCTGTAATTATACCCAGAAGATTTAAGATAAAACTTTAGAAGGCATACTTCTAGTATTCCATACAAGTCTTACATTTTGATTCTGTTTTCACAATTAGACCCTAACTGGAGGCCTGATGAGTGGATTTATTGAGGCAGGAGACCAGCTTAATATATACATAAATATAATAGTAATATATAAAATATACTGAATATAATAAATAATATATAATACAATGTATATATTTTATATATATGTTTATGAGACAGGGTTTCACTCTCCCAGATGGGTTTGCAAGTGGTACGATCTCGGCTCACTGCAACCTCTACCTCCCAGGCTCAAACGATTCTTCTGCCTCATCCTCCCGAGTGGCTGGAATTACAGGCATGAGCCACTACCACACGGTTAATTTTTGTTTGTATTTTTAGTAGAGACGAGGTTTCACTATGTTGGCCGGGCTGATCTCAAACTCCTGACCGCAAATGACCCACCTGCCTATGCCTCTCGAAGTGCCAGGATTACAGGCGTGAGCCACCGAACCCGGCTGAGATAAGCTTAATCTTATCCGTCCTTGTTGTTTTTGTGGCTGTCCTTCTTCTTATAAGCATCAGTATTTTTATTTTCTATTTTTATTTTCCATTCTATCTTTATGATGGTATAGGAACAAATGCTTTATAAAACCCAATGAACAAGAAAATCATCCAAATAATGACGCAGATGCTGATTTATTGACAAAGAAGGTGATGTTCCAAAACGAAGTCATTGGTCAGAAAACCAAGCAAAATGAGGTTGCTCAAAATACTGAATGCCACATACTGTATGAATGTCTGAATTTGACAGATGGGAGGTGACTTAGAGTTGTTAATAAATAATATATACAAATATAGTTTGTATGAAAGTTGAACTTCAGAAAATTTTAGTCTAAATTTTACATTTGCATTTTACCACAGTAAGTCTAGATTTGGTTCTATGTGTAGAAGAAAAAAAGTTACAAATATCCCACCTAGATTAACTTGAATGCCTCTGCTTTCAACTTTAAGGGAAACTTGTGGTGCTATTCCTGACCTAATGTCTGCAGAAGGCTGCAGGCTGTGGCCATCGTGGGCTGCTGTGTATTGAAAGAGGCTGGAGATCATGAATTGGTTAATGCAGAGTTGGTTGGATGAAACTGCTTAAAACCACATATTTAAATTCACATCACCAGTCAAGTGACAATGTGAAAGGGGTGATAGTATTATCTTTAGCACTTGTTTACTCATTTTGAGGTGAAAGGACAGGAGCAACCTTTTAAAAAAGATGGTAGCTATCAGGTTTTCTGAGTATTCCTATGAGCCCTCCCTTCCAAGCAATATGTCCTTCCTACTGAGCGGTTATTTGAAAAGCTCAGCGAGAAAAAGCTCTTTGAACTGTATTTTTTCTTTTCAGCTGAATGAGAACATCTGAAAGTCCATCTCCCATTTTCTTTCATTGACACTAACTCAGTTTGACAGTCCGTACGCAATAGAACTATATATCACAATGCGAACTAGAGTTGGCCAGACATTTCAGTGCTTACCAGCCCTGAACTCACAAGGCCATTTTTAACTTCTAGTTTGTTTGTAGACTGCTGTTCAAGGTAAGTTCCTATGTAAAGCGACTGCCTCTGTTCTTCATGAAATTTACTTTTATTTCTTAGGCAATCTAATTTTTTCTTTTTTTATTACATTACAAAACACTTTAGGAGTCCAAGAAAGTAATTTTGCCTTATTTTCCATTCACTGCTTGTCCATTTGTAAGTTTATGACAAACCAGATGTCCATCACAGCAACGAGAATCAGATACTTGATGAATACATATAAATTATGCACATAAAACTAGGTGCAGTTTTGTCCATGAAGTACATGTACACCTGAGGCTTCAAAGAATTCTGCTTTATATTCATTTAAATGAATATCATTTTTGCATAATTTTTATTGATACTTTTGAAATTGTTCTAAACTTGAATCCATTACTATTAGATACTATTTATACCATGATAATATAAAAGTTAGAATTTTGATTATGTATGTGTTACTTCATCGATTGCTAGAGGAAATAATTTCATGGCTTCATAACTTGGTGGAAGAAATTACATTTGAAACATGAATCTTCTATTCCTGTTTTGTCTTGTTCCTAATTGTATTATGACATTCTAGGTGTTCCCAATTTGAATGAATAGCTGTAACTGATGAGGCCATCTTTGTCTCTTTATTTTTCAGGGCCTAACCGTTGGGTGTTTATTGAGTGCTTTGATTGACTAAAGCATGGGGGCTTTGTTGTAACATGAGCTTTCAGTCTAAGCAATTGTTTCTAAGCAAAGTCCTTAAATGTATTCTTTAAAATACTTTATTTTATCTTAATGGACAAGACACTGTTTGGGGATAAATGGCTCCTGCTTTTGAGCATTTTGTCTTCTAGTGAGGAATAAGCATGTATACACTCCAGTAAAGTCTGTGCAGCATTGTGTTGTCAAGAGGTAGGAGAATGGGGGAGGGTGCAGGAGGGAGAGACTGTCCCAGGACTCCTCTAATTGAAGAGAGTGTACCCTATTCAAAGGATAGTTAAGAATTTGACACACAGTGGCCGGGCGCGGTGGCTCAAGCCTGTAATCCCAGCACTTTGGGAGGCCGAGACGGGCGGATCACGAGGTCAGGAGATCGAGACCATCCTGGCTAACACGGTGAAACCCCGTCTCTACTAAAAAAATAAAAAATAAAAAAAAATTAGCTGGGCGAGGTGGCGGGCGCCTGTAGTCCCAGCTACTCGGGAGGCTGAGGCAGGAGAATGGCGGGAACCCGGGAGGCGGAGCTTGCAGTGAGCTGAGATCCGGCCACTGCACTCCAGCCCGGGCGACAGAGCGAGACTCCGTCTCAAAAAAAAAAAAAAAAAAGAATTTGACACACAGAAATGAGGTTGAGGAAGGAAGTGGGTGGCACACCACAAACATCCCAATGGCTTGGAATGAAATTCAAACTCCTTTCTTTAGCATCCAAGGACCAGATCAGTGATTTTCCTCTTTGACTGAAGGTCAGAATCCAACTCATGAACTCCAGAATCTGACGCCTAAACTTCATCCCCAGAGATTCTGATTTATTTCAAACCAAGGTAACCCTTCACATAGAACCAGAGCTGACACTTACTGATCAGAGTGATCTGGCCCTGGCCTCCCTTTCAGGCCTTATTTCCTATCACACTCTTCTGTGTTCATTTAAGCTCCTGCCATCTGCCGACCCCTCTCCCTCCAGTCCAGCGGCTTCTGTTCCTCTAAAGCACAGCTTTACTAAGAAAGACTTGTTGCACCTGGACCAGTATTTCTGAGATAATAATAATAGCTGATATTTGCTGAGGACACACAAGGTCCCAGGACCCAGGCAGCACATACACTGTAAAATGTATTAACTCATTTAATCCTCCCCACAAATCGATGAGTTGTCTTTATTTTCTGGTGGAGGAGCCTGACGTACAGAGCTGTGACGTCATGCACAAGTGGCTGCGGAGCTGGGATTGGAACTGATGTAGCTGGTGCTCAGAGCCCTGAAGCCCAACACTCAAGGTACCACCTTCATTTTTTTCTTTTCATATAATTTAAGCCTTGATCCAAATGTTACCTTCTCAGAGCATTGCTTGACTAACCTCACTCCCATTTCTCTAATGCTTTACTCTGCAATTGCAATCAACGTTCACTTATATATTTACTTTATATTTTTCTTCTAATACAATGTAAACTCCGCAAAGGCTGACTATATCTGCTTGTTCACCATTGTATTTCTAGTACCATAAAAATGGCACATAGAAGGTTTTCAACAAATATGTACTAAAGGAAAGAATGAATTTCTGGTGTAACAAGTATTCAAGGCAGAATAAAATTGCTCCAGGCACTACTCTTTCCTGATATTTGTCTGGCACGATGATTTCATGATTTGAAATTCCAAAGAGAGGACAGCTAAAGAGTGTTTGATTTCGTATACTCAGCCCACATTTCAATATTCCCTGAACCTAAGCATTACAGTGGATGCCTGTAGGCAACATCTTTGCTTGTTAAGCAAGCATCCATTGTGCCCTGTTTTCTTGCTGGCAGAGCATTAATATTGCCCTGGATTTTCTTCTCCAGCAGGCTTCAGTAGTGAGTGGTGAGAGTGTGAGCCCATCACGGTGGGTCTGTCCCCCTTGCTGATCATTCAGGTTGGGCAAGTGTCACAGTCCTGGCAACTGAGACCTGAGTGAAATTCTGCAGGGAATCCTCTGGTAAAGATCTTTTTGCTCTTAAAAATGTTAACAAGAGAGTGAGCCCCTCCACTCTTATACACCAACACCGTCAGCTATGAAAGGAATCCCTGCAGCTGCAGTTACAGCTTGAGACAATGAGGTTAGATGGCCTAATAGTGAAGAATACTGGATTTGGAATCAAAATCTGGCTTCAAATTCCAACACCGCCCCTTGCTAGCTACACGGTCTTGTGTTAGTTGGCTAATCTCTCTGTGCCTCCTTTCCCCATTCTGTAAAATGGATAATAATAGTGCTTATTTCGTAGAATATTTGAGGATACAAGAGTTAATATGTATTTAAAGTTCCTTCATTTGTAAACATAAAAATAAGGAGTCAACTTCATAGGACTATTGTGAAGAATACATGAATTAAAACATATCTGAGGCACTTAAACTAAGGCTGGCACTTAGATGGTATTAATAATTATTAGCTAAAAACAAAACAAAATAGAGGAAGGACAGAGCCAAGACAATCTCATGAAAGCAGAACTGAACCCTGATTGTACTGAACTTGAGACCATTCCTTTATATCAGATTTTAAAAATTTATACTGTCATAATTTAAGCCATTAAAATCAGAGTTTTCTGTGTGTCCTCCAGTGAAAGTTTTGTTTGTTTGTTTGTTTTTTTTTCTGAGACAGAGTCTTGCTCTGTTGCTCAGGCTGGAGTGCAGTGGCACAATCATAGCTCACTAGAGCCTAGAACTCCTGAGCTCAGGATATCCCCTCGCCATGGCCTCCCCAGGAGTTGGGATTATAAGGAGCCACCATGCCCAGCCATGAAAGTCATCTTAACTGACACATTACACATAAATGTGGAAGTAGTGGAACCAGTGTTCATCATATATGAGACCACTGGGGTCACAAGCTTCTTTCTGTGTGACAATTCAGTTTGGAGCTTGCATGTGAATGGAGAAAAACCTCTTAATCATACCGAACACTCTGCTTTCACAAGAATGGATACTAGTATTTTAATTCAATCCTCAACAGTTGAATGTTCTCAATTTTAATGACCAATATAGCCAATAACAGTTATAGGGCACAGCTCTGCAAGGAGACACTGTTAAATGTCCTAGAATCATGCAGGGCTTTAAGACTCTTTATCTCAGGCTAAAACAACAGGGAAAGCTTTATATTTTGTTTCCTTCCAAATCTAGCTCCCATGACTAAAATTTTGAAGTCCAGAACTTGCAGTGTTTAATTATCTAACAACTACTGAATCTCATTTGAGCAAAAACAATTTGATCGATGGGTCCAGCTGTGACCATTGTGTAGCATGAATTTTCTGATCACTTTAAAATGTTGGCTATGCAGCTGTCATCTGGAACTTTAGAATGCACTAGCATTAAAATGCCACAGCTATTTTACAGACCCGTCTGTATCTATGACAGAGATGGCATTCTTCAGGGGATCTTCAATATACAATTTGTTACATATTCTAGAGATGCTGTAATCAGTGTTAATGTTTTCATTTCTCTTAAATTCCTGTATTAGTGTAACTGAGCAATTTAGAATGAGGTTACCTCAGGATAGCTTTTGCCTAGTAAAGGACTATTTGTTGAAGTTCTGTTTTGCTCCTCCCTACACAGTGCTGCTTAACATGACTGAGACTGTGGAATGGGATTCTTGTTTTTTATAGTCTCACAATTCATACTAATAATTAGGGAGACTATGGGAGGAAGGGTCAGTACAGAATCTTTCTCACCACAGCTGTCAGTTGGCAGGAGGACAAAGGGCAAGCCAGAGGCAGGAAGACTGCTTCTCTTTGAGTCAGGGAAACATGGAGATGATGCAGTAGCTGGCTCCAGGCTTGTATTTGAGTCATCTCTGATTATACTTAGGGTACAGTAGTTAGAGTTATCCCCATCCTCCACAGAAACCATCTGCACTTTCCTTGCAGAAGTACAGGGGTAGGAATAGAGATAGTAATTTCTACAGCAACTTAAGTGAGAAGAAGGATCTGGAGTTTGAAATGGCCAAGGAATGAAAGACAACTTTTTAATATAAGATGATTTTAAATGATGTCTATATCTTCCTTTTCAGCACTGCAGTGGCATGCCTATTCCCAAGTATTCACAAATAAAAGCAATCTAAATATAAAGAGGGTATCTTGATATTCGATCCTGAACAAATGGATCATTTATTTGCTTTCAAAGTCACCTTTCCCACCTTTGTCAAACCAAAGGAGAGAAAAATTATCATTTAGCTGGAAGTGTCTGTTTGACATTATAGGAGGGTGAAGAAATTTTTTTCAGGCTACTTCTCTATGGTATCTATAAACATTAATAGTGTGGTCCACTGTATAGAAGTGTAGCACTCTCTCTCTCTCTCTCTCTTTTCTTTAATGATATTGCTGCTGTAAACACAGAAGAAATCTGCAGCTAGTGATGTGGTTTGGCTCTATGTTCCCACCCAAATCTCATCTCAAATTGTAATCCCCACATGTCGGGGGAGGGACCTGGTGGGAGGTCATCGGATCATGTGAGCAGTTTCCCCCATGCTGTTCTTGTGATAGTGAGGGAGTCCTCAGGAGAGTTGATGGTTTTAAGTGTGTCCTTGCATGTCCTAAGTTGGTTCCTTCCGGTGGGTTCGTGGTATTGCTGACTTCAAGAATGAAGCTGTGGACCTTTGCAGAGAGTGTTATAGTTCTTAAAGATGGCATAGACCCAAAGAGTGAGTGGTAGCAAGGTTTATTGTGAAGAGCAAAAGAACAAAGCTCCCACAGTGTGGAAGTGGACCTGAGTGGTTGCCACTGCTGGCTGGGGTGGCCAGCTTTTATTCCCTTATTTGTCCCTTCCCATGTTCCATTTTTGTCCTATCAGAGTGCCCTTTTTTCAATCCTCCCTGCAATTGGCTACTTTTAGGGTCCAGCTGATTGGTGTGTTTTATAGAGTGCTGATTGGTGCATTTTACAATCCTCTTGCTAGCTACAGAGTGCCGATTGGTGCATTTTTACAATATGAGCTACAGAGTGCTGATTGTTGCATTTTACAATCCTCTTGCTAGAGAGAAAACTCTCCAAGTCTCCACTCAACCCAGGAAGTCCAGCTGGCTTCATCTCAATCCTCCCTCTAAACAGGACACCCCATCTGCTGTTGAGAATTGGGTGATGACCACTCTAGCTACTTCCTGCTGGATAGGGGTGAAGAAGGGGCTCTGAAGTTGTAATGTCTTCCAGAGGGGAACCTCTCTAGGCCAGTGAAAGGGCCAGTGGGTCAATCCAGGGGTCCTCGGAAGAACTTGTGAATTGAGCTCATTTGGGGTTCCATTTGTAAGATGATCTGTAGTTTGATGGCCTTGATCCTAGAGGAAACAAATTTGACAAGGAGGTTAAAAACACAGGGCCCGAAGGTGAGTAATAGCAAGATGGTTCTCATGGGACCTAGAAAAGGGAGAAGCCATGTTGCTGAACTCCAGAAGTTGGTATCAGAATTTGAAAGGTGTTGTCTGATTTCAGAAGCCCTTTCCTATAAACACCAGGCAGCGTCTTGTACTATCCCTGACTTGTTAGTGTAAAAACAACATTCGTCCCCTAAGATAGTGCAAAGTCCTCCTTTCTCAACAGTGAGGAGGTCTAGGCCTTGGCGGTTTTAGAGAGTCACTGCTGCCAAAGAGTCTATTTGGAACTGTAAAGATAGATTTTGTTATTCTCACAAACTGTCTGAGAAATCCTTTGATAATGTGTGGTAGTAGGATAGTGAAGTAGACAAACCTGCTATTCCGCTTCCTGTAGCAGTAGCCATTCCTAACCCTATAAGTAAGGGTATTAGTTGTATTCCCCTGTGCTGATGGACTTGAGCTTTGAGGGGCACTGATAGAGTCCGATTTCCTGAGGCAATGTCAATGTTGGGACTTAGGAAGACTAAGGTGCAGGTTCCTGTTCAGTTGGTGGGGAGGCAGATAAAGGTTGAAGTTGAACATAAGAAGAATATGCCTTGGCTGGGTAGACAGAACTGGTTGTGTATATTAAAAAGGTGTGTGAGTTTGTTGTTTTCATTTTCCCATACTCCTAGAGTACTTGCCAAAGTAGCTCTAGTGACCAGCTGGAAAGGCGTGTTGGAGCAAACTGAATGGCCCCCTGTGTTCTATTTTCTCATTGGAGAAAAAAACGTTTTGTATCTACTACGAACCATTCAAGAGAGTAATTCAAAGAGGGGATGAGAAGCCATTCATTAGTGGTGGGGGCGCTGCTGCAGGAGGTCCAGGGGTGAATGGTCATGCAGGGTGTCTGTTTGCCATTACAAAACCTGAACTGTTTGTTAAGCAGGGAGGAGGTGATGATTTTTGGAGGCCCTGAGAAGCAGACAAGCCATCTGAATGGAACTGTTTGGGTGACTCCAAAGTTACTGTGATCAGTTGGGGCTTGAAGTTGTAGGATGTAATTACACTAATGAGATAGTAGGTGCCCCAGGGGCAGGCCTGATAACAGGTTGTGCTGGATGCATAAAGAGGCTTGGAAACTTGGGACAGTATTCATAGTCACAGGACCATGTATGGGTTTTTCATTGCTAGTGTAATAGGTGAGGTTGGAAATGTAAGAGCATAAAAGCTGGATTGTGCGTCCTGTTTAGGTATTCTTAGTAAGCTTTGCGGAAGCCCAAATCTGGGAATCATTTCATGGGCCTTCTCTGCCTTGCAGGGGAAGACTTCTATCCAATTTGTAAAGGTGTCACCACAGACCAACAAATATTGAAATCCCCTTGACTTAGACATATGGGTGAAGTCTAACTGCCAGTCCTCTCCAGGATAGTGCCCTATTCTTTGTTCCCTGAGAGGGGCCTTACAGTGGACCAAGGGATTATTCCTTTGACACATTTCATAGGTTTTGACTACTTGTCGGATGGTCTGGAGGAGATTTGGCCCTATAAATAGGGATTTGGCCATTTGATGAGTGCTCTCGATACCCATATGAAAAGGTTGGTGGAAGATTTTAAGTATTTTCCACTGGCTGGCTTCAGGAATAAGTACTTTTCACTCTTCTGTCATTAACCACCCCAAGGGGAGAAAACTATGCCCCTGTGAAAGTCCCCATTGTGTTTTGATCAGTGAATACTGGGGCTTAATCTCTTGGAGAGGGTTGTTTCATACCAAGGGTACTTCCATAGGTATTGCTAATGGGAGGTTCCACCTGGTAGCAATTTTGACCTCAGCATCTGCCCGATGGTTTGCTTCTGCCTTTTCTCCTTCACCTTTCTGATGACTTTGGCAGTATAAGACTGCCACCTCCTTGGATTTTTGCACTGCATGCAATAACTCCATGACTTCCTTGTGGTATTTAATGGGGGTTCCCCCAGAGGTTAGGAAATCCCTTTCTTTCCATATTGCAGCATGGGCATGTAGGATTAGATAAGCATACTTGCTATCTGTATATGTGTTTATTCTTTTTTCCCTTTCCCAGTTCTAAGGCTTGGGTAAGCACCACTAGGCTGCTAACTGAGTGCTAGTCCCTAGGAGAAGAGGCTTGCTTTCAAGTACTGTTACATCACTAACTGTGGCATAACATGCCCTTCATATCGCATTCTTCACAAATGAACTTCCATTCTTATATAGGTTAAAGTCAGGGTTAGCTAAGGGGACTTCTAAGAGATCCTCTCAGGTGGCATAAGTCTGGGCTAAAATTTGTTGGCAGTCATGCCCGATTGGTCCCCCATCCTCTGGGAGAAAATTGGCAGGGTTGAGGGCTTCAAATACACATGCGTATTTGAAGCACTGGTCCTTCAAGGAATAGTGCCTGATATCTAAGTAGGTGGTTGTCTGGTAACCATAAATTTACTTTGGCAACTAGTATGCCATTTATATCATGAGTAGTCCAGAGGGTGAGATCCTTTCCTTGTATTATTTTGATAGCCTCTGATGCTAAGATGGCCACTGTTGCAACCACCCATAAACAGTGAATCCAGCCTTTTGCTACTACATCAATTTCCTTATTTAGGTACGCCACTAGTTGTAGAGTTGTCCCATGAGTCTGAGTAAGGACTCCAAAAGCTATTCCCATTCTCTCTGTGATGTATAGAGAGAAGTTTTGTCCTGTGGGAAGGCTTAAGGCTTGAGCTTGTACTAGGGCCTGCTTTAAGGTTTTGAAGGCTGTTTCTGCCTATGGTTCCCATTCTCCTAGATGAGTATTTGCCCTCTAGGTCTCCTTGATTAGAGTGTAGAGTGGCCTGGCCATCTCGCTGTATCCGGGGATCCATAGTTGGCAAAGGCTGGTGATTCCAAGGAACCCCCACAACTGTTTTAATGTCTTAGGATAAGCCAGTATAGGCTGTATTCATTCCTTGCTGAGGGCCCTGGTTCCTCTGACTAAGATTAGTCTTAGATATTTGACTTGTTGTAGGCAAAGCTGGGCCTTGGATTTAGATGTTTTGTACCCTTGATTAGCTAGAATGTTCAAGAGATCTAGAGTAGCCTGCTGGCATGAGGCTTCCGAACTGGTAGTCAAAAGAAAATCATCCACATACTGAAGGACCAGAGTGCCTGGACTTGAGAAGTGGCCTAGATCTTGGGCCAGTGCCTGACCAAACAGATGAGGCCTATCCCTAAACCATTGAGGAAAGACCATCCACATTAGTTGGGTCATGTGGTCTGTGAGATCCTCAAAGGCAACGAGAAACTGGGAGTCAGAGTGCAGGGGAATGCAGAAGAAGACATCCTTGAGGTCCAGAACAGTGAACCATTCTGTTTCCTCTGGTATTTGAGAGAGCAGGTTATAGGGGTTGCGTACAACTGGAATTACTGCCTCATTGATGAGTCTAAGATCTTGCACTAGTCTCCACTGACCATGCGGTTTTTGTACTCCTAGAACTGGGGTGTTGCAGGGACTGTAGCATTTTCTTACTAAGCCTTGAGTTTTTAAATGTCTGACAATATGCTGTAATCCTTTATGAGCTTCAGGCCTTAAGGGATATTGCCTTTGATAAGGAAAAGTGGTGATGTCTTTTAACCTGATTTGGACTGGGTGGGCATTTTTTGCCCTTCTGAATTGTCCTTCCAATGCCCAGATTTCTGGTTGATTCCCCCCTCAAGTAGGGAACAACAAATGGGTGACTTGTTACCATATTCATACAGATAATAGCTCCAGCTTTGGCCAATATGTCCCTCCCTAATAAAGGTGTGGGACTTTCAGGCATAACAAGAAAGGCATGTGAAAAGAGAAAAGTCTCCCAATTACAACTGAGGAGGTGGGAGAAATACCAGGTTACAGACTGTCCCAGGATTCCTTGGATGGTAATGGACCTTGAGGACAGCTGTCTGGGGCAGGAGATTAACACTGAGAAAGCTACACCAGTGTCCAGGAGGAAGTCAATTTCCTGGCTCTCAATGGTTAAACTTACCCAGGGGATCAGTGAGGGTGATGACGTGAGCTGGTGCTTGCCCCAGACACCCTCAGTCCTGCTGTTGGATCATCTGGTTGTGGGCTTCTAGCCCAGAGAACCTTTGTCCTCTGGGGCAGTATGTCTTCCAGTGATTGCCTCGGCATAGTGGATGTGGGTGAGGGCTCAGCTTGTTTCTCGTTGGACAATCTTTTTTAAAGTGTCTTTGCAAGCCACACTGATAACAAGCCTTACTGGGTGATTGGGCTGCTCCATTTTTGGTCCTCTCTGAACCAATAAGGTTTGTTTGTCTGAGGGCCATGAGTAAGGCTGCAGCCTTTCTCTGATCTCACTTCCCTTTTTGGCCTGTTCCTCTTGGTCTGTATTATAGAATACCGAGGTTGCCAGGTTTAATAATGCCTCCAGATTTTGTTCAGGACTTAGGGCTCACTTTTGGAGCTTTCTCCTGATATCTGTGACTGGCTGGGTAACAAACTTATCTTTTAGGATCAATTGACCCTAGAGGGAGTTGGGTGACAGGGGTGTATATTTTCTTAAGTTCTCCAATAGCCACTTGAGGAAGGTGGAAGGATTTTCTTGCTTTCCCTGAGTTATGGTGCACATCATTGAATCATTAATGGGCTTTTTCCTAATTTTCCTTAGTCCTTCTAGAACACAGGTCAACAGATTTTTGTGACTCCAGTCCTCATGATCTGAGTCTAGGTCCCAGTTGGGATCCATACTGGGGATGGCTTTCTGACTGGTAGGGAATTTGTCCCTTTCTTCGGCTGCCATTCTATCATTTACTTGACTAAGATACCAGCTATTTCCAAACTCTCAGGCTGCAGCTAAAGCCACATTATCTTCATTAAAGGCCAGGGTTTGATCTAACAATAGCACGACATCGCTCCAAGTGAGGTCAAAGGTTGACCCTACACCCTGTAGGACATCTATATTCTATATACCTATCAGGATCATCTGAAAACTTCTCCAAGTCTACCTTGATCTGCTTTAAATCAGAGAGGGAGAAGGGGACATGTAGCCGGGTTGGGCCAAATTCCCCTCCCCCTACAGCTTGAAGGGGATATAACAAATAGCCAGAGGGTTTTGTGGTCCCTTGGAGATTTCTGTGCTTGTTTCCTTCTGGGTGGGGGAGATTCATCATTAACAGGAAGGAGAGCTGCAGGGAGGGTAGGATATGCAGCTAAGTTGAGAGATCCTCCTGTGGAATATAGATTGCAAGTTTTGCATAGCTGTGGATTATCCTTCAATGAAAAGAAAGCTTGGACATAAGGTATTTAACTCCATTTGCCTTGTCTCTTACAGAAAAGGTCAAGCTGCAGGATAGTATTGTAATTTATACTTCCTTCAGGTGGCCATTTTTCCCTCTCAGAGAGAGAATATTCCGGACAGACCATAGTGCAGAAAAAAATAAATTACTTCTTTTTCAGGGTTTGTGGGTCAAATTGGTCCCAATTGCTTAGGATGCATTTCAAGGGTGAGCCTGTTGATGCCTGAGTGTTTCCCATCTCAGAAAAAACCGCCCATACTTTCGGTTGGTTTGTTTTCTCCCTGCCCAAGAACCTGCAATGTTCCCCAGACCCTGCTGTTCAAATAGTTGTGCTCACCAAAGCAGCAGCAGAAACACTAGTTTTCATCCTAGACCACAAAGAGGACCAAGGAAGGTCAGATTTACTGGCCCTTACTGACACATTCTCAAAAACCTGCACTGCACCCTTGCCTTTCCTCTTAGACCACAAAGAGGACAGAGAAAAATCAGATTTAGTGGCCCTTACTGATGCATTCTCGAAAACCTGTTAGTTAGAGTCCTAAATGTTTTCTCCTGTTGGTACTGGGACCTTACTCTTGTTCTATAAAAATGACATGCCTCAAAATGGAGTGGAGGGCCATACCCTGAGGGAGGAAAGGGATCTCCAGGATTGGAAGAGTAACATCTTTTGTACTAACTTCTTATCATATGAATAGGATATAATTTCTGAGGCTCCCCATATCTAGCTTCAGGAATAGCTTTTGATAGGGCTGCTAGTCTAAGGAGGGATCCTAAAATTCCAGATAGTTCCCCACTTATGGGGCTTTGGGCAAAAATTATGTTTTTCTGATTGGTGAGACGAGTGCCTAAACAAGGGAACAGAGTCCTGAAATTTATACTATAAATCATTCTTATAGGAGAAACTAGAAGAGCACCAGGGACAGGGAGTGCTTTTTAGAAGCAGGATAAACCTTGGAGAAGAGAGGCAGGAGAAAGTTTGGCTGACAGGCACTAGGACCCAGGAGGCAAGGGTCAGGATAGATAGGATCGATGGGCGAGTCTCGCTAGGGCAACGTAACTTTGAAAGTTCTGCGCATGGCTGCAGGGTCAACCAACTTTTTGTCTGGACCCCAGAGCCAAATGGCTTTCCTCTCTCTCAACCCTTGGCTCAGCCCGGAAGTACAGGAAAAGCAGAAGCTGGTTCCAGGCAAACCAACGCTCCCGACTCTGAAGAGTTGGGGCTTGTTAGAGAGCCCTTTCTCAGAAAGCCTGAAACCCGTGTCTTTAGCCTGGTGGCTGCACTATTTGCTTTTAACTGGCTGACAGGTGTCCAGTGTTTAGCGCTTGAATTCTAAGGAAAAATAGGACAGAATAGCAAGTGAAAGGGGTCTGATGGTACTCACTGTGTGGCAATATCCTGGATGAGCCCCCAAGATGTGTCTGGAGTTGGTTCCTTCGGGTGGGTTTGTGGTCTCGCTGACTTCAATGAAGCTGCAGACTTCTGTGGTGAGTGTTTCAGCTCTTAAATATGGCACTGACCCAAAGAGTGAGTGGTAACAAGGTTTATTGTGAAGAGCGAAAGAACAAAGCTTTCACAGCATGGAAGGGGACTCGAGTGGGTTGCCCCTTCTGGCTGGGGTGGGCAGCTTTTATTTCCTTATTTATCCCTTTCTATGTTCCATTTTTGTCCTGTCAGAGTGCCCTTTTTTAATCCTCCCTGCAATTAGCTGCTTTTAGGGTCCTGCTGATTGGGGTGTTTTACAGAGTGCTGATTGGTGCATTTTACAATCCTCTTGCTAGCTACAGAGTGCCGATTGGTGCATTTTTACAATATGAGCTACAGAGTGCTGATTGTTGCATTTTACAATCCTCTTGCTAGACAGAAAATTCTCCAAGTCCCCACTCGACCCAGGAAGTCCAGCTGGCTTCACTTCTCACTCGTTCTTTCACTGTCTGTCCTGCTGCCATATAACTTGTACCTTGCTTCCCTCCACCTTCCTCTATGATTGAACGTTTTCTGGCTGTGCACAGTGACTCATGCCTATAATCCTAGCACATTGGTAAGCAGAGGCAGGCGGATCACCTGAGGTCAGGAGTTCAAGACTAGCCTGGCCAACATGGTGAAAACCCATCTCTACTAAAAATGCAAAAAATTAACCAGATGTCTTGGCACACGTCTGTAGTCCCAGCTACTTGGGGAGGCTGAGGCAGGAGAATCACCTGAACTTGGGAGGCAGAGGTTGCAGTGAGACGAGATCGTGCCACTGCACTCCAGCCTAGGTGACAGAGACATGCGGAATTGTGAGTCAATTAAACATCTTTTCTTCATAAATTACCCAGGTTCAGGTAGTATTTTTATAGCAGTGTGAGAACAGACTAATACAGCCAGTTAGGAACGTTTAGCATGGGAACAGTTTGCGACCTTGACCATCATAGGCACTCAGCAAATGCTAGCTGATGTGTTCAGTAATTCGGAGAAAGAGAATAATTTAATTGTAGAGATATGTGGAAAACTGGATATCATATATTTTAGTGAGCATTCAGAACCTTTTTTTTTTTTTTACAGAGTCTCGTTCTATACCCAGGTTGGAGCATAGTGGCGCAATCTCGGCTCACTGCAACCTCCGCCTTTCATGTTCAAGCAAGTCTCCTGCCTCAGCCTCCCAAGTAGCTGGGATTACACGCACTTGCCACCACGCCCCACTAATTTTAGTAGAGATGGGGTTTTACCATGTTGTCCAGGATGATCTCAATCCCCTGACCTTGTGATCTGCTTGCCTCAGCCTCCCAAAATGCTGGAATTATAGTCGTGAACCACAGTGCTTGACCCAGACGTTTTTGTTAGGAAACCATTCCAAATGAAGTAGAAAATCCTCTACAGTTGTCAGGGTTATTTATCCACATAAAATATTTTGACCTTTGTTTTAGTGAAACTGAATTTTCCAAGTGTGACCTCCTTCTGATCAATTGTATCTTCATCTCTTATATGTAACATTAGCCACTAATGATTTCAGTTCTTTTGATTTAGAGACATATTTTCTTGTTTTTACTATTTTTCAGGTCTAACAGTGAAAGGTTTAAACTTGTTTATGTTTTCCATTGAAAATTACTAGGAAAGCAATCCTATTGCAATGCAGCTGGTGCTGATCTCATGAGAAGTTCTCGTCAAAAAGAAGAAGGAATGAAATGGCATATCTGTAAAGAAAAGAACCAAATGGACATGTAATTAAGTTTGGCTGATATCTCCAAGTTTGGGATCATAGTGATTATCACAGGAAGGGATAATAAAACGTCTTTCAAAAATTGTTTTTGTTGCTTTTCCTTTTTATTTCAGGATATATGATTAGAGGATGGGAGGAGGTCACAAAGCTTGTAGAAAACTCCATAGTTAGAAGTATTCCTAGATCATTTCCTCTTTTTATAAAAATGCATAATATGGTTAACTGTTACAATGTTAATTCCAATTTTTCTTAGTAAACTAAAAAAAATAACATGGAATGTATTTTTTGAAGCAAACAAGTACTTATCTGCTTCAATCTCAAAGTGGTTTGTATTTAAGATATAGAAATTTTTGTTTTTATATTTGTTACCTGGAAGACTGTCGGGTTTTTCTGTCCTTTGCCTGGAAATTTTTTTTACAATTTCTATGATACAAAAAACTTTTCTATATATTTAAGTGGTCAGTTGTATTATATTTACTCACACCTGCTTATAAAATCTTTTAAAATGTCCTGTATACTGTATAAAAATCTGTCTTTCCCCTTCCAGTTGGTCAGGTACAGAAAAAAAAAAAAAAAGAAATCTAAAATATAAGGAGGTTTAGGCATCAAAGATAGATTAAGAGGTGTAATATTTACCTAGTAGAAGTTCTGCAAGAAAAGACAATGAAAGAGAAGAAGCTAAATTAAAAGGAATAATACATGATTTTTCCAGACTGATAAATAAACAGTTCCTCAGATGGTAAAAGAAACATGAGTCTTGAACAATAAACAGAAAAACTGCAGAAAAACCAAGAAGAAGGTAAAAATATTAAAAGAAGCAGTGATGAACCATAAAGTATAAGCAATGATTCACAAGAATTGTAATTTGTCTGACAACAAATTACATTAGCAAAAACTGATTGTAGAAAAAAAAATACCTTGAAAATACTGAGGGAAAATGACAATCAACACAAAGTGTCATTTAATAATGAGGCTAAAATAAAGATATTTAACACAACGGTGGATTCTTATCACTCATAGAATTTATCTGAAAGAACCATTAGATGATGACACTTATTAAGAAAAGAATTCATCCCAGAAAAGAGCTACAGTTTTTTTTTTTTTTTTTAGATGAACTCTTGCTCTATCGTCAGGCTGGAGTGCAATGGCCTGATCTCAGCTCACTGCAACCTCCGCCTCCTGGGTTCAAGGGATCCTCCTGCCTCAGCCTCCCAAGTAGCTGGGACTACAGGCAAGTGCCACCACACCCAGCCCAGCTAATTTTTGTATTTTTAGTAGAGACATGGTTTCACCATGTTGGCCAGGATGGTCTCAATCTCTTGACCTTGTGATCCTCTGGCCTCAGCCTCCCAAAGTGCTGGGATTACAGGTGTGAAACAGAGTGCCTGTCCTATAGGTTTTTTTTTTAAGAAGATATATTGACATAAATATTTGTGTAAAATATAATAATTTAACAGTGATAAAGACACATACGGAATTTTGAATACAAAGAAAACTAACATACTAGACAAAAATTACCAAGATATGTGAGTCAAAGCATTCTAAAACTCTTTTGTTGTTTAAGAGTAAAACAGAAATATTATGATATACCTTTATTAAGTCAAGTATGCACATTAAAATTTTAAGGGTAACAAAGAAAAGAATAAGATCTTATACACAGTTAGAGTGGAGGTGAGTGACCTGAAAGGAAAATCTAACGATATTATTTAGAAAGCACTAAAAAAATAAGCATATGTAAATACTGAAGAAAGTTTAAGATACAAAGAAGATTTAGAAAGTTTAAGAAACCACTAATTGAAGTTCCAGAGGAATAGAACAATAAAAAGAGAAAAATTTGGAAACATACTGAGACTTATCTAGAGTTGATAAGAGATTATAATTTGCAAATTCAAGAAGTCAAATAATTAAAAGCATATCTACGTTGTGTAAGACTATATTATTATTCCCAAATACTTGCTACTCCTTCCTGGAGAGGAAAATATTTGTCCACCCAATGAATATTGTGTGTGGTAATGTAACTTGCATTAGTTAATGAAATAAAAGCAGTAACAGTACATGTCTCTTCTAATTAGAGGCTTAGGAGCTAGCAAGTTTTGCCATTCTTTCTTTTTCTTCTGCCATGATTACTGGAAATGCCCTAGATTAAGGCTCATCTGTCAGCCTAGATCCCAGATCAATGGAACATGGAGCAAAGCCATGGGTAACTCATAATCGATGTGTGGCATAGAGGAGACATAAACATTTGTTGCTCTATTTTTTGTTAACGCATTTTAAACTAGACAGCAGTTCTCAATAGACAGAGATTTTATCTCTCAGGGGACATCTGTCAATGTCTGGAGACTTTTTTGGTTAGTACAACTGGAGGCTGTGGTACTACTGACATCTAAAGGACAGTGGCCAGGAAATATACTAAACATCCTATAAGATACAAGACAGCCCCATGAAAAAGACTTTTCAGCCCATAAGATCTCATCAGTGCCAAGGTTGGCAACCTCTGATCTAGCCTATCCTAATGATTTTATATACCCAGACACATTATAGTGAAACTGCAGGTCACCAAAGACACAGTGTTCTTAAAAGCAACCACAACACATTGACTGATTATAATCAAAGAACTAACAATCGAACAATCAGCTAATTTCTCAATAGAAACCAGAAGGCAGTGGAATATTTCAAAATTCGGAGAGAAAATAACCATTAACATAGAATTGCATAATCAACAAACCCATCTTTTAGAGATGAGAGCAAACTAACAGCATTTTCAAATAAACAAAAACTAAGATATTTGTAGCAAGTAGACCTTAAGTAAAGAGTATGTTTCAGCCTGTCCCTACTCTAAAAGTAATCCTACTTGAGAAGTTTGATATGCAAGAAGCAATGATCAAGCAAAGTTGTTAATATAAGGACATATTTAAACAAACATTGAGTATATAAAACAATATCAAATAGAGTTTTAAAAAAAGGAAAATAAAGCTAAAAGCATGATAAACATAATGTAAAGATCAAAATTAAATTTTCTGAGATCCTTGTACCATTTGTGAGTTTGAAAAAATATCAGTTAACTTTAGAGTTCAAAATGTTGTATATAAATTTTAATTTCTAAAGTCTCAGTCTTAAAATGTGTTAAGCCAAAACTGACAGAAGTACAAAGAGAAATTGATCAATCTACAATCATGGTGGCTACTTTTTACATAGCTCTCTCAAAAGTAAGTCAAGAAGCAAAACATTATTTAAAAAATAAAATATTTAAACAACAAGATTAGCAACCGTAATAATGAGTATATATGGAATTTTGCATCCAAGTAGATGATTTGTCCTTTTTTGGCACATTTTGACCATGTATTAAACATAAAAGTAGTCTGCAAACATAACTAACAAATCCGTAAAATTTAAAGGCTTTCTTTTCTCACAATGAAATAAAATGAGGGTCAGATGCGGTGGCTCACAACTTGCCCTGTGTAGGATCACCCCTGTGATCCCAGCACTTTGGGAGGCTGAGGCGGGTGGATCACCTGAGGTCAGGAGTTCAAGACCAGCCTGGCAAAGATAGTGAAACCTAGTCTCTATTAAAACTACAAAAATTAGCTGGGTGCAGTGGCAGATGTCTGTAATTCCGACTACTCAGGAGGCTGAGGCAGAATCACTTGAACCTGGGTGGCAGAGGTTGCTGTGAGCCGAGATCAAGCCACTGCACTCCAGTCTGGGTGGCACAGTGAGACTCTGAGTCAAAAAAAAAAAAAAAAAAAAAAAAATTACAGTGACTACATCAGTGTGGCTCTGGTGAAGGAGTAGATAATAAGTCTGACAATGGTGATAATGTTAAAAACATCTAGTGTTTTGAGTGCTTCTATGTGCCATGAAATGTTCTATGTGTTTTATATACAGACAAATATTTAAATTTTACAACTTCATGAGGTAGAATCTGCTAGGCCAATTTTACAGATGAAGAAACTAGGGCACAGAAAAATAATTTCACCAAGGTTAAAGGCTTAAACACTGGAGGCAATATATGAACCCAGATAAAAAGCATAAGATTCCTGTATTATCATTTTTTGTGTTGTAAAGTGAAGCAAGAGACATTAGAGACAGATAGATACATATGTGGAAAATAAGACCTAGAGAGAAGAAATTATGAATCAGTGGGTAAAGGAAGATGCAGTCAGTAAAATGCTAGAACTACACACACACACACACACACACACACACACACACACAAATGTATACGTGTATATATAATATAAAAATAATCAATATAAAATAAATGTTTATCCAGATCTCACATTACCTCCCTTTAAGTTCATTGTAAATATCTTAAAAATCTAAATGTCAAAAGCAAAACTTAAAACAAAGTTGGAAGAAAATACACACACACAGTACAAAAACAAACACAGATCTTCAAAAAATTAAAGGATTAATTTGTATTAAATGTAAGTCTTATATACCAACTGAGATTAAAAACAAAGGTAAAAGGAAAATGTCTCAATTGAGGACATTCCCAATGCATATAGCCAACAAGAATTAATATCCAGAATATATAAATTACTGTAACAAATCAATAAGAAACACACATGCAGCTTAGGAGAATTATTAAAGAATAGCAAAAGACAATTTACAGAAGGGAAAACCCAAGTGGTTGATTAACGAAAAGCACTCAACATCCATCATAACGAAACAGATGCGAATTAAAATAGTTTGATTTTTTTGTTTAAGTTTCATAATACCAAGTGCTGTTGAGCTTTTGAGGAGATGAAAATATTTATCCTTCAGTGATAAATGTGCCAAATGTTGTAACCACTTTGAAGAGTAATTTAGCAATATCTAATTCATTTTAAAAGACACACATTTTATGTGGTAGCCAGTGTTCACGATGGCTACCAATGACACAGGCTTCCTGGCATTCACACCCAAGTGAAGTAACCTCTCTTATGGTACCAGGGTGGTGGCTAATACCATAAAATACAAGTGGTTACATCTATATACACACACACATATACATATATACACATATATAATGTTATTAGATTATATGACATATATATGTCATTAGATTATAAGATACTGTGGCTTTCATCTCGAGCTCTGTTACCTCCTCCTCCTCCTCCTCCTCCTCCTCCTTCTCTCTCTTTTTCTCTCTCTCAGATCACTTGTTTGGGAGGAAGTCAACTGTAATATCATGAAAATGGCCCTATGGACAAGTCTGCATGGTGAAAAATAGAAGCTTCCTTACAAAAGCCACATGACTGAGCTTGGAAGTAGATCCTCCAGTCTTTGAGATGACTGCGGCCTAGAAGGACAACCTTGACACTAACCTCATGGGAAACCTCAAGCCAGAAACCACCCAAATAAGCTGCTCCTAGATTCCTAACTCACAGAAATTTTGACATAATAAATATTGTTTAAGCTGCTGACTTTTGGGGTAATTTGTTACAAAGCAACAGATGATGAATGCACTGTATTTCCCTGCAATCCAACTTAACAGGCAATATCGCAGACCCGTTCTTTCAATTTTCTTTTTATGTCATGGCTCATGTAAAATATGATAAGGTTTGTGTGAGTAAATACCCAGGCCTGAGGCAGGCTATTTACTGAGGCAGAGCCTGGTGTCTCAGGGCCCATCAGCTGGATCCAGAAACCCGGTGAGCTGAGCAGATTACTCTCCCTGCATTTCCGTATCCTACTTTTTCTAAACAACCATCACTATAGGGAAACACACAATAAGTAGAGAGAGATATAAAGTGATGTTCACATAGAATTTTTTTTTTAAATTTTAAGACATTTGTATAAGTTCTATTTTGTATTGTATATTATTGTATGAGAAACAGGAAAAATTTTGAGAAAGAAAGGAGTATCAATATTTTATAAAACAAAATTTGCCATTATGTGTTCCTTATGCCTTAGTGCCCACCATAGCTTTAAGAAGATATAGAAAAAGAATGGAAAACAGTAAAGTTGAGGAGAAAAATCTCTAATCATAAATTTTATCACTTACCACATTGATGAGTTTTGTTTTCACCTCCCACTATTAGTAAATAATGTTTATTTCCTTTTATGTCCCCAACTTTCTCTGAAAAGTAAAAATTTGCGTAAATTAAGCTTTTCTACTCTTTCATATTCATTTAAGTTTTGCTTTTAATTTTATTTACACTATATAGAAATGTTCAGATAAAAGTAATTCATGACATGCTTGAAATATCAGAGCATATCAGAGTGTTATTAATAAGAAGCAACTCTTTCTCTCCTCCTCAAGACAGATTCCATTTCCCAGAGAAGATCACTTTTAATAGTTAACCCTAATGTTAGTGCCCTGCTCCAAATTAATATGTTGAAATCCTAACTCCAGTGTGACTGTATCTGGAGATGGAGCCTCTAAGGAAGTAACTGAGGTTAAATGAGATCATAAGAGTGGGGTCCCAATCCTATAGGATTAGTGTCCTTATATAAAGAGACACCAGAGAACTCTTTCTCTGCCCCAACTTCTCTCTCCGTGGCTCTCACTGAGAAAAGGCTTTAGCATAAAGATGGACGTCTACAAGCATGAGAGAGAACCCTTTCCTGAAACCAAATTGCCAGCACCTTAATCATGGTCTTCCAACCTCCAGAAGAGTTAAAAAATAAATGTCTGTTGTTGAAGCCATTTGGTCTGTGGTATTTTGTTACAGACTGCAAGTTATCTAAGATACTTAACCACTGGATTTTCACTACTGACAAAAATTCTTCACTTGGCTGAACTTTAGTCAGTCTTCTGAAACTTCTCCTAGGCCCATCTATGTACTTCCTTGTAAAATACAGATTTAGCAAAAGAACCCAGGCAACTTAGTTTAGCCAGAACCCCCAATCTTGATATCTGATCATTCTATAAAGAATGTCATTCTATAAAGAACAAGTGATCAGGCTCCTCATTCTCCACTATGCCCCAGGTGATACCTGACCATCCTGGCCTCTCTTCAGTAAGAATCTTTCAGGTCAGTTTAGCCAGAATCCCTCCTACTCCTAATGTTTCATCTTAGTAATTTTCCATCCACTGACTCGTGCTCTGTTCCTTGGGTATAAATTCCCATTTGCCCATTCACAGTCGAGTCCAATCTCTCTTCCCCACAGCAAGACCCCTTTGCAGTGGTCCTTATACCTTGGTGATGGTTCTGAATAAATTCTCATTACCTGTAATATGTATCATTAAATAAGATACATGTTCATCTGTCACATATGAACCCATGCCACTCTCCAAACATGAGGTATTTGTTAAAATGAGATTGCAAAGCAAGCCTCAGAAATAATATAAAAAGCAAGACAGGCTTCTTTAAGTTCCACATTATAAACTTTTCAACCCAGGGACAAAAGTTGGACTCACACTTAGATGGGAAATTTTCAGTAAAATGAACATACATATATTAAAACATGAAAGACATAAATTTGAAAATTCATGTGTCCACATTATTCCAGAGCCAAACTCTGGCTACTGTGTGGATTGGTGTTGATGCATGATTGCATGTAAAATTAATGACTTTGTTGTATTCCGTGATAATGTACAGTCATAAGATAAAGCATTTTAAGGTATTTTCCATTATGTGACCCATCAATGAAACATTCATTATTTAAAATCCCTGGGAAAATTAATAGATATACCAATTATATGCAAAACAAATGGAAATATAAAAATGACTTTTATTATTCATTCACTATGAATTATTATGTACTTTGGCCAAAGGTGATCAATAGCCAGAGAGAGTCAAGGTTTAAATTTATAATTGTGATGTATTTTTTTAATGTTAGTATCAGGGATTATACAGAAAAGATAGCAAACAAATTAAAATTATGAAGAGAATATAAAGCATGCAATCCTGACAGCCTACAAATTGGTTTCACAGAGCATTTTGGTATAGATGTTAATGAGAATTTGTTGAACTAGTTTCATCTGTGATTTTAACAGCCTTCATCTATTTATTCTACTCTTCACGTATTTTCTCATAGCACAGGTGTTGCAGGTAGGACAAGTTGACACAATTAACAGTTACTTTCCTCAGACTCACAGTTTTAATGTATCTTCTGATCAGTAATAACTGGATATATTACTTATTTTCCAGATGTCTTCATGCAATATAAGAAAACAAGCAAATGAATGAAACGGTTTTTCCTCAACAACTTAAAAAAAATTAAAGTAGAAAAATTTTTATTTTAATTTCATTTTGTCTATATTTGAACATAACAATGTCTTTCTGAAATACCTTCCCCCCCCCCCTTTTTTTTTTCTCAGAGACAGGGTCTCACTCTGTTGCTGAGGCTGTAGTGAAATGAAGTGGCAGAATCATAGCTTGCTGCAACCTTGCACTTCTGGGCTCAAGCAATCCTGATACCTCAGCATCCCCAGTAGCTGGGACTATAGGAATATACCACTGTACCTGGCACTCCATATTTTTCTAAATGTTTGTTTCAGATTATGTTCTGCCCATAACAGACTCACTCAGTACCACAAATTACTATTTGATATTTTGTTTTCACATTAAAATTGTCTTTATGAAAAACAAATAGAACTGAATTTTGTCAAGTCTTAAAAGTGATTTCTAGAATGCCTCTGTATACCATTTGCAAATATGTACTACCAAGACTTTATTTTGAGAATTGTACTATGAAAGCCTTTACATGCAGTAGTCAAAGCAGTAAATGAAATAGGATCTGCAGGAAAAGAAAGCATAATAATAGTAATAATAATAATAACAACAGCTCAAAGAGAGGTCTGGTGTTGGTTTTTAGTTACTTGGAAGTAACTTCTAAACCCTTGGAATTTTGAGAGTGACTGGAATGTCTTTGTTATTCATGGTAATCCCCTGGTGCCATATCTGAAAATTAATGCCAATGAGATGACTCAGAGAGGAGCAAGCCATGCCAGAAAGACAAAACATATGACTGTAGTTTTGTCTAGTTTTGGAGTTTGGGGCCAGGTGATATCAGCCTGACCTCCCAGGATTGGGGTGCTAGAGATTGAGCTCAACCATGTGGAGGATGATTCCATTAATCCTGACTATGTAATGAAACCCCAAATAAAATCACTAGCTCCTGGAGACTGTGATGAGCTTTCTGGGTTGCCAATACTCTGTGCATATTGTCACACATTTGTAGCTCTATTTGTAGAGCTTAATACACCCCTGATGCAAAGAGAGATTCTAGTTTTGGGATCCTCCCAGTTTCCATCCTACGCATTTTTTTCTTTAGCTGGTTCTAATTTGTATTCTTTGCTATAATAAAACTATAATTGTAAATATAGCACTTTCCGGAATTCTATGACTTGTTTTGTGAACTATTGAACCTGAGGGTGGTTATGGGAATCCCCAAATGTGTAGCCAGCTGGTCTGAAGTGATGGTGGCTCTGGAAACTCCCAAACTGTCAGTTAGTGTCTGAATTGAAGGTGATTTTGGGGGACAGTTCTCTTAAACTACACTGTTGGACAGTCTCATTGAGTTGGCCTCTTAGACAAATTTGACAGTTGGAGAAGTGTGCCTTCAACCTTGAGTTATGCTAACTCTGGATAGAAAATGAAGTCTTAGATTTTTCAGTAGTTTGCTCCAAATCTGCTAATACGTGGAGAATTTGAGATCTGGATCCCTGCAGGGTGATCTGATTCCAGGATCCATCTAAGAACTTTAAGCTGTTTTAGAAAACTGCAGAATAAAAAAGATAGTTTGGATTCCCCCTGAAGACCTTGAGACAAAGATATGAGTGAAAATAGTGGTTTTGGGAGGTGTAATAAATAACAGTTGGAGGATGGAGAATTCAGCCAGAAACAAAAGGCAGCCAGTGTTATGTGTTATCCGGACAACTATCATTGCAGGTGATTGGAGCTTACTCCATCTGGGGAACTGTGAGTAAGGGTAAAACACGTTCCATCTAGGGGTGAGAGAGCTGTGACATTGACATTCCAACATAGTCTGTGGTTGAGGACAAAGATTCAGGGAAAAAGGTGAATTTTATTTTCCTGGCACTTGTAGACGACACAATGCACAGACAGAGTGCTTGTCAAACATTTTGGAGAAAGCTGTTTAACAAGCATATGCAGTTATTAGCAGACGGAAATCTAGGCTTTTGGGGATTGGGCACACTGAAATAGCAAGGTCTGAGGGATGTGAGCATGGACAGAGAGCTCTGACAGCTGTAATAGCAAATATAATATCACTGTTTTGGAAACTGAGGGGTTAGAATCACAAACTACACCAGACTCAAGCCTCTGCTGTCAAACCTGAAAGAGAGGTGAGGCATATGGCTAGACAATGCATTGAAATCTTTAGCCACATCAAACATTAGCACTCCACAGTAATTAATAAGGTTATCTGCTGTTCAAGTATTTCTCCCTTCCGGGGTGAAGGGTTTATTCCCTAAGCAGATAGGAGTGCAGCCTAAATATGCCCACGAGGTATCAATCCTCTGCATATGCTTCAGTTGAAGAACACTGCCTTGTCCTGGGTCTTGAGTACTTCCACGGACATTCTGCATTCCATGACTGACCTACACATGGATTCTTTCAAAATCTTTCTTAGTCCTAAAGCTCCATATAAGGTCAACTGTGGCTTTTGTTTGGTCTGCATTTCCACTCAACTCTACAGGTGACAATTTCAAGAACACCCCTCTAGTAAACATCCTGAACAATTATCAGCTTCCCATAAAACCCAACTTGAAGCAATCTGAATACTTTCGCATTTCTTATGCTAAGTTGAAATGGTACCATTTCTTAAATATGAAGAAAAAGTAAACGTTATTCCTGTAAATGCCTTACAATTTTCTGATTCTGAAATACTATATAAGATGCTCTTCACATATAAACTCAGTAGCTCCTTATGAAAGTTAATTAGCCAAGATCCCATAGGTCAAAACATATGACTAGTGTTTAGTTAGTCACTAGTGTTGGTGCTCAGAGAATGATACCCTAAGGTATCATTATCAGTATGCTTTGGCATACTGAGTGCTTTGAATTAAAGGAAACTGGAAGGTCTTAGAAGCTGCCTCAGAAGCTGCCTCAGCATCAAGGTCTCTCTGACTTTCCCTTGTTTCTCCTCCACAAGCGCAGGAGGGGCTTTCTCTGAAGTTCTATTATCTGACTTAGGGAAGTTCTTCCAAAAAGAATGCAGTTGTCTGAAACCCCTCCCTAAGAAGCTCATCCAACAACCAGGGAATATTAATCACAGAGAGGAGATGAAAAGTCATCCCTGCACCTGGACTGACTATCACTTATTTTCCTGGAGGCTGTCCCCAAACAACTTTTATTACCTGAGAGACTTTATTTGCATAGTAAGACAACCGGTGTTCCCGTGCAGTGCCTCCCCTCTTCCTCCCACGACTTGTTGCCACCTCCCTCCAAAGCTCAAGCCGCTATGCCTTTATGCTTGGAAATTTCAACCCTCTGGTCCTTTGAGTCTCTTATTCTTCTGTGAGGTTCCTGTGTGCATGCATGTAAGTAACATGTTTTTTCTCCTGCTAATCTATTTATTGCTACTTTATTTCAGCAGACCTCATCATTCCTTCAGAGGGAAAGTTTAAACTTCCCTACACTAGAAGACAGAAAATCCTGTTTTGCAAATTAAAAACAATTTTAATTATGAAAATGATAAGCTTAAAGCCATTTTTAAGATATTTTAATAAACCTAATTTTATGTATGATATATAAATGTTTTATTCTAAATAAAAATAGATTAAATATTAATACATGATCAGAGTGTTTCATAATTAAGGAGGCTTTGTTCAAAAGTCACATCATTACCTATGGCTACATGAATTTTACCACCTTTGTAATGCAGTTTTAAAGGAGATACTTAGCTACTTTTTCTTTGGTCAATTTTATCCCTAGTAACAAATGGTTAATTCCTTTTTTTTTTTTTTTTTTTTTTTGACAGAGTCTTCCTCTATTGCCCAGGCTGGAGTGCAGTGGCATGATCTCAGCTCACTGCAACCTCCTTCTCCTGGATTCAAGCGATTCTCCTGCCTCAGCCTCCTGAGTAGCTGAGATTACAGGTGCCCACTACCAAGCCTGGCTAATTTTTGTATTTTTAGTAGAGACAGGGTTTGGTCATGTTGGCCAGGTGGGTCTCAAACTCCTGACCTCAGGTGATCTGCCTGCCTCAACCTCCCAAAGTGCTGGAATTACAGGTGCTAGCCACTGTGCCTGGCCAACAATTAAAAATTTTAATCACCAAATAATCATAAACTAAGCTCTTCATTAATTCAGCTCCTACTACAGAAAGATATAAAACAAATTTTCAGAGCTTGTGTTGAGCACCAGAATCCCTAAGTCAGAGGCTCTCAGCTGGGAGCAAGATACTTCCTAGTGTAACCATCCAATGGGTTCACGATTTATCAAGACAGGGGAAATGCAATGGAGAAAGAGTAATTCACACGGAGCCAGCTGTGCAGGAGACCAGAGGAGTTTTATTATTACTCAAATTAGTCTCCCTGAGCATTCAGGGATCAGAGTTTTTCAAGATGATTTGGGGAGAAGAAACTCGGGAAGTGGGGTGGGGAGTGCTGATTCTTGGGATTGAAGATGGAATGATAGTGGGGTCAAAGTGGGGTTTTCTTGCTCTCTTCTGTTCCTGGGTGGGATCACAGAATTGGTTGAACTAGATTACCAGTCTGGGTAGCGTCAACTGATCCATCGAGTCCAGGGTATGCAAAATATCTCAAGCACCGATTTCAGATTTTACAATAGTGATGTTATCCCCAGGAGTAATTTTAGGGAGGTTCAGACTTTTGCAGCCAAAGGCTGTATGACCCCTAAACCATAATTTTTAATCTTGTAGTTAATTTGTTAGTCCTGCAAAGGCAGACTGGTCCCCAGGCAAGAAGGTGGTCTTTCTGGGAAAGGGCTATTATCAGTTTTGTTTCAGAGTCAAATCATAAACTGAATTCTTTTCCAAGGTTAGTTTGGCCTACACCCAAGAATGAACGAGGACAGCTTAAGGTTAGAAGCAAGATGGAGTCGATTAGGTCTGATCTCATTCACTGTGACAATTTTCTCAGTTACAATTTTTGTGAGGGTGGTTTCACCAGGGGCTTTTTAGATAAATGGGAATGTGCTTGTGTTGCTGCTTCAATGATGGGGAACTCAAGTGGCACTTATGTAGCAAGGGCCACAGGTATAATAACCTGAAATTATCTGAATAACCTGAATAACCTGAAATAATCTCATATAACACATCAATCTGTCTTAACTTTAAAAAGTAGGCATATCATGAAAAGATGTAGAAAACAGTCCATTTGTAAATGGAAATGGAAACTAGACAAAATGTATTGGGCAAGTCATTTTTTTCTAATCCTAAATAGTAATGTCACTCTTCCTTTCAGAGTTCATAAAAGCATTTTGCAAGCATTAAAGTTCTATGCAAACTTTATTTATTAAAGAACATGTGGATGGGCATGGTGGCTCATGCCTATAATCCTAGCACTTTGGGAGGCCAAGAAGGGTGGATCATGAGGTTGGGAAATCAAGACCATCCTGGCTGATACGGTGAAACCCCACCTCCAGCCTGGATGACAGAGCGAGACTCCGTCTCAAAAAAAAAAAAAAAAAAAAAAAATGTGTTATTTGAAAAATATATCCAGGCTCACACATTGAATCAGATAATGGTATTTGAAACAAAATGCATGTGGTGATTTACTTAGTTTCATGAAGTCTTTAGAACTTAATTTCTGTGCTCTTTAAATTTTGTAAGACTTAAATGAAGTATATTTAATTTTGTTATATAGCAAATAATATATTGATGAGAGAGGAGAAAGGAAGAAACCAGTCAGGTAGGCTGTTAGGGTGGGTCCTCAGTTAGATTCTTTCAAACAAAAGAACAGCCTGTGGCACAGATAAGGGAAATTGCACAGGGGTCTTCCCTGAGACATGCCCACAGCCACATAGATAAAAAAGTCAGCCGGGCACTGACTTTCATTTGATTCATTTCATCTGATTTCATTTTTGACCCTATGGTCATTCAGGGGCAGGTAATTTAGTTTCCATGTATTTACATGTTTTTTTGTTTGTTTATTTGTTTGTTTGTTTTTGAGTTGATTTTGAGTTTTATTCCACTGTGGTCTGAGGCGTGCTTGGTATAATTTCAATATTGTTAAGTTTATTGAACCTCGTTTTGTGGCCTATGATATGGTCTATCTTGGAGAAAATTCCATTTTTTGTTGAATAGAATGTATATTCCGTGGTTGTTGAATAGAACATTCTGTATATAACTGTTAAGTCCATTTGTTCTAGGATATAGCTTAAATCTGTTGTTTCTTTGTTGACTTTCTGTCTTGATGATCTGTCTAGTGCTGTCAGTGGAGTATTGAAGTCCCCCACTATTACTGAGTTGCTGTCTATCTCATTTCTTAGGTCTATTAGTAATTGTTTTATAAATTTGGGAGCTCCAGTGTTAGGTGCATTTATGCTTATGGTTGTGAGAGAGAACAGAGCAAAAAATGAGTCCGATCATGTCAAGTCCTCTGGCAGCTGTGTCTAACCCTTTGAATGTGAGGATATTTTTGCTTATCTCTGGTGGCAGGTATCACAAAAATTATGGATGGACCCTTTTTCGTTTTGATTTTAGCTCATCAGCTGTCAGTGTTAGTATTTGTGGACCAAGACAATTCTTTGAATGTGGACCAGGTAAGCCAAAAGTTTGGACATGCCTGCAAGGTGATTGAAATGCACTCTGATGTCATTTCAGATCACAGCCTGTGGATCTATACAAGGAGACAATTGTAAAAGGAAGCCCAATGAAAGAACGGCCCAAATAGACATAAAATGAACTCACTGTTCTACCAGATGGAAAAGAACAATCTAATTTGACTTTGACATTGGCATATATCTTTTTAGCATTTATGCCTTGAAGGATGAGTAGGATCTCGGTAGGTAATGAGAAAGGACATAAGAGCTTTCGACACTTTATAGACTGAGAATAATTAGTTTTCAGGAAACATTTGCTATTGTATAGTGTATCAAAATATATTTAATAAACACTCTCTAAATAAGCAAGTAATCCCACCCCCAATAAAGCAAATTTAAGGCATGTCAAGTTAGAACTCACCCAATTCTATATCTACTTATGGATGATATATTACCGTCTCAGGAAGACTCTCAAAGACTGTCATATTTATGTTTTATTTTGGAAATTTATTTGTACAAATAGCATAGGGGAAATTGACCAAGTTTTCAAAGAGGCAGGTGTATCATCCTTGCTGTTTTAGCCCTATTACATGGTGGTAAGCATAATTAATTGGTGAAGATATTAACCACATTTTATTGGCATATAGTATAATAATTACGGTTAATTAAAATGTTATCTATAGCTAACACGTATTAAATGCTTTACTTGTATCATCTCACACTTCACCTTAACTCTCTGAAGTAGGTAATATTATGATCTTCAATTTATAGATGAGTCAACTGAGGCCCAGCGAGGTTCAGGCTACATCAAGGACATTCATCTGTGAAACTGTTAAGCTCTGCCAGCAGCCAAGCTTTTGTTTACTATTTCAACTGACAAAGTCACTTTTTTTTGTTGTTGAATGTTAAGAGGTCTCTGACTTTGAATTCTGTAGCCTGCCAGTATTTCATAAATTAATCTGATATTTCACAACCTACTTGACCTTTCTTGGACTATGCTTTGTTTTCTGGACATTTCAAACAGGGTTAAAATTGCCCTAAATAAATAAAGCATATTAACACAAACAGAATAGTTTTTTAATGGCTAATTTAAGCTCTATTGTAATGTGCTTTTTATTTTAGTACAGCTTATTTTGTTATGCAAATAAGATTCAGCTCTGTTGTGTTTTTGTTTTAAAGCTCGTTGCATGCCTTTTTAACAGAAGCCTTTGTATGATGTTGTTGTTTCATTACTTTCAGATTAGTTGATCAACAACCTGCAACACAACATTCAATTTCGTTCCCTGTGAAAATGTTCAGGCTAATAGGTTTCATACGTTGTTATTTAATTTGCCTATTAGAAGAAGTCATTAAGTAGAAGAAACCAGCTTTTAGAAAGAATGCATTTTTCATTTGCTGGTCCAGGCATTTTCTTTAAAAAGGCATCATTAATCACATAGTGAAACCACTAATTAAAAATGCTTTACTTTGATTTGCTTTATTTTCCTGAACTGCATTAAATACCAGTTGGTCATGTGCATGGCATGCAAAGATCAAAGGCCTCTGTGCTCCTGTTTCTCATTAAAAAATTAATAATGACTCTGCTTTGCACTTCTTTTGTCGTGTGTGTGTGTGTGTGTGTGTGTGTAAGAGAGATTCTACTTAAGTACATGTGTGAGATAGATATATTTTTCACTAACAGAGAAGCTACCTTTCGAACTGTAAAGTAATGTCAAATACAGAAGCCAACTATCTAAATGTATTAAAAGTGTCAAAATGCAAGTATTTTCCTTATACTTGTGGAAGTTTTATTTTTATTTCTGTTGGTTTCTTTCTGTTGGCTTACATGTAAAATATTTACTTTTAAACATTACATTAGGCACGAGTTGCGCTTTGAAGAGAACTAACGTGTTCCAGTTCTTTTACAGTAAATTATTGGGGCACCTCTCGAAGACAAGCAGCCAAGTGTTTTGGAGGGAAAAGCACTAGAATGGAAGCCAAGGCACTTCTGTTTTGTTTGTAACCTGCCACAAACCTGCTCTGCAATGCGGATTACTGAAACTCTTTGAGCCTCACCTTTCACAATTGCAAAATGACCAGATTGGAGCTCACGATTTTATGTTTTCTTCTATATCTGATGTTCTGTAATATTAAATTACCATTTTGTTTTAAGGTGAAGAAACAAAATTTCCAAGATATAGGCATATAAAATATATTTTCTTTCCTCATATATTCTACTATTTTACAAAGTTTTATATTATTTGATTTAAAGGTTCTGAATCACTGAGTTAAAGCCTCATATTGAATGAAGAAAATAACAACAGAAGATAAATGCCTTAATATCACTCTTCACCCCCCTAAAAATGTAGAAAGGTATGGAATATTTGTGTTACATAAGATAAATCTAAACATAAAGCATTACTGTTTGCCCAGTATTGCACTGCATGTCAGGGGTACTGAAACTTTGACATTTGCTAACATGGCACATATACCTTGAAGTGGAATCTTGTATTTATTTCCTAATTTCCATTTTCTGCACATCAAAATTGAGAGCGGTGAAGAAATATAACTAGAGGTATAAATAGATCACCCACCTCACTCTAATTTATTTGAACATGTTACCTATTTTCAGGACAGTGGCTAGGTTGATAGCTAAGTTAGCATTGCTGGGTGTGCTGATAAAAGAAACTATGGCAATAAGTGAGGAAGGGAAAGAGAGGAACATTCTATACAGCAGCACACCAGAATTATTTACCTATTGCTTTTTCTTTGGTTTCTTGTCATCCTGAAAATTTCAGATGTAGTGTAACAAGCATGGGTTTTAGAGTCAGGGCTGGTTGGTTCTGGCTGGAAAACATGGACAACTTATTAAACCATAGTGAATCTAATTTTCATCATTTGTGGAATGGGGCTAGCAGTGTCTACTTCACAGTGTTGATTGATGGTTAAATGAAATGCCATTGTTCATACATCAGCATTCATTGAGAACCTATCATTTCCCAGGCATGGGAATAGAGTGAGGAGTAAGAATGGCAAGGCCCCTTTCCCCGTGGATCTTATATTCTGGTGAAAGACAGACATTATGCAAGTAATAAATAATGTATGACATAGTTCCTTGAAGTGGTAATTACCAAATATACACTGTGTTTATTACAAACTATTAGGTCACTTACTTTCATGTAACATAACTTTTTATCTAATGTGCATTATACAATATAATTATACACATTATACTATATAATTATACACATTATACAATATAATTACCCAGTAATTGATTACACTTTGCTTGGACCAACAATAATTGAGAACTTACCTTCCAAAAAACTCTGTTACTTCATTGGGAAGATTCTGAACATTACGTTGAGCCAACTTTATAACCATTCAACAGTTTTCACTGCACATGAGAGACATTCAGATATTTGAAGTCTGAAAGCTCCAGTCCCTGATGTCACCCCTTCCCTAGGCCAGCACCCTACTTTCTTTGATCATGTCCTATGAAGAATATTTTGTTTTGGAGTCCCTCACTGATCTTAGTGTTCTCCAGTTTCTCCATTTTCCTCTTAAAATCAAAACTCCATAGAGCTTATGATCTTATGGTGAATAAAGTGCATTACAAAGAACTTGGGTTTTGAAAAAAGTCTTCATTTTAGAAATAAGACATTTTATTCAATTAATGAATGAATTGAATAGAATTGGTTTCTATAATTAATTTATGCGTGATTTATAGACCATCACACGTAATATATGTGGAAGTTGGACATAAACTTTCAGTTTGCCTTAATTAAGCAAAGATAATAATACATTGTTAGCCAGAGTTCTTGAAAGACGTGCTTTGCTCTGGTTTGGTCTAGATTGCCCTTTGTAGATTTTTACATCATAGTGACCAGGCTCAGAGGGTTACTTCCTCTCCTCATGTCTGTATTTTGTTCCCCTCTCTTCAGAATTGTTTTTTATCCATTTATGTGGACCTGAGACTTACAGTGAGTCTTTGGGGTCTCATAATTATGTATCTTGGTTCCTGTGTTGTCTTCGTTCTTAGCTGCCAACTTACATCGTGCCTAATTAGTGTCCTCTACCAGGAAGGGAAAGATGAATGATTTGGATACTTTTGCTGGCAAGAGTGTCTCCCAATTGTTGTCCAAGCTTGCAGTGTCACCCGCTGAACAGAGTTATTGATATAGTGGCACATTCAATGTAGCAGCAGTAAAAATGCCTTTCAGTGATAACAATTCTAGAGAAGTTTGCGTGGACTAAAGAGGCATTTAGAAAAGTATTATTTGGCCTTAAAATGCTTCCACTGAAATAATATTTATTAACACTCAGTAATTAGAACAATTTTATCGTTTGTTTGGCCCCACACAAAAATATATCAGAAGCTCAACTAGCATGTACAATTCCATGGTAACAATTCCATGCACCTGTTCATTTGTAAGTTGAATGAATAGTATTTAATGATAATACTCTACATGTTCTTAATTTAAAATTATGTAAAACATGTCTAACTCCTTGGGAATTCATGTAGAAAATAGAAGAATTTCTAAATTTAAAATTAAAGTTTTTTAAACATCTTTTTAGAGTTAAACTTTTTTATTTTGAGGTGATTGTAGATTCACATGCAGTTGTATGGAAATCATACAGAGAGATCCTATTTAGGCTTTAGTCAGTTTACCTCAGTGATAACACTTTGTAAAATGATAGTATATTTTCACAATCAGGAAACTGAAATGGATACAGTCAAGATACAGAACATTTTTATCCCCACAATGATTTCTTCATTTGGTTTGGTAGTCACAACCATTACCCTCCAGCTCACTGATTCCCTAAACTTAACCCCTGGATTCTTAACCAATCTGTCCTTTATTTCTATAATTTCGTTATTTAATAAATATTATATAAATATAATCATGTAGTATGTAACCTTTTAAGATTGGCTTTATTCACTCTGCCTATTTCTCTGAAGATTCATCCTTATTGTTGTGTATCAATAATTCTTTCATTTTTATTGCTGAGTAGTGTCCTATGGTATGGATGTACTACAGGTTGGTTTGTTTTTTTAACAATTCACCTGTTGAATGACATTTGTGTCATTTCCAGTTTGGGGTTATTATGAGTAAAACTGCTATAAACATTTGTGTACAGGTTTTTGTGTAACTGTAAGCCTTCATTCTCTGGGATAAATACATAACAGTACAATTGCTGGGCTGCGTGGTGATTGCATATAATAATCATTTTCACTGTCACAGATACATCTATAAACTGCTGAAAGTTACACAGGAAAATACATTTGTAAATAGAATTTTTATAAATTAAATTACTTTTTTATTATACTTTAAATTCTAGGGTACATGTGCACAACATGCAGGTTTGTTACATGTGTATACATGTGCCATGTTGGTGTGCTGCACCCATTAACTCGTCATTTGCATTAGGTATATCTCCTAATGCTATCCGTCCCCCCTCCCCACTCCCCACAATAGGACCCGGTGTGTGATGTTCCCCTTCCTGTGTCCAAGTGATTTCATTGTTCAATTCCCACCTATGAGTGAGAACATGTGGTGTTTGGTTTTTCTGTTCTGGTGATAGTTTGCTGAGAATGATGGTTTCCAGCTGCACCCATGTCCCTACAAAGGACACAAATTCATCCTTTTTTATGGTTGCATAGTATTCCATGGTGTATATGTGCCACATTTTCTTAATCCAGTCTGTCACTGATGGACATTTGGGTTGATTCCAAGTCTTTGCTATTGTGAGTAGTGCCACAATAAACATACGTGTGCATGTGTCTTTATAGCAGCATGATTTATAATCTTCTGGGTATATATCCAGTAATGCGATGGCTGGGTCATATGGTATTTCTAGTTCTAGATCCTTAAGGAATCGCCATACTGTTTTCCACAATGGTTGAACTAGTTTACAGTCCCACCAACAGTGTAAAAGTGTTCCTATTTCTCCACATCCTCTCCAGCACCTGTTTTGTCCTGACTTTTCAACGATTGCCATTCTAACTGGTGTGAGATGGTATCTCATTGTGGTTTTGATTTGCATTTCTCTGACGGCCATTGATGATGAGCATTTTTCATGTGTCTGTTGGCTGTATGAATGTCTTCTTTGAGAAATGTCTGTTCATATCCTTTGCCCACTTTTTGATGGAGTTGTTTGTTTTTTTCTTGTAAATTTGTTTGAGTTCTTTGTAGGTTCTGGATATTAGCCCTTTGTCAGATGAGTAGATTGCAAAAATTTTCTTCCATTCTGTAGGTTGCCTGTTCACTCTGATGGTAGTTTCTTTTGCTGTACAGAAGCTCTTTAGTTTAATTAGATACCATTTGTCAATTTTGGCTTTTGTTGCTGTTGCTTTTGGTGTTTTAGACATGAAGTCCTTACCCATGCCTATGTCCTGAATGCTATTACCCAGGTTTTCTTCTAGGGTTTTTATGGTATTAGGTCTAACATTTAAGTCTCTAATCCATCTTGAATTAATTTTTGTATAAGGAGTAAGGAAAGGATTCAGTTTCAGCTTTCGGCTTATGGCTAGCCAATTTTCCCAGCACCGTTTATTAAACAGGGAATCCTTTCCCCATTTCTTGTTTTTGTCAGGTTTGTCAAAGACCAGATGGCTGTAGATGTGTGGTATTATTTCTGAGGGCTCTGTTCTGTTCCATTGGTCTATATCTCTGTTTTGGTACTAGTACTATGCTGTTTTGGTTACTGTAGCTTTGTAGTATAGTTTGAAGTCAGGTAGCATGATGCCTCCAGCTTTGTTCTTTTGACTTAGGATTGTCTTGGCAAAGCGGGCTCTTTTTTGGTTCCACATGAACTTTAAAGCAGTTTTTTCCAATTCTGTGAAGAAAGTCATTGGTAGCCTGATGGGGATGGCATTGAATCTATAAATTACCTTGGGCAGTATGGCCATTTTAACAATATTGATTCTTCTTTTTCTTCTTCCTGTATTGTTCATCATTAAAGGACGAGAGGCTGTTTCAACAGTATGGCATTTGGGAATTTAAAGAAAAATCCTAGAAGGTTCTTGAGAGTGCTGAAATAGCTTGTACCTTCTGATTCTTTGACAAAATGTTTTTGTCCCCTGAGGTCACAGACATAATGTAATTCTTAATATGAAACAAATACTTGACTTAGAAAAACATTTTAAGATATAGGTTTAATGGAAGACTTTAAAGTCCTGGTTTATTTAATTGAAGTGTTTTGTTTGCTTATGCAGTTTTTCTTTTAAGCAGACTTTTTCAGTGTGTGTGAATGCTCATCATTTTTCTTAAATATGCATAAATACATTTCATATAGTTCTGAAAATATATTCTAATTCTGATATCTAATGAAAACACTACTGAAAATGTAATACATTTTAATGCATTAAGATACATTAGATTTATTTACTGCTTACCTTGTTTTTTTTGAAAAGGACAAATTATTTTATCTACTGAAGGTTTTATTAATATTTTTGAAATCACTATAATTAAGTGCAAAAGGCTCTAAAGAAAAGTACACGGAATTAGTAGCACCTCGGTGAGATTTCCATTGTATTAAATGCCCACACCATATCATTCACGAGTTTTCCACCTGATATTCTTGCATGAATGTGGAACCCTTTCTGTCTGTGTGCTAAATTGGAACAAAAGTTTTCTGACCGATTATAATTTCATTCAATTATAATGGCTATCTTTGGTGACAAATTGTTTAAGCCCAGGAAACTACATAACAGAAATAGAAACAAATTAATTGTTTGCAAGACAATCAAAAGAGGACATTATCTCTATTTTGTTGATGGTGAATACTGAACTCAGAAGCTATTAATCCTGAGAGAAATGATCACTGTATGTATGCTTATTAATTAAATATCATTAGGTCTCCCTTTTGAAGGGATTCCTATGGATATGTGTTTGGAAGAGGTTCAAGAAAGACAACACTTTTTAATCACTAAATATCATTGCCCTCAAATCCTTACCTGATTCTCATACTTCAGATTAGTGTGTTGAGCCACGTGTAAACATCAAGGACATTTTAGTTTAAGGTCAGGTGTGAAGCTGACCTGAGTTTCATTGGTTCTTTTCACCAGATTAGTTCAAAGGAGCCACATTAGAAAGGGGCCACTTTCAGACCCTGGTCTACCAAACCAGCTGCACTGAAGTGAAGAAGAAGGTGGGAAAGACACACAAAGGGACAAGCAAGGAAAGATCAGAAATAAGACAGCAACTGACCTCACGTGGTTCTATTTATAGTTTTCTTTCTTCTCTTATGAACTGTCTTTCTCTGGGTGGCCTATTTTTGTGTCCTTGTGGATCCCATATTCTCTTTGATAACAAAACATATGCTTCTTGAGATTTCACCATGATGGATGGGAGAGAGTGATGATTTCAACTCCCTTATATAGCAAGCCACCTAAACAAGAGAACTAGAAAGCATCTTATTCAACACTTTAATTTTACTAGTGATGAGTTTTAAGGTTTATAGAGTTTTATATACTTTTCTAAATTCACAAGACTATTTTAACTTGAATTCACCATGTTGCTAAGTTCTGATATTATTTTTGCAGACTTTTTTTTTTCTTTTTTTTGAGATGGAGTCTTGCCCTTTTGCCCAGGATGGAGTAAAGTGGCACGATCTTAGCTCACTGCAACCTCCTCCCCCCAGGTTCAAGTGATCCTCCTTCTTTAGCCTCCTAAATAGCTGGGACTATAGGTGCCTCCCACCGCACTGAGCTAATTTTTGTATTTTTAGTAGAGATGGGTTTTTGCCATGTTGGCCAGGCTGGTCTCGAACTCTTGACCTAGTGATCCACCTGTCTCAGCCTCCCAAAGTGCTGGGATTACAGGTGTGAGCCACCATGCCCAATCTATTTTTCCAGACTTTCTTACTCGGTCCCTAACTGAGACTCAGTTCTTGCAGGAAGCTACACAGTACAAGGTAACTAAAGTTGTGTTTTAAGTTCCTAAGAGAAGCTGTGGAATTCTAGCCCTATATAAACAAGAAAGGAAACAGAATGACCTACAAGTTTCTGTTCTAGTTCAAATCATTCTATTCTACTATTCAAAGAAGTGGCTGAGTGTATCACCTGCTGACTGTGGCCTCTCAGTCACTGCCCTGGGCAGTAATTAAGTCACTTCTCCTTTCCTTCTCCTAGGTTATTGGGGATTCTTTCCTTTTTTCAAAATATTCATCCTCTGTTTTGTTTTTATGAGTTTCCCCCCGCCCCTCAGAAGTAACAGCAGAATGTAGAATACAGTCTTATAAACAAGAGACACATATAATATATTTTACTGCTAACTATTATGAAACAAAATATGTAGTGAAAAGAAAGCAGAAGTCATGGTTCTGGACAAATTATAAATAGTTTATAAATTCAAAATCACAGTCCTTTGCTTCTTAAGCCCTATCGTACAGGAGAATTTCCTGGAGTGTTTGTTGAAAGCTTAGCTTCCGAGCATGTCTCCAGAGCCTGAGGCTCAGCAACGTACATTTTAAATAAAATTCCCACTGGCCTTACCATGACCAGGTAGCTCTGGCTAGATAACATTCGAACAGAACTTCTTGGAGCATTATCTTTTCATACAGTAGGTGAAAACTCTCCTGACAGGGGTGATTCTTGAAGCCATGTGATATAATTCGTATGTTAACTCAAAGTATGTTTGGCTCATCCTAACTATAATACCTGGTGGAATTCTCAGTCCTTTCCAAAACCTCCCTCCTGGTTACTCCTCTGGTTATTATATTATGTTATTATAATAAAATCTCTTTTTTTCCCAACCAGATTGCTTGTCATTTTAAATTATTCACCTCTCCTACTATTTCAACTTTTTAATAAAAAACTTGAAATAGATGATCTCTAAATACTCTCCTGCTCCTGAAAAGCCGTAATTCTAGAATTCTGCCTAGTCAATTAGTAGAATAGCTCATATTTGACAGTGGTGAAACCGAGATGATGTTGTAGCAGGTCAGAAATTTCCAGCCTTAAAACAAAAATAAAAAGCGTAAGTAAATGTGGGTATTGGTTTAGATGCAAAGCAATCCTTATTTTGCTCTAAGTAACATTTATTATTGTTATTTCATTGATTATCTATACCAGAACTTTACCCAAATGATAAAATATGAAGTTTATGCATAGGAGTCTATTTATTTACAAAATTTACATATTTTATTTTATTTTATTTTATTTTATTTTATTTTATTTTTTTTTTTTTTTTGAGACGGAGTCTCGCTCTGTCACCCAGGCTGGAGTGCAGTGGCCGGATCTCAGCTCACTGCAAGCTCCGCCTCCCGGGTTCACGCCATTCTCCTGCCTCAGCCTCCCGAGTAGCTGGGACTACAGGCGCCCGCCGCCACGCCCGGCTAAGTTTTTTTGTATTTTTAGTAGAGACCATATTTTATTTTTTAACTTTATGGTTATATAAATAAAATAGGGGATTGCATAGATAGTACAGATTTGCAGATTGGGAAACAGAGGCACAAATGTCAAACACGTCCCACAATTTAATGACATAATTAAAATTGGAACTCAAACTATTAATGTGTATAGTCTGGAAGGATATTTTCAACTGCACTGATGGACTACTTATAAGGTTACAGTGTTCCTTGGTGTCTACAAGGCTCTATCTGAGTATAGTGCATGAAGGCAGGATGTCAAATATCCTGTTGCGTTCCAAATACCTTGCACAACTAAGGATTGCTGCAGTCCTCTTGCTATTTACGCCTTCATTGTAAAATAACGCAAGAGGCCAGAAATGCTTCCATCCACACATGAACTCTCTTGCTCTGTGTCTATATTCTTTAGAAAAATACAGCAGAATCATGTCTTTTGGAGTTTCTTTTCTACAGTGAAAAATACCAATGCATTGTATAACATTGTCATTAGATCACTCCTTGGATTCTCTATGCCACTTAACTGTTGCAACTCAAAGGAAATAGATGCCATATTAAATTCACATTATATAAGCTTAATAGTCTTTTGTAAGTATGGAAAAAGCAGGTTCATTTTTATCTTTTAAAACATTTTGTGAGTGGATGTTGCAATCGATTTTTAATAGTAAAATTTCAAGGAGTGATGTATTAACTTTGCAGTGCTGATACGAAAATTTAAGGAGTTACGGACTACTCATCACTCACAGTAAAGCACCACAGCTATTTAAGCTAACTGTGAATTTCAAATGACAAAAAGAACAAAAATAAGATAATTGCTAATAATCATAACCAAGTATGTGGCTAATGCTATTAAAATTTAATGAAAAATATGTATTTAATAAAATAAATACTGGGTTCCTAATCAAGGTAATATAATGAGCCAATATTATAATATCTCGTTTAATATACTTATTGGTAATACCTGAGAGCTAATTTATAATATTCCCTCTATATTATAAACTCTGTTTATATTAGCAGGCACAAGATTATAACTATACATGTGTGTGTATATATATATATAGAGAGAGAGAGAGAGAGAGAATTTTCTTAAGATACAAGACAACTGAATAAAGACACAAATTTAAAAGTAAAACAATTCCTATACCTGTGTAATTCCTACTCAAAGTGTTAAATAGAGAATGAAACAATAATTTCTGGACTCAAATTATATTTTTCTTGAAGAAAGATATTTGCAGAACCTCTTCCAATTTTGCATAAAGAAAAAGATTGTAGATCAAGAAAATAGCATTTGTTAGAAATTATTCAAAGCTGGTCAAAAAATTCAACTATTGTCAGCATTTTGAGGTTTATTTTTATTTCTGAAGTCAAAAGTCATAATACTTTATGTATTTTTCTATGTTTACTATTGTTTAAGCTCTTAGCGTGCATAATTGCTTTACACTTTTCACCCATGTATTTAGTGATAGTAATAACTCCTGTGGCATTAAGAATCAGCTGAAATCTTTCAAACAGTTGCATTAAAAGGCATAAAGCATATATATGAAAACTTTTTATATTGGTACCAAGAGCCACTCTTTTTATATGAAGGTTTTGTGTGAAGACAAAAAATGATCAGAGAGCTTAGAAAATATAGTTAGTTTTCAATCCCTATGGAGGTAAGCTGTCATTGGGAAAGGGTTCACAGGGAACAATTTGCTTCATAAACAAGGTAGAATCATTTTTATGTCATTTTCTAATAAGCATACCTCAGAAATATTGTGGGTTCAGTTCCAGACCATCACAATAAAGAATTCACATGATGTTTTTTTGTTTCCCAGGGCATAAAAAAGTTATGTTTGCACTATAGTGTACTCTATTAAGTGTGTAATAGCATTATATCTAAAAAACGATATCCATACTTTAATTAAAAACACTTCATTGCTAAAAGAAAAATGCTAACAAACATCCGAGGCTTCTGCTAGCTGTAATCTTTTTGCTAGTAGAGAATCATACCTCAATGTTGATTCTGCTGACTGATCATGGTGATGGTTGCTGAAAGCTGGGATATCTGTATCAATTTTTAAAAAGAAGACAACAGTAAAATTTGCTACATCAATTGCCTCTTCCTTTCACGAAATATTTTACTGTGGCATGCAATGCTGTTTGATAGCATTTTATCCACTGCAGAACTTACTTCAAAATTGGAGTCAAATTTCTAAAACCCAGCCACTGTGTTATCTGCTAAATTTATGTAATATTCTAAATTTTTTGTTGTCATTTCAATACTATTCATAGCATCTTTGCCAGAAGTAAGGTCCAAAAGAAACAACTTTTTCCCCCTCATCTGTAAGAAGCAACTTCTCATCCATTCAAGGTTTCTCATGAGATTACAGCAATTCAGTCACATCTTCAGGATCCACTTCTAATTCTAGTTATTGTGCTACTTCCACCATATCTCAGTTCCTTCCTTTACTAAAGTCTTGAACCCCACAAAATCATCCATAAGAGTTAGATCAACTTGTACCCAAGTCCTGTTAATGATAATTGGACCTCCTGCCATGAATCACAAATGTTCTTATGGCATCTAGAATGGTGAATTCCTTCTACAAAGTTTTAAGTTTACTTTGTTCAGATCCAACAGAGGAATCACTATCTATGGTAGCTATAACCTTACAAAATATATTTATTTAATAATAAGACTTAAAAGTCAAAATTACTTCTTGATCCATAGGCTGCAGAATGGATGTTTATTAACAGGCATAAAAACAGCTTGAGTCTCCTTGTACATCTGCATCAGAGCTCTTGGGTGAACAGACACATTGTCAATAAGCAGTAATATTTTGAAGGAATCTTGTTTGTTTCTAGCAGTAGGTCTCAAAATTGGGCTTCAAATATTCAGTAAGCCATGATGTAAACAGATGTGCTTTTATCCAGGCTTTGTTTTTATTGGGATAACCCACCCCCAATATTTCAATGTAGATTCTTTCTGTTTTCCATAAGTGTCGACTGACTGAGAAATAAAGAGAGACAGTATAAAGAGAGGAATTTTACAGCTGGGCCGCCAGGGGTGACATCACATATCAGTAGGAACATGATGCCCATGTGAGTCTCAGACCAGCAAGTTTTTATTAAGGGTTTCAAAAGGGGAGGGGGTGTAAGAACAGAGAGTAGGTACAAAGATCACATGCTTCAAAGAGCAAAAAGCAGAACCAGTGATAAGGGTTTAACAAAGATCACATGCTTCTGAGGGAACAGGGCAAAGGGCAAAAGCAGAATCACTGATAAGGGTCCAACAAAGATCACAAGGCAAAGGGCAAAAGCAGAACCACTGCTAAGGGTCTATGTTCAGCAGTGCACATATTTTCTTGATAAACATCTTAAACAACAGAAAACAGGGTTCAAGAGCAGAGAACTGGTCTGATCACAAATTTACCAGAGCTGAGTTTTCCCAACCCTAGTAAGCCTAAGGGTTCTGCAGGAGACCAGGTCGTATCTCTGTCCTTATCCCAACTGCACGAGATAGATATTCCCAGAGTGGCCATTTATAGACCTCCTCTCAGGAATGCATTCCTTTCCCAGCGTATTAATGTTAATATTTCTTGCTAGGAAAAGAATTTAGTGATATCTGTCGTGCTTACGCATCCATTTATAGGCTCTCTGCAAGAAGAAAAATATCGCTCTTTTTGCCCGACCCCACAGGCAGTCAGACCTTATGGTTGTCTTCCCTTGTTCCATAAAATCGCTGTTATTCTGTTGTTTTTCAAAGTGCACTGATTTCATATTGTTCAAACACATGTGTTTTACAGTCAATTTGTACATTTACCACAATTATCACAGTGGTCCTGACGTGATGTACATCCTCAGCTTATGAAGATGACAGGATTAAGAGATTAAAGACAGGCATAAGAAATTATAAAAGTATTATTGGAGAACTGATAAATGTCCATATTAAGATGAAATCTTCGCAATTTAAGTTCCTCTGCCACGGCTCCAGCTGGTCCCTCCGTTCAGGGTCCATGATTTCCTGTAACAGTTGTTCCACTTCGACAGCACAGGCAGAGTAGATTTAGCATAATTCTTAAGGACCCTAGGATTTTCAGAATAGTAAATGAACGTTGGCTTCAACTTAAGGTCACCAACTGTATCACCCACTAACAAGAGAGTCACTCTGTCCTTTGAAGCTTTGAAGTCAGGCATTGACTTCTCCTGTGTAGCTAGGAAAGCCCAAATGGCATCTTCTTCCAATAGAAGGCTGGTTCATTTACACTGAAAATCTTCTTTTTTTAGTGTAGCCACCTTCATCACTGAGCTTAGCTAGATCAGGATAACTTGCTTTAGCTTCTACATTAGCACTTGGTGCTTCATCTTGCACTTGGAGACAGCTTCTTTTCATAAACTTCATGAACCAACCTCTGCTAGTTTCAAACTTTTCTTGTGAAGCTTCCTCATCTTCTCAAAGAATTGAAAAGAGTTAGGGTTGCTCTGGATTAGGTTTTGGCTTAACAGAATATTGTGGCTGGTTTGATCCTCCATCCAGACCACTGAAACTTTCTCCTTATCAGCAGTAAGGCTGTTTCACTTTCTTATCACTCTTGTGTTCACTGGAATAGCACTTTTAATTTGCTTCAAGAACCTCTTTGCATTCACAACTTGGCTAACGGTTTGGTGCAAGAGGCCTAGCTTTTGGCCTATTTCAGCTTTCAACATGCTTTCCTCACTAAACTTAATTATTTTTAGCTATTGTTTTAAAGTGGGAGATGCAACTTTTACTTGAATACTTAGAGGCCATTGTAAGGTTATTAATTGGCCTAATTTAAATATTGTTGTGTCTCAGACGTTGGGAGGGTGGGTGGGAAGCCCAAGAAGGAGAGAGGTGGGGGAATGACCAGTTGGTAGAGTAGTCAGAAGACACACAACATTTATTGCTTAAGTTTGCCATCTTATATGGGTGCAGTTCTAGGTACCCCAAAACTATCACAATAGTAACAACAAAGATCACCGATCCCAGATCATCATAACAGATCTAATATTAATAATAATGAAAAAGTTTGAAATATTGCAAGAGTTACCAAAATGTGAGACAGAGACACAAAGTGAGCACTTGCTGTTGGAAAAATGCTGCTCATAGACTTGCTTCATGCAGGGTTGTCACAAACCTTAAATTTGTAGGAAACACAGTGTCTGTGAAGCACAATTGAGCGACAGGCAATATAATAAGGTATGCTTGTGTTATTCATTTGACTCTTAGGGTAGAATAAGAATGTTTCCTTTTTTTTTCCAGCTGGTAATCATTAATATGTATTTGCTAGAATAAACGCTATGCCTTGTAATCTCATTCCTCTATTTTATATTTGGATTTTTCATCTCAGTTAAAAGATAAGAATAGAGGTACTGTAGGCTGCTTTACATTGTACTCCACTTCTCTCTCTCTTCTCTCACCCCATAAAAAGATAATGTGAGAGCAGAATATCTGGCATGAATCACTGCAGAATGGCTGTGATATATCTTTGTTTTATTTTTATGTTTTAAACATGAAATCCTGAATAAAAGGAATGGTCCCTCTTGTGATGTGAAGAATCAGCACTTAGCATCAGCATTGCTTAATTCTATTGAATCTTGCCACTTTTCCTGTTTGTAGTGTGCTTTCCATTTATGCTGGGTGATTGGAAAAGAAGGCTGCCTTCATGTGATTTCATTCCCTATGTATTTAACATGGAAGAGGATATATTGGTAACATATGGCTTAAACAGCTTAGTGTTCAGCCTCATGTTGACATTCCTCCTCATGAGAATATCTTTTGTTTTCTTTGTCTGTGGTTTTGTAGAAAATCAAAAAAACATTTATCTCAAAGCCAATATGTATTGACTACTTCATACACATTATTTCCTTACTGCTTAAATGTATTAGAGTAGTTATTATCTCCTATTGACAGGTGATGAAATTGAAACTCAGAGAGAAAATAAAGTATCCAAGGTCACCTACCAAGTAAATAGGGAAGAGGGCATTTAAAACCAAGTGCCTGACTGTAACCTGTTACTGAACTGCAACTGGGCACTCTACATTTGCCAGTGGCTTCTGGATACACAAAAAGTTACTCAGCCAGTTAAATGAATCTTACAGTTTCACCTGGCTCCCCTGATGAACTCTGACTGTTGTCTACCAACCACACCCACTTTCAGCTTTTATTCAGCAAAGCTGCACCTGAGTGCATGATTCTCTGAGAACAGGAACAAAAACATTTTCTTCACTATGTGCAATGTCATAAGTATGAGTCATTTTTCTCTCGCTCTGTCTCACCAATCACCAGTCTCTTTCTCTTACATCCATAGAGACTTTTGTTCTTTCTTGTCTCTTATTTGTAAGGAGAGGTGTAGTATTCCAAATAAAAATGAAGTCCTTTATATAAGGATGCAATCTCTGGTTTACCACCATTAGCTCTGAATTTATTTTAAGCTGCTATAACGATGACTATTTGATAACACTACATCATCTACAACTCCTAATAGAAGAAGCATTTTTTGGTATGTTACTTCAGTGATTTGGTTAGGATGTGTGGTTTGGACACAGTGATCATAATAGGTATATATAGAAATTGAAAAAAATAGCCATATTAACTCATGTAGCTCATCAAGGCCTTCTCTTGTTTTTTTTTTAATGAAAATTGCAATCTTCTGAGAACACAATTTGAATTTCTTCATTATCTCATACAAAAGGTAACAAAATGTTTGCTGACATAAAATCATTATTTTTGCCGTTCAAAATGTTAGAAATCTTTATACAAATCTTCAACGTTGCAGTGACTATTTCCTAAACTTGTTTCATTAACCTAGGAACTTACAGATGACATTAAGTATAATTTTATGTATCAGAGTAATGAAGACTTGGACTCAAGTCAAATTAATACTTTTATAAAGAAAATGATCTGTGTGACAGCATGCCACATAGAAAGCTTTCTGGCTTTCTGATTTGTAGTGATGCTATTTATTATGATGAGATTTTTATTTAATTTAAAATAGTACAGGACACATCTGTGATATACATCCATTTGGTTAACATTAAATTATGGTTAGATCATTTATTTGCTATATCTAATCTATCAGGTTGTCATTTACATTCAATGATGACAAGAAAACCATTATTTTTATTACATAAAAGCAAAGACTTTTTCCCCCAAGTGTTTGTTGTAGCCAATAAAAGTATAAATATTCAAGCTATAAAACAAAATTCCTCAAGTCATTCATTGGTTCATTTTTATAGAACACTCCAATTACTGATTAAAAGCCAGGGTCTCCTCTCCACCACCCCTAGCTAAATTGTCCCAAAACATTTTCTTATTTCACTCCTAACTTTGAATAAAAATGTGTCTGATGTTTCTGTGACCTTAGGGAATAATTTAAGGGCAGTGCAAGGAAATAAGCTGATAGTTGTAGCAGATGCAAAGTGAGAACATCTGTATTTACTCCCAGTAACTGTACAGACTTTCGTTAAACTGGATGTCAGGGTAGAATATCAGGGACAGTAGGTTTGAATGGTTGTCAACAACTTCATGTCAAGCCCAAAGTCAACCAATTATGTTATCTAAAATCTCCTTATGGGAAGATCTATTTTCACTTTTAATTAAAGGATGAAATTCCAGTCTTCTCAATGAAGAAATTTTGTGTGGAGATGCACTATTAGAAAACTGGTTCTGTAACAGACAAACAGAGAGCCAAATCATGAATGAACTTCCATTCACAATTGCTTCAAAGAGAATCAAATACCTAGGAATCCAACTTACAAGGGATGTAAAGGACCTCTTCAAGGAGAACTACAAACCACTGCTCAGTGAAATAAAAGAGGACACAAACAAATGGAAGAACATACCATGCTCATGGATAGGAAGAATCAATATCGTGAAAATGGCCATACTGCCCAAGGTAATTTATAGATTCAATGCCATCCCCATCAAGCTACCAATGAGTTTCTTCACAGAATTGGAAAAAACTGCTTTAAAGTTCATATGGAACCAAAAAAGAGCCCGCATCTCCAAGACAATCCTAAGTCAAAAGAACAAAGCTGGAGGCATCACGCTACCTGACTTCAAACTATACTACAAGGCTACAGTAACCAAAACAGCATGGTACTGGTACCAAAACAGAGATATAGACCAATGGAACAGAACAGAGTCCGCAGAAATAATACCACACATCTACAGCCATCTGATCTTTGACAAACCTGAGAGAAACAAGAAATGGGGAAAGGATTCCCTATTTAATAAATGGTGCTGGGAAAATTGGCTAGCCATAAGTAGAAAGCTGAAACTGGATCCTTTCCTTACTCCTTATACGAAAATTAATTCAAGATGGATTAGAGACTTAAATGTTAGACCTAATACCATAAAAATCCTAGAGGAAAACCTAGGTAGTACCATTCAGGACATAGGCATGGGCAAAGACTTCATGTCTAAAACACCAAAAGCAACGGCAGCAAAAGCCAAAATTGACAAATGGGATCTCATTAAACTAAAGAGCTTCTGCACAGCAAAAGAAACTACCATCAGAGTGAACAGGCAACCTACAGATTGGGAGAAAATTTTTGCAATCTACTCATCTGACAAAGGGCTAATATCCAGAACCTACAAAGAACTCCAACAAATTTACAAGAAAAAAACAAACAACCCCATCAAAAAGTGGGCAAAGGATATGAATAGACATTTCTCAAAAGAAGACATTCATACAGCCAACAAACACATGAAAAAATGCTCATCATCACTGGCCATCAGAGAAATGCAAATCAAAACCACAATGAGATACCATCTCACACCAGTTAGAATGGCGATCATTCAAAAGTCAGGAAACAACAGGTGCTGGAGAGGATGTGGAGAAATAGGAACACTTTTACACTGTTGGTGGGATTGTAAACTAGTTCAACCATTATGGAAAACAGTATGGCGATTCCTCAAGGATCTAGAACTAGATGTACCATATGACCCAGCCATCCCATTACTGGGTATATACCCAAAGGATTATAAATTATGCTGCTATAAAGACACATGCACACGTATGTTTATTGCAGCACTATTCACAATAGCAAAGACTTGGAATCAACCCAAATGTCCATCAGTGACAGATTGGATTAAGAAAATGTGGCATATATACACCATGGAATACTATGCAGCCATAAAAAAGGATGAGTTTGTGTCCTTTGTAGGGACATGGATGCAGCTGGAATCCATCATTCTTAGCAAACTATCACAAGAACAGAAAACCAAACACCGCATGTTCTCACTCATAGGTGGGAACTGAACAATGAGATCACTTGGACTCGGGAAGGGGAACATCACACACCGGGGCCTATCATGGGGAGGGGGGCGGGGGGAGGGATTGCATTGGGAGTTATACCTGATGTAAATGACGAGTTGATGGGTGCAGCACACCAACAAGGCACAAGTATACATATGTAACAAACCTGCACGTTATGCACATGTACCCTACAACTTACAGTATAATAATAATAAATAAATTAAAAAAAAAAAAAAAAAAAGAAAACTGGTTCTTACTTTGATTTGCATTTGCCAACATCTTCTGTTGTAAATGGGGACTATATTGTGCTACACACACACACATGCAGGCACGCACATGTGTGCACATGAGTGTATGTTTGAAATTAAAGCATAAGGACAAATCTGTTTTGTTTAATATAGCTCTACCTCTGCATAGTTTAAAGACTGATATAGAAGGAGATGCAGCCAAAGGTGTTACAGGGATCTAGATAGTAGCTTCTTTGATCCACAACTCCAGGGTGCTCTGGTCACTGCTTATATTCTCTGTGGTACGCATTTGTACTACTGAGTTTATGAAAGAACATTTTATAATAAAATAGTAATTCACAAGCAACAGATGGGAAAATAATGTGTTTTCCTTCTTTCTTAGGCCAGAAGGACTCATTTTTATCTCCTATCTCACTGTGAAGAAAGGACTACCCATAGATATTATTTGAAATCAAACTGCAAAGTATGCATGAAATGCTTTGTAGCTCAGGATTTTGGATAGAGCTGACATTTGTCTTGTAGGAAAACCATACTATTTCAATACTTCTTTTCCATTTTTTGATTTTTTAAACCAGTAGCATTTTCTGATCTATTGTATATTTCTGTCATGCAGTCATAACTTGTATAGTAGATGGAGAGTCACCTCGTCCCTTGGTGATTGAAATAAGACTATCTTGATCTGCAGGTCCACAGTCCCGGGAAGGTCAAATCCTCATTCCCATCACTCATTCCTCTTGCTTTTTCTTTCTCTCCACGTCAGAAACATTGTGGACTATATAGTCTTGTCCAACATCTTACTGAGGTGTTGAACCTCCATTATCTCCCAAACATCAGATAGCACAAGCATTTTGAAGATTTAGGGTGCCAGAGGGGAGGAATCACCATACTTCATGAATAGTCTTTCGCAGTCTTGATAATTCAATTTGCTCATACCCCAACACTTTCCGAAGTCTTGGTTGCTGACAGAAGGCCCTCATAGAACCCTCCCAGCAATGCAGACCACTTCTGCTACTCTTTATTGACAGTGATTAGCCCAAGCCAGATGCTCTGGAGCTTTGATGAATAAATTTTCTCTGTGATAAATTAATAAATCTTATGGATAAGACTGAACTATTACTCATAACCCCTAAAAATATTGCCAATATTCAATAAAATGTCTAGTCTTGGTTGACCTGAGTAAATAAGGTCCTCCAGAGAATTGCCAAGTCTTTTAGTTTATTTTTATAGATTTAGGGGATCCTAGTGCAGTTTTGTTACATGGATAAATTGCAGTGGTGAAGTCTGGGCTTTTAGTGTAGCTATCACCTGAATAGTGTGCATTGTATTCATGAGATAATTTCTCATCCTTCACTCCTCTTTCCAACCTCCCATCCTCTGAGTCTCCAAGGTCTATTTATATGGACTCTTTGTTTTTACTAATTTGATGAAAGCTGGAAACTTTGCTGGGAAGCAAAGATGCAACACATTCTGAAGGGTGGTTCTAAGCTGCATGCCCTACTTGTGACAACCTCAAAGAAACTTAAAACTGAATGGTAAGGAGTTCTCATTCTCGTGCCTTCCGGGGCAAGAGCCAGCAATCTCAGTAGGCTACATTTAATTATTCTTTATAGGTGACACCATTATATTCTGTTCTCAAAAAAGTGTTGTAAAAAGCACCTGATACTTGAAGAATAAAATTTTTATTGAAACAAACAAAGCAATTAAAATCATTGGTAACTCCTTTTAAAATGTAACAATAATCCAAATCCCTTTGAATTTAGATATTATTTTAAAAATTAGAAGCACTGAGCCTAGCAAAGTGAATCTAGAAGGGCATTATTAGATTGACACTGTAGAAAAATACTTTCATCTGGTTTTTTAATGTGCAGCTAGAGGGATGGCATGTGGATACTGGGCTGAAAGAGACAGAAGACAGTAAATGTTTAGGAGCAAAACCTACATTTTCAGTGAGTTTTTTTTTTAGTGTGTGGAAAGTCATTTCCAGATATATATGCCATTTTACCAGACTCTGTTTCTTCTTGTATTACTTTACACTGTTTTGTTTTTGTTTTTGTTTTTGTTTTTTGTTTTCTGAGATGAAGTCTCACTCTGTTGCCCAGACTGGAGAGCAGTGGGCATGATCTTGGTTCACCTCAACCTCCGCCTTCTGGGTTCAAGAGTTTCTCCTGCCTCAGCTTCCCTAGTAGCTGGGATTACAGGTGTATGCCACCATGCCCGGCTAATTTTGTATTGTTCTTTTTTAGTAGATACGGGGTTTCACTATGTTGGCCAGGTTGGTCTCAAACTCCTGACCTCAAGTGATCCACCCACCTCAGCTTCCCAAAGTGTTGGGATTACAGGCATTAGCCACAATGCCAGGCCATATGTTGCATTTTTTTTAAGAAGCAGGTGCTATGTTTATGTAGTTTTGTATTTAATATTTACTCCAACAGAGTCAGTCCCCCATTTTCAATCCCAGAAATGTGCTTATCTTGATGCTGTTTTAAAATGTATCGTTTCTGAATCATTTAAATTCCCAATTCCATTTTGACTATATTGATTTTTCTCCAACTGCTCTCTGTACTGGCTTAACATGCAGAGGATTTTTTTATTCAGTGTGATCTCTTAGGAAGGGATTCTAAGTCCTAGTGTCGAGTGAGCTGTAGTCTGGGATGGGGGCAAACGTGTCAAAAGGGAACACTGAGAAAAGAGGAAGGACAGGGAGAGAGACTCCTTTCATGCCTCAGGGTAGATTCAATGGGAAAGACAGGAGAAGCAGCTCCAGTTTCCTTTTGCTTAAATCTCTTGATTTAGCATCACATTCTCTGTGGTAGAAGGAAACATCATTACAGATTGACCCTGAGACAAGAAGACTCTTAAAAATGAAAGAGAATTGCATTGTGGTGTTTGAATATCCCCCTCCTCTGTATCCTTTGTCTTGGCCCTCCCACACCGGGGCTCGGGTTCAGCAAAGCCTCAAAGAGACAGCAGGCAACCCTGGAGTTAGCAACGGCGCCCCCTGACTCATACTGGGTGTTCTCTTTGTAGGTCTCTAATCTAATAAATAATCCAGCCTGACTCTGCTGAATTGATGAGCCCCATGAGGTATTACAGCCCACAGATAGGCAGACTGAGATCTTTCCAATGGCTGAGAAGCATTGGAAGAATTTTCTGGAAATGTTTTTGGAAAACTTTTCACTCACATACAATCACAATATTTTAAAACAAACTTCCACTTCTCCTATCTCACTGCTACACTTCGTTGCAATTGCTTGTTTAATTATCTAAAGATTTTAGAAAACAAGAACCATGTGTGTCTTTCTCTCTATTCCATCCTCAGGATCTAGTATAGTCCTAAGCATTTAGCAGTCCTCAGTGTGTGTGTGTGTATGTGTGTGTGTGGGTGTAGTGTGTTTGTGAATACATGTGTATATAGATGCATATATATATATAATCTATATATACCTATATGTCTATGTCTATAATGTACATCTGTATATATCTACATATATCTGTATCTATATCATCTTTATCTATGCCTATATATCTGTATATCAACATCTATACTTATACATATGTCTATATCAATGTTTATTGAGCTCTTATTATTCTATTCCAGACATTTCTGTATATCACACATACTTCAAGTTTTTTTAAATACATGTATATACCTGTGAAATAGGCATTCCTTCAGAGAGAGTATACATCTTCCCAAAAGACATATGTAAGCTTGTGGCTGGGCTACAGTTCAGACCAAGTTTTCTATGAATTCAAAGCTATTTCACAATGACTCTTATATGGTGAGAAAGTGTATTTAGTCTAATTATATTTCTTGGTAAAAGAAATGGTATTACAGCAATTTAATGAAAACTTGTGTTCTCAACTCATTTTTCTAAAAACAGTAACACTTGTAAATGTAAATATAAATATGAGTAGTCATTATTCAGCATTATTAGGCATTGGTTTCCACTTACTCCTAGTGCCCCAATAAAGTGACATTAAAAGAATAAATTATATATGCATAAAAGAAAGGGAATTTAGAGATTGGGGAGATATGATAATTTAATAAATTTCCAAAAGACAGAGAGATGGTTGATAAAACTTCATAATATTGTCCAGAGAATACTTTCATTTTGCTATTTAGAATAATCTTTTTGTTTGTTTGTTTGTTTTTAGACGGAGTCTTGCTCTGTCTTCCAGGCTAGAGTGTAGTGGCACAATCTCAGCTCACTGCAACTTCCACCTCCTGGGTTCAAGTGATTCTCCTGCCTCTGCTTACAGAGTAGCTGGGATTACAGGTGTGGGCCACCACACCCTGCTAATTTTTGTATTTTTGGTAAAGATGGGGTTTCGCCATGTTGGTCAGGCTGGACTTGAACTCCTGATTCTGTGATCTGCCAGTCTTGGCCTTCTGAAGTTCTGGAATTACAGGTGTGAGCCACCGCCCCTGGCCTAGAATAATCTTTTATGGCAATTTTGCATACCTGCCACACAGATTGCTGATACCTAAAGTATAATATAAAGAGGCATCATGGCTTTTAAAACAATGGATATGATAAAATAATGTCAATAGAAGATTTTTCTGTATGCAAATTACATGGGGATGAGACAAGCTGCCTGGCCCTGCCACAGCCCCAAACTCATGGAGCTTAGGAAGTCAGGCATTTAGAGCCGCAACAAGCAAATTCTAGAAATGTTTTCTTTAAAGGGAGTAAAAGGCAACTCTACTGGAGAAAACTGTTGCTTCTAGAGGAGATACTAGAACTTAAGGGATAAATATAGTATTTCGATGGAGTTTTTCCAAAGGCAAGTTTGCCTACCACCTGTTTATCGCAGATAAGAAGCTGCTGAACAAAACATGGAGCTTTCAGACAATGTAAGTTCGTGAAGCGTCTAAAGAAGGAAATTCACACAGCTAACTAGGTATAATGACCCAGAAGTCCATTCTTAAACATGAATTGAAAACTGAAACTAGCCAAACAAATGAGAAAACTAGTAATGAGAGGTGAAGGTGAGAGGTGAAGAGTAATGACTGGTCCCAGTGGGGACTTGGAGAACTTTTTTGTCTTAAAGAGGATTGTAAAATACAACAATCAGCCCTCTGTAGCTAGCAAGAGGATTGTAAAATGCACCAGTCAGCACTCTGTAAAATGCACCAATCAGCAGGATCCTAATAGTAGCCAATTGCAGGGAGGATTGTACAAAGGGCATTCTGATAGGACAGAAACAGAACATGGCAAGGGACAAAGAAGTGAATAAAAGCCAACCTGCAGAGGCAACCTGCTGAGGTCCCATTCCACACTGTGGAAGCTTTGTTCTTTCGTTCTTCACATTAAATCTTGCTGCTGCTCACTCTTTGGGTCTGTGCCATCTTTAAGAGCTGTAACACTCACTGTGAAGGTCCACAGCTCCATTCTTGAAGTCAGCAAGACCATGAACCCACCAGAAGGAACCAGCTCTGGACACAGACACAGTAACATGGAACAGAAATAAGATCAGTAGTACACACACACACACACACACACAAACCAAATCTATACAAAAGGAATGAGAGCTATGAAAGAGCAATCTCAGAAAATAAGAGACATTAGATGTAAACAAATTAACATATTAGATGATAAATGCAATTTGCTTTGTGTGTGTGTTCAAAGAGATGATTATTTTAAAAATTGGCATTTTACACTACTTAGGAACTGAGCTGATTTTACTATTTCAATACTCAGATGATCATTCAGAAAGGCATTCAAAGGGTGTTTTTTGTTTGTTTGTTTTTAGTTTTCTTTTTGGAAATTAGACCAAAATTTTTATTTTAAATATTTCCCATATTTCCTTAATCAAGATTCTTCTACTCTTCCCTATGTATTCAATGACTTACTTGGCTAAAATAAGAAATTGTGCATTGTGGACAATATTGTTATTTAGAATACATATCTAATTCACATTAGTCATTAACATTAATCTAGTATTTTAAATTCTCTCTATTTAAATATCATGTAGTCATTTGCCAGTCTTTGTTGACTGGAATTCTTCATAGACCTAGAGAGAATTGAAAAAACAAATCTGACTGTATCTCTTATAGCCTTGAAATCCTTCAATGGCTTTCTTTTGTCTCTTGGAATCCCATGATCTTGCATTGCCAACTTCTGTTAAGATGAATATTGTGTTACTTTTGGAGTGAAAATAATAAATTACTTAAAAATGGTTGATTTATATTCTTCAGGACTTCTTATAGAATAGTCAAGCACATCTTCCCTGTCTTTACTCCCTAATCTCCTTACAAACTGATGCCCTAAACTGTTCAATCTAGGAAAACAAGGAATTAAAGAGAATCTGCAGACGACCATTTTTTTTTTTATACTGAGTCTACCCTACTCTGCTTGACTATTGAGGGTCATAGTGCCATAGTCCCATTGCAGAGTAGATAAGAGAAAGGCAGAGCTGAAATAAGGGTTCATTATTGCTGCTTCGAAGCTCCAATTTTTCACTTGAAGCAAGGGAAAAATAATCCAGAAGAGAAAAAAATGAATGCTGCGAGAAAAGGAGTAACAGAATGAAGATATAACCTCTGGGAATTTCATATTGTCCAGAGAAAGTCTTCATTCTACCAGTTATAATGACTACCATCAAAAAGGCAAAAAATGACAAATACTGGTGGGGATGTAGAGAAAAGGGAACATATATACTGTTGGTAGGAATGTAAATTAATTCAGCCATTATAGACAACAGCTTGAGGTTTCTCAAAAAATTAAAAATAGAACTACTATATGATTCAGACTTCCCAACTGGTGGGTATATATCTAAAGGAAATGAAATCTGTATGCCAAAGAGACATCTGTATTCCTATGTTAGTTGAAGCAGTATTCACATCAGCCAAGATATGGAATCAACCTTAAGTGCCTATCAACAGATGAATAGATAAAGAAAATATAGAATATTTACACAATTAAATACCTTTCAGTCATAATAAAGCATGAAATCCTGTCATTTCTGGCAACATGGATGAGTCTAGAGAACTTTATTTTAAGTGAAAGAAGCCAGTCATAGAAAGACAAATATGGCACAATCTTACTCATATGTGAAATCTACAAACATTGATCCCATAGAAGTAGAGAGTAGAATTGTGGCTACCAGAGAATGGGAACGGTAGGGGGAGAGTGGAGATGTTGGGAAAAGGATACGGAGTTACAGTTAGATAGGAGGAATAAGTTCTAATGTTCCATTTCACAGTAGGGTGACTATAGTTAACAATAATCTATTGTATATTTCAAAATAGCTTGAAGGAAGGATTTTAAATGTTCTCACCATAAAAAATTATTAATGTTTGAGGTGATTGATATGATAATTGTCCTAATATCATATATTATATACATGTATTGAAATATTGTACTGTATCCCATAAATATGTACCATTTTATATGCCAATTAAGAATAAAACAAAAAAGAAAGAATATGGGCTTAAAAAGAAATTAGCTCGTATTTGTGATTAAAAAAACAGTATTTCTATGTAATATAAATAACTATTTTTTCCTTTGAAATTTGAAGACTTTAGTGCTTTGCAACATTATTTTTCCCTAGAGGACTATTTTTCTTTTGCTGCAGTTTTTCTCTAAGTGAGCTAAGACAATTTGAGAATAGAAGAAATGTATTTCAGTTGGCAGCTGGTTGACTTAGTTTTACCTCATAGCTTTGTTTTTCTCTTCCTTGATATGTCAGACAGGGTTTGAGATGAAGCTTTGTAAGAGAAATTCTGACAGAATATTAGCTGAAAGTGTATGTGAATTAATTAAAGTTGGCTTATCTATGGGGATAAATTAGTTTGAAAATGCATTCAAAACTATTGTCTTCTCAGACTGATCAATAACTGTTTTTCCTTCTACTCCACCATGATGGGTACAGAGTGTCTATTATGTGTGAAAACTGATTCTAATCACCTACTATCATGTTATGTATGTGAAAACTATTAACATGGTGTCTGACATGTATTAAATATTCTTTATTTTATTGTTCTCATACAAGTAATTTCTGAAGCAGCCTCTATAGTGATCTAGCTTCTTGCCAATAAATCTAACAAAAAAGCACCTTGTTTGATTAATAGACACTCTCATTACTAGAATTTCTTTTTCTTTTGAAGTCAAAATCTTACCATAATTTCCAACAAGTAATTCTAGCTCTCTTCTATTAAGGAACTCAAGTCAAATATTTGAAAGAATATATTCTTCTAGTTTTCTCTTTTCCTAAGGTGAACAACAAGTTTCTTTAAATGACTCTCATATAACATTTCAGTTCTCATACTATCTTTTAAGTTATAGTAATAAAATGTTAAGTTGGAACTAGGTGACACACATGTGCCACATTTGCTACTTCTTTCTTATTTTATAACACATTTTCTGCTGTGGAAAAATATGACTTTAGAATTTCTCTTAATATAGCATTTCAATAAGCCAATAGTGTAAAGAATTGGAAATTTATTTACTGTATTTGATAGTTTAAGTATCTAATTTTAAGTTATTATAGTAAGGCTCAAGGAATCTTAGTAAATTACCTAAGCTGGTGAAGCTAGTTATGATAGTCTGATATCAACTTCTATTTCTACTTTATTGTCAGCTTCTTTCCTGAATAAACTCCAGTACTTACTTACCTTGTTAAAATCAGTGCCATATTTGGTGTTTTTCAGCATGGTTTGCAATCTATTAAAAACCTAAACTTTTAAGTTTGTAAAGTTTGTAAGGAAGGAAACTACTGAATACATTACAGTCTTCATTTTACTTTTGAAAATAATTAGATTTATATGACTAGACCTAAAAAGATATAATGACAAATGAAAAGATAGATCCAAAATGATATAACCCTGGTATGGCAGCTCTTGCCTGTAATCCCAGCATTTTGTGAGGTCAAAGTGGGAGGATTGCTTGATATGTATGTGTGTACTGTACGTACATATACTAGTGTATGTGTGTACATACATATAGATATCTGATGTGTTAACTTATGTTTATATACATTAATATTGCTATATATAACAAAATTAACGTGTATAAATTTTATAACATGTAAAATTTTGCTATATATAGCAAAATTAATGTGTATAAACCATTTGCTGGGTGACTATGAAAGGAAGATTTTGTTAGTATGATTGATTTTGTTTTCAAATAACAGAAACAAAATGAAAAATATGAATAAAGGAGAAGGAAATATATTGCCTTGTGGAACTAAATATTGAATGAAGTGCTATATTTAGGCATGGATAAATAAGTGATATCACCTAGTCTCTGTTTTTCAATTTTCCAGCTTTGCTTCTTCATGATATTTTCAGTCTGCGAGGAGCTGCTCTCACTGACCAGAAAATAATGCCACAAGCAACTCCAGCAACATCCTTACTGTAGTCCATCATCCCATTGGAAGTGAAAGCATTGTTTCCTGTTGCTCAGGTAGAAATATCTTAAGGACTATTGTTTCTGGAGACACTAAGACTATCCTCTTGTAGACTGAGAGGCATCTAGATATTTTTCCACCATTCCAATTCTTTCTTCACCTGAGAAGAGAGAGAATTCATTATTTGTCACTATTGCTTTTGGTATATGGTCATTGAAGGCTCTAGGCATTCTGCTAAAGAAGATAATTTTTGTGTACTTAATAAACGGAAGAAAACCTCTCCCTCTCTCTCTTTCTATATGTACACACACACAGATGTATGAACACTAAAATTTAGAAAACACTATATTTTAGTGTATAAAATGATGTATACTTCCTATATTTTGGTGTTATTCCAGGGGAAAGGAAAGAGAAAACCACAGCCAGTTGGCTTTAGGTGCCTTGAATGTGAAAAGAATAACAAATTGGATTTCACAACCACTAATTGTCTGGTTTGTATAAGAAGGATCCCTTTTGCAGTTATCTGTCAGAGCTTGGCTAGGTAATAATCTTCCCTTTTGTCTGCCCATTTTAAAATGGTAGAGCTCTTCATGGCTGAAATATCAGGAACAAAAGAAAAATCTCAACAGCAGAAGATAGAAAAAACTCTGTAGGCAATACTATTATGTGATATTGTCTCTTAGACAACGACAGATTTTGCTTAAAAATCCTTTTGAGTTATTCGTGTCTCATTCTGTAGTATTTAATGATTGCTTCAGAAAAAGACTTACAGACAGTCCCCAAATTATAATGTTTAAGTTTAGTGTTTTTTGACTTTATAGTGGTATGAAAGCAATATGGATTCAGTAGAAACCATACTTTAAATTTTGAATTTTGGTTCAAAGTTCTTTATAATAACCTTATTACAAAATAAGCTTTGTGTTCAAAGAGTTTGCATAACTGTAGGCTAATGTAAGCATTCTGAGCACATTTAAGGTAAGCTAGGGGAAGCTGTAATGTTTGGTAGGCTAGATGTATTAAATGTGTTTTCAACTGAGGATCTTTTCATCTTATGATGGCTTTATGGGTACCAAATCACATCATAACTCCAGGAGCAAGTGCATATATTGATTCCTTTCTCTATCAATACAGCAAATTAGATGTACAGTGCATTTAAAAATACTGTATAGGATACTTAAAATATTTTAAAATCATTGATAGTAATTAAAAGGAAGACAAATAAGAATACAGAAAGGATGGGTAAATAAAACTGTAGAGAAGCAAAAACTCGAAGCTCACGTTTGCTCTAGGAAATCTGCTGTATCTTACTATGTGAGGAATTTAAAATGAATTCACTTTAAAAATAGCCTCAAAAACTCTGATACAAAATATTGATGCAGAGTGTGATTGCAATCAAGAATCACAAACACATGAACAAAAAAGCACTGATGTGAGAGACAGATAAACAATAAATTGCAGAATCAGAACTTATCTGAGTCTGTACTTTGAGAAGAGTGGTATAAAGCAAATTATTAATTGGGAGTTCTCTAAGTAAAATGTGTAAAAATATCTAGTAAAGTATATAAAAATACCTAGTAAAAGACCAGAAATAAGAGTATAACTTCCAAAGTCGTAAAAGTGAAGTGAACAAACAAAAAATAAATCAGTTCAACTGAACAAAAATAAGAGAGGTAGGGAGAAACATATAAATACAGACAATTAGAAATAAAATGTTAGAAGTTGGAGTAAATCAGTAATGAAACAAAATCACTAGAGGAATAGTAAGACTCTAAACCTTTGTGCACCTAATAACATAACTTTAAAATAATTGAATGCAAAACTATCAGAAGTAAAAGATGAAGTAGATGAATTCACTAAACTAGTGGGTTTAACACATCTCTTTCAGAATTAATAAATTAAGCAGATTCCAGACACAAAACGAACAAACAAACAAAAAAACCAGATAGCTGCTTCCTACAGCTCTGGAGGCCGGGAAGCCTAAGGCTGAGGGTCCCACTCCTGGTGAGGGTTTTCTTGCTGCATTATCCTGTGGCAGAAGGAAGAAGGCCAAGGAGCGGGAGAGAGCAATCGAGAGCTGAAATCTCTTTTATAACAAGCTACTCTCACAACAACAAACCCACTCCTGTGATAATTGCATTCATCCACTTATGAGGCAAAACAGTAAAACAGTCCAGACTCCCTTGTTAACACTGATACTGCTACTTTTTGAATAGTGATACACTACTAGCAAAAAAGCAGTCATGTATAAATAAAGCAACACAGAATGATCAAGTTGGCTTTATCCAGGATGAAAAAGTGGCTCCACATCAGGAAATCTGAAAATACAATTCATTGCATTTAACAGATTGTTTTTTATAAAACGATCTTTTTAGAAGCAGTAAAGGCCTTCAAAAATTCAACATTAATTTGTGATAATAACAGCTGAAACAAGAAGCATTTAGTATGCATTAAGTTCCCTAAATCCCCTTCTTCGAAGAGAGCTTGACCAAAATTCCAGGAAGGAAGATGATAGTTTAGGCAACATTTTAAATATCACATAATAAGGCCAGGCACGGTGGCTCACGTCTGTAAACCCGGCATTTAGGAGGTAGAGGCAGGTGGATCACCTGAAGTCAGGAGTTCAAGAACAGCCTGGTCAACATGGTGAAACCCCGTCTCTACTAAAAATACAAAAATTAAATTAGCTGGGTATGGTGGCAGACACCTATAATCCCAGCTACTTGGGAGGCCGAGGCAGGAGAATCACTTGAACCTGGGAGGCGGAGGTTACAGTGAGTCGAAATCATGCCATTGCACTCCAGCCTGGGCAACAGAGTGAGACTCCATCTCAAAAATAAATAAATAAATAAATAGTATCAGATAATACAGTTGCCTATTTTTACACTAATCAAAATATATTTCTTAGAAGGGAATAATTTTCTGGTTGCTCTTGGATAAGAACCTCTATTTTTTCTAGGACAATTGTAGCTTTATACATCTGAATCTGTCCACAGGGCAATAAAGAGAACAAAATAAATCCAGGAAGTATGACCTGCAAATACAGAAATAAATATAATATTTTATTAGAGCTAACTCTAGAGCTTAAAATATAAGAATGAGAGCACAATGGTTGGAGTTTGAGAAAAATGCACAGAAAACAGGAGGAGAAAAGAGAAAACCCAACATTTATGAAATACTGAAAAATGGTCTAGAATAGTTCAGATCATAGCAAGGCTATTAGGGAAAATCTGGAAAGTGTGGAGGAAGCTGGAAAGATCTGAAGCGGCAGTCTCAGAAAGAGATACTTTTTTTCTGAGTAAGTAAATGGAAAGGGAGAGGCACTGTTGGAGATATGATGGTAAAGAAGAAGGAAAGGGCCAGGCTCGGTGGCTCACGCCTGTAATCCCAGAACTTTGAGAGGCCAAGGCAGGTGGATCACCTGAAGTCGGGAGTTCGAGACCAGCCTGACAAACACGGAGAAATCCTGTCTCTACTAAAAATACAAAATTAGCCAGGCGTGGTTGCACATGCCTGTAATCCCTGGTACTCGGGAGGCTGATGCAGGAGAATCGTTTGAACCCAGGAGGTGGAGGTTGCGGTAAGCTGAGATCGCGCCATTGCACTCCAGCCTGGGCAACAAGAGCAAAACTCTGTCTCAAAAAAAAAAAAAAAAAAAAAAAAAAAAAAAAAAAAAAAAAAAAAAAAGAAGAAGAAGGAAAAAATGGGAAATAGGTAGAAAATAAGAATCACACAAGAACAAAAGAGAATACTAACATACATCAAACCCCAAAATGGTCACCCATTAAAGAAACTGCACCTCCCTATGCCAGAGTGAGTGAGTACTCCTAAAGTAGAAATATTGTAACGACTCCAGACTTGCAAACTGTCCAGAGATTGCAAAAAAAAAAAAAAAAAAAAAAATAGCAACAATTATACAAAGCTACTGTAAGAAACAAAACAGAACATGAAAATAAACATTTCCACTGTTAAAATTTCCTACCCTGCAGTTAGTTGAATGGACATCTACTTAGCTGTAATGTAATATATTTAGCTGTAAAAAGACTGAGAACAATCTCTATGAACTTATATGGAAAGATTTCCAGAATATTTTGATGAATTAAGAAAGTAAAATATACGGAGTATACATAATATTCTACCTTTGTGAAAGAAACGAGGGGCTATAAGAATATAAACATGTATCTGCTACTGTTTGTCAAAAGAAACAGAAGGCGGACACACCAGAAACTAAGGATGTGCTTTGTTTTTTGTTTTTTTGTTTTTGTTTTTTTTTTTGAGATGGAGTCTCGCTCTGTCTCGCAGGCTGGAGTGCAGTGGCGCTATCTTGGCTCACTGCAACCTCTGCCTGCCGGGTTCAAGCGATTCTCCTGCCTCAATCTCCTGAGTAGCTGGGATTACAGGTACGTGCCACCATGCCCTGCTAATTTTTGTATTTTTAGTAGAGACGGGGTTTCACCATCTTGGCCAGGGTGGTCTTGATCTCCTGACCTCGTGATCCACCCGCCTCGGCCTCCCAAAGTGCTGGGATTACAGGCGTGAGTCACCGCGCCTGGCCGGGATGTACCTTTTAACCAATGTGGGAATGGGGATGGGGCCAGTGTGGTGGAAGGAAACAGAATGGAATGGATGAAGGAAGCGACGCTTCTCTGAATATAACCTTTGGTATTGTCAGGGCTCAGAACGGATACCCAAAGTATGGCGCTTTTGTTTTCAAGCTGAAGAAGACAGATGGGCTTCAGAAAGCAAGAAAGTCTCTCTGACTTCCTCCCCCCTATTCCCCAAAGCAAACCATCAAACCGAGGAAGGTTACCCTCTGATCCACCTATTCTGAGAGTAGGGTGTAAGACCATCATGTAACAAGTGTCCGGCCTCATTCTCGGAAGAAATGAGTACTACACAAAGAAACCAAGAGAATGTGAACAAACAGGCCTTGTGGAGCCCGACCCACCCACTGCCGGCACCACCCCCCAATTTGTCACAATTAGATCATGGCTACTTTTTGGTTCAATCATATTTCTCTACAATTACCTACTTCTTTCATCAGACTTAGCATAAAAATACACAGTGTCTCAACGTGTTTGGACCTTAATTTATGAGGAATTCCATGTCACGCAAAACTTTGATTAAATAAATGTTATGCTTTTCTCTTGTTAATTTGCCTTTTGTTATAGGAGCATCTGCATGAACCAAATGATGTTTTATTGAACATTAAATAGCTCAACACTATTTTTAAATGGTAATCTTATCTAATTATTTAAAATACTGATTTGATGTGGTCAGTGTTTATTTTTTGTTAAACATTTAGGTCTTTGAGATGGTTGTGTACTTAATGGTGACACAGTACTTGAAATCATAATGCATTTATTAAGTATGATAAATAATGTCTGTATCAGTCTCTGATATTTAGTACTAGGATTAAAAATGCTGGGTTTGTTAGTTTTGTTTGTTTCTGGTAGACCTAAAAGGCAATTTAAAAATTCGTGTGGTGTACTGCAGAAAGACTCACTAAATTGACATTCAAAATTCATTATACAGAGTCTTTGAGTCACATTTCAAATCTCAGTTGTAATTTAACAGTAGAAGGTTTCATCAAATATTGGGGTCCCATGATATGTGACTAGCATCTCAAGCAAGTATTCTGAGAACTGCCTCCTACACTAAGGACATGACAATCTCATACAAAGAATTGTTTATATACTGACTTTCCATGGCAATGCTTTTGGTTAAAAAAGAAAAAAAATTAAAGGAAGAAAGAATGAAGAAAGAAAGGGAGGAAAGAAAAAACAAAGGAAAAGGATTCATGAGATTCTCTCTATGGCTATCACAGTACATGTAGGACTGAGTACAATAGACTCTAGGGTCACGTAACTCAAGGTAAATATTTGTTAAGTCACTCTTTCTATAAATACTATTATAGTCAAAAAATTGTCCAACTCCTGATTAAAATTTTTAAACCCGAAAAAGGAACATTTAAGTATATTAACAAAAATTAGTGTTTTATTGGATTCAGTGAATTCTAAGTTCATATGTATTTTCATTCTTGACACTCTGCTCTTTAAAAACTGTTTTCAAGAATGTATGTCATTTCTTTCTTCCCTCTGTTTTTCTCGCATATCATTCCACGTGTCCTGAATAGGACACTGGATAGGATACCTTTATTATTATTATTATGGGATTTCACATATGATTGTGGTAAATAATATATTGCCTAGGGTTTTTTTTTTTTGTAAATACATAATCACATCAAATATTCTAATGTATCACATTTTAGATGAGTTCACATGTTTTTGGAAATTAAATAAAGCTTTTTCTTTGCATTCAGGAAAAAAATACACAATCCAACAGCACCAATATAGGTAAGTAAAATAATTTTGAAAGATTATTTCTAGTTTTTTATTTTATAACTCTGTAAGGGTTCCTACAGCTTTTGCTGTTCACATTACAAAATGATTTATTAATAACTCATAATTTTGCCATCTTCAGGGATACAGAAAATTTCATCATCATTTATTGTCTCAAATTTGGATTTTTGTCTTAAAACTACATGGAAAATGTGAGCAGTGTGACAATAAGTCCCAGTTTGTCTGAGACTATCCAGATGGCCTCTGTTGTCTTGGCATAATTACTAATAGCATCCTTTCACTCTCAACATGTCCTGGTTTGTGATAATAAATTGTACAGTCATCCTACTCATGGTCTATTCATTTGATTTTAAACTATAAGAATTTTCCAGAGTGACATCTAGATAGATAGCAAACGAAGTTCTTTTCCAGGTATTTATAAATAATTGTCATTTGTGGTTGCACAGGAAATAAGGAGGGTAATTGACCTTGATAATTCCCAAAACTATGAGGATTTTTATTGTTGCCAAGGTGAAATGTTTAGTGGCAATATTATCCTTAATCGTAGGTTTTCTAGAAATAAAGTCAACTTCGGGAAATTGGTTAAACCATCAAAATCATTTGACCATTAAAAGGGCACTTTTAGGCTGGGCATGATGGCTTATGCCTGTAATCCCAGCACGAGGCGGGCAGATTACCTGAGGTGGGGAGTTGGAGACCAGCCTGACCAATATGGAGAAACCCATCTCTACTAGAAATATGAAATTAGCTGGGCATGGTGGCACATGCCTGTAATCAGCTACTTGGGAGGCTGAGGCAGGGGAATCACTTGAACCCAGGAGATGGAGGTTGCCGTGAGCCGAGATTGTGCCATTGCACTCCAGCCTGGGCAACAAGAGTGAAACTCTGTCTCAGGTTAAAAAAAAAAAAAAAAAAAAAAAAAAAAAGCAAGATAAATTGAACCTTACCCATTAGAAGGACATCAACATGCATGCCCGTGACCTTACCTCTGACAAAGAAAACCTCTTTCATTCCACACCAAACACTAACTAGTCCCACAATTTTTTAGGTACGAGTTCTTCAAAGGTGCTGGGTTTGTTTCTTTATTTCTAAAAGATTTGATCCAGATCAGAGATTTTCTAATGTTGGTCTGCTAATCACTGCGGATCAGCATGAAGTTTTCATCAGTCTATTACATCATCTGCCGAAATTAAATCATTTTTTTCTGAAATTACATTGGCTCAACATAAGCATTTAATGTGTAAGATTATGTACTTATTATATTTTGATGTGGACGTTGTATAAGGTAGTTGACAAAACTTTTAATTTGTTTGGCCCCATTAATTGATGAATTTTATTGAGCCTACCTATAGTTCATGTGTGTTAGTATAAAGGAAGGATTGTGCGAAAGGCAGATAGGGTTAATTGGTAGATATTTTGCTCCAATAGTTGTAGCTTGCTCCATTTCAATGCATAGGGGCTCAGCTTTCAAGCCTTTATTCTTTGAATGTGTGCATTTGCATTGTCTCTACTTACCTCCAGTGAAAACTAAATGCACAAAAGAGAATATTAAAATATTAGATCCAGATGAATAGCTTCCTTAGTATTTCATAGGCCCAGTTACATAATAGGATTTGTGGAAACTAAGTGACTCAAAATTGTAACAGAGATGAGCAGCTGTTGCTCAAACACCATTTTAGATTAGAGGCAAAGGCTTACAAAGAACTTAATAAATGTATTTTTCTACTGGGCAAAGCGTTTCTTTTTGTGAATGTCCAGACGTGCTCTTTAAACTCAAAACAAAATTTCGTATGATGTGCTTTCCTTTATCTGGTTGATTGTTCTTGTGTGACTGTTGGAATAAACACAACAGCACTATAGGAGGCCATCACACTGGCTTTCTGGAAAAAGATGAGCGGGCCAGAAAAAAGTAGAAAAGCTTTGACAGTACTACAGGAAACCACTTCAATGGTCTGGCTGACATAAAAGCCATCGAACGCATGAAAAGACATACTATGAGTTCTATTAATAGTAAATGTAATGTATAAAAATAGGGGAAATGCCCACAGGAAGAGTTCGTATATAAAAATGGTCACTAAATCTACTTTAATTCTTGAAGCTAATTACCAGTTTAGCATTCATTTTTTACAGAGAAATAAATTAAAAATTGATGGCTGATCATCATTTTGTCTGTGAAAAAGTACCAGGACACAAAGCAAACCTGAAATACAATAGTACTTGTGAAGTCAAAGTGACTTTACTTACTAAGCTATTAGTAAATTAACATTTACTGGGTACCCGCTCTACACAGGATGTGATGGATATTCAAAGAGTTAACTGAGAAGTCTTTGATCCAGGCATTTTTCTTCAGACAATTAATATCTGGACAAACTAAAGAGCAGTAGGGAGAAATATAAGATGTAACAAGGATACATCACCCCAAATACGGCTTTTTGGCATAAGGATGGTTTTGAGCTGATTATTTTGAGACATAACAGACAGACAAAGACACCAGAGAAGCTATGAAAACAAAGTGGAAGTTACCCTTCTGCAAGAGAAATTTACATCTATAAGGATATTTCCATTTGTAAGGATATCTCTCTCTCTCTCTCTCTCTCTCTCTACCAGAAGGAGAAGGAAGACTAAATCACCAGAAGTGTAGCAGGGAATCAGTGGAGAAGGCATCAATTTAAATCTGCATAACAAACCTTACTGGTGTTTAGGGTACTTTTCCTGGACACCTTTCCATAACTGTCCTCTACTTCTCTCTTTTGTCTTTAACTGAAGGTGGTGTTTGAGCCTGAATTCTAAGCCACGTCTGAGAGTTCCTCATTTTCCCTGGATATCTCCCATGTATACATGAGGAATATATGCTAATACAATTCTTTTTGCTTTTCTCTTGTGAATCTGTCTTTTTGTTATGGGAGTGACAGCTGTGAACCCAAAAGTATTTGAGACAGGTCTCAATCAATTTAGAAAGTTTATTTTGCCAAAGGTAAGGTTGTACCCGGGACACAGCTTCAGGAGATCCTATCAACATGTGCCCAAGTTGGTCGGGGCACAGCTTGGCATATTACATTTTGGGGAGACATGAGACCTTAATCAGTATGTGTAAGATGTATATTGGTTTGGTCCAGAAACGAGGGACAACTTGAAGTGCAGGCTTCCAGGTCATAGGTGGATAAGAGACAAAAGGTTTCATTCTTTCGGGTCTTTGATCAGCCTTTCAGTGAATACACAATTTACATTTGAGAGGCAGGTAGAGGAATCATCACTTATGCCTTAGTCTGGCTCAGTGAATCTGCATTTTTACATAAACAATAGGGTGGAGGAAGTGATCAGATATGCATTTGTCTCAGGTGAGTAGAGGGATGACTGAGTTTTGTTTTTTGTCCTGCACCTGTGAAGATAAGCTATCAATTTACATTGCCAGGGTGAAATTCAACAGAACTGCTTTAGGTTAAAAATCTTGAAGCCCACAAGAAATTTTCTTGTGGACAAATTGTGAGGAAAGTACATAGCTTTTTTTTTTTTTTTTTCCAAACCTTTGTAGCTATCTTACTTAGGAATAAAAAAGGAAGTAGGTTTGCCAAAGTTTATTTTCCTTTCACACAGCTAAGAACTGTGAAGTACAGAGGGAAAATTATTTTTCTTTCCCTACAGTGTGATATTATTAGAATAAGGTCCATTTTGTGGATCCTCAGTGTGGTGAGTGTTTTGATTACATAGTTCATAGAGGGCAGTTACTTATCAGAAAACACTGCTTGAGAGATATGAAATTTAAACTGAGTTATAAGAAAGGCATTTGGATAGAATTTGGACAAATGAAGGACATATAAGGGACGGGAAAAATGTGAGTGAATTCATGAAACCAAGTGATATGGTTTGGATTTGTGTCCCTGTCCAAATCTCATGTCAAATTGTAATCCCCAATGTTGGAGGAGGGGCCTGGTGTGAGGTGATTGGATCATGGGGGGCAATTTCCCCCTTGCTGTTCTCATGATAGTGAGTAAGTCTCATGAGATCTGGTTATTTCAGAGTGTGTAGCACTTCTTCCTCTGCTCTCTTCTTCCTCCTGCTCCTGTCATGTGAAGACGTGCCTGCTTCCCCTCTGCCATCTGCCGTGACTGTAAGTTTTCGGAGGCCTCCCCAGTCATGCTTCCTGCACAGCGTGGAACAGTAAGCCAACTAAACCTCTTTTCATTACAAATTACTCAGCGTTAGGTATTTATTTATTGCAGTGTGAGAATGGGCTAACAGACCAGGTATGAGGATAACTGACAATAAGAGATTGTAAGGAATACAGTCCAGTTTGAATAATGTTAAGTTCTAGTGCAGCAGGACAAGCCACAGACAAAACCCCTCAGACACTGAGTTAAAGAAGGAAGGGCTTTATTTGGTCGGGAGCTTTGGCAAGACTCACCTCTCCAACAACTGAGCTCCCCGAGTGAGCAATTCCTGTCCCTTTTAAGGGCTCACAACTCTAAGGGGGTCTGTGTGAGAGGGTCATGATTGATTGAGCAAGCAGGGAATACGTGACTGGGGGCTGCATGCACCAGTAATTAGAACGGAACAGAACAGGACAGGGATTTTCACAGTGCTTTTCTATACAATGTCTATAATCTATAGATAACATAACTGATTAGGTCAGGGGTCGATCTTTAACTACCAGGCCCAGGGTGTGGCACTGGACTGTCTGCTTGTGGATTTCATTTTTGCCTTTTAGTTTTTACTTCTTCTTTCTTTGGAGGCAGAAATTGGGCTTAAGACAATATGAGGGGTGGTCTCCTCCCTTACTAGATACTATCTTTTTGGTAAGTTTATGAAAGCAAAGAAAAATCAGAAAACAAAATTGTATGATATTAAGAGGAAATGCTCCCAAACTTTCCTATCCATTATTCATTCCTAGTTGGTGGCAAGTTTGGCATTTATTTTTCAGATATTTTCAGGGTTTATATGAGCGCATCTATGAGGTTTCTGTGAGGCCTCTGAGCCCAAGCCTGCATGTAGACATCCAGATGGCCTGAGGCAACTGAAAACTACAAAAGAAGTGAAACGGCCAGCTCCTGTCTTAACTGACTGACCAATCTTATGACATTCCATTATGACTTGTTCCTGCCCTGCCCCAACTGAGAGATCGATCAGCCTCATGGCATTCTTCTTCTGGACAATGAGCCTTATGATCACCTCCGCCATGCACTTTGTGATCCTCTCCTCTGCTGACAATAGATAACCACCTTTAACTATAACTTTCCACTGCTTACCCCAGTCCTATAGAACTGCCTTACCCGTATCTCCCTTGGTTGACTCTCTTTTCGGACTCAGCCCACCTGCACCCAAGTGAAATAAACAGTCTTGTTGCTCACACAAAGCCTGTTGGTAGTCTTTTCACATGGATGTGCTTGACAGTTTCATATGTTTATATGCATATAATTTTATTATATTCTGTTTTTGTAACTGTCTTAAAAATTCGTAATAGTATTTAATGGTAATATTTTCTTTTATTTGACCTAGTGCCCTTTAACAGCTGCTTAATATCCTTCTCCATGGATAGACCCTAATCAGTCTACCTGTACTCCACTGATAAGCACTTAGAGTGTTTCTAAGATTTTGTTGATATAAAAATATTAAAATGAGTAAACAAAGCACCCGTGTGTATGTCCTTAGAAGTAGAATCAATGAATCAAAACAAATCCCATTGTAAAATGTGGTAGATATTGCCAGTTGTTTTTATCTGGATCAGGAATGTTAGAGAGACATGAATGTGTAGCGGGGAAGGAAGAGCTTCCTCTCTGCCCACTGAGGTTCACCGAAATCAGTGATAATAGATCAGTAGGAGAAAAAGGCATAGAAATGTGTTAATGTGCACATGGACATGAGAGTCACAGAAATACGAGACTCAAAGGCCAAATTACTGAAACTTATAAATGACCTCTTCACAGGAGAGAGGTAAGTGGGGTGCTATAAGAAATTTTAGAAGAGTAGTAGTAAATGATTTTTTATAGGAAATAAATGACCCCAAAGAATGATTTCCTGGGATAAAATTCTTCTGAGCTCTGGGGAGGTGGTGGAAGGTGGAGGATAGAACTTCATTGTGAACAAAGTTGTTTTATTATACAGATAAAGTCTCCCAGGTAAGGTCTCAGAGTTGCCCCCATAAGAATACATGGAACATCTGTCTGCACATGGTGACATCTCCCAGTCACTTTTCTTCTACAATGACTAATCTTTCCTGGTTATTTGGTGAGATCCCCAAGGAGGAAGTCATAAGAAAATTGCATTTCTTTTGGAAAGAAGTTTCTGCAGTCAGATAAAAAAATTCCGGAGAGAATCCTTCCTGGCGCTTTGGGAAAAAAAGAGGATCAGAGAGATTAGGGGTTGGGGGCAGGTCAGAGAGAAACTTTGATTCTGAGGTAGTGTCTAAGGCCTTCCAAGTTTAGTTCAAGATGTTCAGTATGTCAAAGCACCAAATTTTGGAGGTATCATTTTCTGAACCCTAAATATGTAAAGAATATCACATATAACATATACATGCTTGGGGTAAAAGCTAGAGTGAGAACCTGGAAGAAGGGCAGGAAAACCTTTTGAATCTTCTTTAATTGATTCATTATTAATATATGTTATAAATGATAAGGCATGTTATTACAGGTCAGCCTCAGAATACGAGCTTATAAGAAGTGACAGCCTACAATAATCATGGTGACAGCTCTGAAAATGTTTGTTCTATAAGTTCACAAAACTGTCTTTGTTAGAAGAAGTAATGATCAATCCTAATAATACTGAGATCGAGTCCCTGGATCAGGCAGTTGTCCTACGGGAGCAGGGATGATCACAGTGAACTGTGCTCACTGATGAATACCTTTTAAAGATGAGCTGAAACAGCAGTGCCTCTTCTACACATGCAGTGAGTCCAGCCTTACAACAGAGACAAAACTGAGCAATGTGTTTCCCAGTCCATTATTTTCCCTGTTGTCCTGGCTTAATCCTTATGCCTTTCAGTGTACTTTTTTAAAAAAAGTTATATAACAATTACTTCAGGTTGCATTCATTAAAAAGATATCTAAAATTGTCCAAATGGAAAATAAGAATATCTGAGAAAATCCACTCATCCTGATTTGAAAGGTAATGTTAGTTTGGATAGTTTCAGGCTAAATAAATAAAATGAATGATAAAAAAACTAAATAAAATTAGCCAGCAGTGGTGGCGGGCACCTGTAGTCCCAGCTACTCAGGAGGCTGAGGCAGGAGAATGGCGTGAAGCCAGGAGGCAGAGCTTGCAGTGAGCCAAGATTGCACCACTGCACTCCAGTCTGGGCAACAGAGCAAGACTCCATCTCAAAAAAAAACAAAAAACAAAAAACAAATAAAAAGTGTGGGCTAGGCATGGTGGTTCATGCCTGTAATCCCAGCACTTTGGGAGGCCGAGGCAGGTGGATCACCTGAGGTCAGGATTCAAGACCAGCCTGGCCAATATGGTGAAGCCCCAACTCTACTAAAAATACAAAAATTAGCTGGGCGTGGTGGTGTGCACCTGTGGTCCCAACTACTTGGGAGGCTAAGACAGGAGAACTACTTGAACCCAGAAGGTGGAGGTTGCAGTGAGCTGAGATCATGCCACTGCACTTCAGCCTGCACAACAGAATAGGACTCAGTCTCAAAAAAAAAAAAAAAAAATGTAAAGAGTTCTGGAGGATAAAGGATAAAGAAGGAGGGATAGAAAAGAGAACAGTATTTTAGGTGGGCAATGCTTTTAACTTTTGATGAAATTCAAGGAAATGTGGCTTATATTAGTAAAAAGAAAAAAAAGATGTTACAAGAGGGGTGATAAAATAGGAGGTAGGAAGGAGATAAGCAGAAATAGAAATGAATCCTAAAATGGAATAGGGAAGAAATCTATTATAGCAGAAAAAGTAATTATAACTTTTAAATACATCCAGAACAGGAAAGGGCAGAATTGACCCTGTAAAAACTAAATGAGTGATATGAAGGACAAAAATGATAAATTTTCTCTGAACTCGAGGGAAGAGATAAAGATGAAAATAAGTATATTTCTATGTAGAAGGAAGACAACAGAAATACTAACTACGTATCTAATTGGTTAATTGGGTCTTCTTAAGAAACAAATTTAAAAATGGACTATTACAAATATTCAGAGACATAAGCAGTGGATTGAGGACAGGGTGTGAGGGAGATCCTGAATATTGACTTCTATTTGCAGATCTGCAAAGTTAAATAGGTACCAGGTACAATCACAGGGCTGAGAAAAGTGTTAAAAGAAACAAACAAAAAAAAAAAACAAAAACTAGACATATCTTTACAAAAACTTTTACTCCAAGAATGAGAAATCTTATGAGATTCTTAGCAGAAATAAAAGTTAAAAAGAAAGAAAAGGGCGCTACAAATGAATAAAATGAGACAGTTATCCGACAGCCTCCTAATACCAAAAATGAGAAAAAACGCTCAAAGCATGAAATAGCAGGACAAAAACCAAACAGAGTCAAAACCCCAAACACCTTAACCATAGCTGAATAAAGGACAGGAATGGGCAAGTAATTAAAAAATTAGATAAAAGGAAATTCAAACACTTCAAATAAGGACAATGCTTCAAATAGAGGGCCAATTAAAATTAAAGTTTCTGTTTGTCACTACCATGTTGACTATAATTCAGTTTTTATTAGTGTCAAGTGTTTTCTAAAAGTCACAAAGCAATCCTGTCCTGGATATTTGTTAGGGTCCCACAGATTAATTCACTCTTCCTTCTAAGGACTATGCCTTGATTTTCCTTTAGGAGATCACACTTCTGTCACTCTCAGCTGATAAATTTAAAGATAACAGTCCGGGCCCAGCATGGTGGCTCATGCCTATAATCCCAGCACTTTGGGAGGCCGAGGTGGGTGGATCACTTGAGATCAGGAGTTCAAGACCAGCCTAGCCAACATGGTGAAACTCTGTCTCTACTGAAAATACAAAAAGCAGCCAGGCGTGGTGGCACAACCTGTAGTTCCAGCTACTCGGGGGGCTAAGGTAGGAGAATTGCTCAAACCCGGGACGTGGAGGTTTCAATGAGCTGAGCTGGCTCAACTGCACTCCAGCCTGGGAGACTGGGAGATGGAGCAAGACTCTGTCTCAAAAAAAAAAAAAAAAAAAAAAAAAGGATAACAACCCACAAGATGACAGAGTTTGGTTCAGAGATAGGCACAGCCTATGTCACACCTGTTGAGATTAATTTAAGGATTTCTTTTATCATCTCAAGGAAACTAACCATTCTGCTAGATTTGGTGTTGCCATAATGTAAATCTGAAGCCACTGGGGTGGTTGGAGTGGAGGGGGTGTTTAGCACAAGGAGACTGAGAATTAAGCCAATAACCCAGAATAGGCAAAGCTGAGTTGGATTCTGGTGGCATTGTTTCAACTCAGAATAAAGACACATCTAAAGTAAATTCCACCTCTAAAATGTTGAGCTACACGAGCCAATCAATTCTCCAATGAGATGGTTTGTTTTTCATTGGCAACAGAAGGGGTCTTAGCCAACATGTGTACTTTGCCCTTAACCTAGAGTTCTAAGAATTTATTCCAAAATCTAAGACTAATAGGTACGTGTGTGTGTATGGGAGAGTGGGATGTTCACCACAGAATTAGTTTTACAATAAGTTAGAATGGGATCTACTAAATTACAATACAACCAGAGTGTTGAATAGGCTCTGGTGTTTTAGAATGATGATAGCATGAGGGATACATGACTCATGATACTATCACAAAGCATCTTTTTAGATTTTTGTCCATCTATACGAAAACTGCCTCTAGCTGAGGCAACTAGAGTCCTCTAGTCCTGCTCTATTCAAGCTATACCTGGAGCTTGGGTAGGTGATACAGTTTGTATATTTGCTCCTGCCCTAATCTCATATTGAATTGTAACCCCCAGTGTTGAAGGTAGGGCCTGGTGGGAGACGTTTGGATCATGGGGGCAGATCTCTCATGGCTTGGTGCTATATTTGTGATAGTAACATCTGCCCATTTAAAAGAGTGTGGCACCTCCTCACCCTCTGCTCCTGCTTTCATGGTGTGATTTCCCTGCTCCCACTTTGCCTACTGCCATGAGTTAAAACTCCCGGAGACCTCCTGAGAAGCTGAGGGATGTCAGTGTCACAACTGTACAGCCTGCAGAACCGTGAGCCAATTATACCTCTTTTCTTTATAAATTACCCAGTCTCAGGTATCTCTTTACATCAATGCAAGAACAACTCAGTACAGTAGGTTTAAGTCCAACAGGATGTTTTTCTTAGCCTTTCTTTGTCTCTTATGAATATGTTTCTTCAGAGGCCTCTTTGTTGTGGAACACAATTGAGAACAGGATTTGGGGTTTGAAAGAAGACATTTATTTATTCTATTTTTCTATTCTCAGTAGTAATCTCTGACTAACAGCTTTAATATTTTTGTTTTATTCACTTGTTTTATATTTTTCCCAATTAATATGTTTAACTTTTGCAATAAAAATCTTACTAAATAAGGAAAAGTTAAAGAAATGCAATGAAACCAAAGAAAATGTATTTGTAAGGAGACTCCCAAAGATGAAAATCTAACAAGACTTTGAAGAAAGACTGAGATGTACAAATCAGAAGTGTATGTTGCAGTGGGAATGAAGGTTCAAGGCTCAGATATCTTTCGACTAAGTGTATATTCAGAATGAAAATTGGCCAAAGTAGGGGCCAGAGTGTTTTAGGATGGGGAGAAGCAGCAATTTGGAGGTCTGAGTAAAAGATTTGCAACACCTGGCATTTTAAACTTAAGAATGGAACATTAATAAAGGGAACCAAAGGGTTGCCAGGAGGGCCCAGTAGAAGTTGGATAGCAAGCAGTTTTAAGATAGCAAAACCACAAAATATAACATGCTGGTGAGGATGGAGAGCAAAAAGAACTCATACACTGTTGACAGGAAATTAGTACAGCCATTACTGAAAACAGTATGGAGATTTCTCAAAAAACTAAAAGTAGAACAACCATATGATCCAGCAGTCTCACTACTGGGTATTCACCCAAAGAAGAGGAAATCAGTATATCAAAGGGATGCCTGTATCCCCGGTTTCACTGCAACACTATTCACAATAGCAAAGACAGGGAATCAACCTAAGTGTCCATCAATGGATGAATCAATAAAGCAAATGTGGTGTGTGTGTGTGTGTGTGTGTGTGTATGTATATATACATACCACATTTTCTATTATATAATTATATATGTTATATATAATATATATACAAAATATACACAATTATAATATATAAATATATAAAATAATATATTAAAATATAAAATATTTTTATATATTTTATATTTTATAAAAATATAAAATAGTATATACATATTTATAAATATATATTTATATATTAATATAAATATTAATATCAATAAATATTTATATATAAATTATATATATATTTATAATAGTGTATAAATATATATACTATATTATATATACACTATATAATTATATATAGTGTATATATATAAAATTCATTGTGTGTACACACACACACACACACACACACACAAACACACACAATGGAATAGTAGTTGACCCTAAAAGGGATGAAATCCTGTCATTTGCAGCAACATGGATGGAAGTCATTCTGAGTAAGCTGGACACAGAGAAACAGTTGTCACATGTTCTCCATCATGTGGGAGTTAAAAAAGATGTTCTCATGGAGGTGGAGAGTAGAATGATAGTTACTAGAGGCTGGGAAGGGTGCGTTATGGAACAGGAAGTTGAGGATGAAAAGAGGTAAGTTAATTAGTACAAACATACAGTTAGGTAGAAGGAATAAACTCTAATGTTCAATAATACAGTAGGGAGACTACAGCTAACAACAATGTATATTTCAAAATAGCTAGAAGAGAGAATTTGAAATGTTAGCAACATAAGAAATTATAAGTGTTTAAGGTGCTAAGTATCCTAAATATCCTCACTTGATCATTACACATTCTATGCATGCATCAAAATATCACATAAATATGTACAAATATGAAGTATCAATTTAAAAACAAAAAAATAAATCTAGTTCCCTGGGCTACCTCATATTAATCTTCTCCAAACTGATCATTTAAAAGCACATAACCTCTTAGCTAAACCAACTTTTACTTTTTACAATTAACCAGGGATAAAATTCATAAATGTGTCAGGAATTCTTTCCCTGCTGAGAAACACTTTAACCTTGACAGAACATCAAAATTGGTTTCGTGAAGTTGAATTAATGCAGGTCAAGTGGATTTGAGCTCTCTCGGTGAAAAGAATAAAATAGCCAAGTGGAAACTATTCTTTTCCTGATTCTTTGGCTGTCCTGAATCTGCCAAAAAATAAAAATAACATAATTGCAACTATTAAATAGCAGGTTTAAAGTTGATTATTCTTCATGGTTATCAATATTTATCAATTTCAAAACAAAATTTACATATTCTGACAGTTTAGGGTGTGTTTTTAATGCACTTCACTAAATTGGCAAAGGAAACAAATTATTTATTGTCTTAGTTGTTTTTGTCACTTTAAAATTATTATTAGATCCAGTGACGTGGTTTATGCTGTAATCCCAGCTCTTTGGAAGGCCAAGGGAGGTGGTCACTCAAACCCAGGAGTTGGAGACCAGCCCACCCTGGCAACATGGTGAAAGTCTGTCTCTACAAAAATTAGAAAAATTAGCCAGGTATGGTGGTGCTTGCCTGTAGTCCCAGCTGCTCTGGAGGCTGCGGTGGGAGATGGCTTGAGCCCCGGAGATGGAGGCGGCAGTGAGCTGAGATCGCACCACTGCACTCCTAGGCAACAGAGCCAGACCTAGGCGGCAGAGCCAACCTGGGCAACAGAGCCAGACCCTGTCTCAAAAACAAACAAACAAAATACTAAAAAACAAAAAATTGTTTAAAGGTCTTTGCATAAAGGCTATGGTGTTACAGGTTTTCTGCCTTTTAGCGAACTGCAGCAAGGCCTTTTTGGCACAGAAAACAGCAATATCACAAAAAATGGGCTGACATAGCAACCATAGGTAAACCAACATTTTGTATGCATTCTTATAGCAGTTTTTTCCCTCAGCTAATTCATTATTATGTAATGGAAGAACATGGAAAAATAAAACAAAATAAGAATTATTTAAGCTCAAAGATGTGAACATTTTTTTGGACAAGTTTATTGCTAGTTTCAGACAAACAGAATGAGCCCTCAAAATGAAATTGTATTAAGATTACATAAATATAGGGGATTAAATCTCACGAGAAAAATGGTACTTTTTAGGATTAGTTTAAGCAAAAAATAATTGGCTTACTATAATTATAAGATGGTACCTGTGACCATGAGACTTTGAGTTCCATTGGCAAGTCTCTGACCAATTAGTCTAATATATTTGTTTTAACCATGACTTTTTTAGGTTTATTTTTTAACTGAGATAAAATTTACTTATTTAGCCACTTTTAAAGTGAACTATTCTGTGACATTTAGTGTATTTAGAATGTTGCGTAAACACCACCTCTTAACGCTTCCAAAAGATTTTCATCATCCGAAACGGATCTGTTAAAAGAAAAACCTTAGACAAATTAAATTTAAAAGATTTTAATTGAGCAAAGAATAATTAGCAAATTGGCCAGCCTCCCTGAACCAGAATAAGTACAGAGGGTCTTCAGCGCTGCCTCATGGCCAAAGAAGATTTATGGGTAGAAAAAGGAAAGTGACTTTTAGAAATTGGAAGTGAGGCAGAGAAAGAACCAGTTGGTTAAATTTGGCATTTGCCTCATTTGAACATGGTTTGAATCACTGGCCACCTGTGAGTGGCTGAAACTCCATGACTGTCAGAGTGCGGTACAGTCTGTTTATACACGCAGTTAGGTTACAGTTCAGTATGTATGAAGAAACCTGTAGGCCGAACTTAAAATATGTAAGGAAGCAACTTTAGTGTAAACTTACAGCAGTTCCCATACCCTTTAAGAAGTTACTCCCCATTCTCCTATCCTAGAATGCTCTCACCACCACTAATCTACATTCTTTCTCTGTTTTTGTTTTTGTTTTTGTTTTTGTTTTTTGAGACAGAGTCTTACTCTGTGGCCTGGGCCAGAGGGCAGTGGCACCATCTCGGCTCACTGCAACCTCTGCCTCCTGAGCTCAAGAAGGTTCATCCACATTGTAGCGTGATCTGTACTTTATTCCTTTCTATGACTGAATGGTATTGCATTGTTTGCAAATACTGCAAGTTGTTTATCCATAATCCATTGATTAGCATTTGGGTGTGTCTTGGCCTGTTCATGCTGGTATAACAAAATACCTTAAACTAGATATATATAAATGACAGAAATTTATTGCTCACAATTGTGGAGGCTGGGAAGTCCAGGCTCAAAGATCCAGCAAGTTCTTGGACATGGAATTTGCTAGAGCCTTGATCCTGGCTCTGGGCACGACTGCTGCCTCTTTGCTTCTAAGATGGCACCTTATTGCAATGTGCTAACATGGCAGAAAGCAGGGGATAAAAACAGATGGATGCTGTGTGAAGCCTTATATTTATTATTGAATCAGTACTCTACCCAATTCTAAGAAATTGCTGTATAAAGCTTTGATTCAGTGTTTGTAGCTTTGTTTGTTTTGCTTTCAATTTATATTGTGGTATGACAAAGGTTTCTAACTGGCAACCCATGGTTAATATAGGGCCTACATAAGATATTTTGTTTGATATCAACTGTCATGTGGTAACAGCCACCCCATTTTGCATTTTGCCTCATAAGGCTTACATTTACTTATTTACCACAAACCTATACATTCAGTATTTGTGTGGCTTTTCTAAGCATTCAGACTGAAATTTTTAACACATTAAATCTGTTTTTCTATATTTCCAGCATATCTCTATTTTTTTTTTTTTTTTTGAGACAGAGTCTTAATGTGTTGCCCAGGCTAGAGTGCAGTGGCACTATCTCGGCTCACTGCAACCGCCTCTTGGGTTCAAGCAATTATGTGCCTCAGCCTCCTGAGTAGCTGGGATTACAGGTGCCTGCCAACACGCCCAGTTAATTTTTGTATTTTTAGTAGAGACGGGGTTTCACTGTCTTGGCCAGGCTGGTCTTGAACTCCTGACCTCGTGATCCACCCGCCTTGGCTTCCCAAAGTGCTAGGATTACAGGCATGAGCCACAGCGACTGGCTGCGTGTCTCTATTTTTATATACAAGCCTTTTATACTTGTAATTACAGGATAACCACAATTTTGTATGTTTTTCCACTTAACATAGATTTAAAATATATTTTAAAAATGTTATGTCTATATCATAATCCACCAAAACACTTTATTAGTCATTCCCCTGTTATAAATTTTTAAAGTAAAAATTAGTTAGTTTCTATTCCTTTCTTTTTCTCTTTTCTTTTCTTTACTTTTTTTTTTTTTTTGAGACGGAGTCTTGCTCTGTCACCCCAGCTGGAGTGCAGTGGCTTGATCTTGCCTCACTGCAGCCTCTGCCTCCCGGATTCTAGCAATTCTCCTGCCTCAGCCTTCCAAGTAGCTGGGATTACAAGCATGCAATGCCACGCCCAGCTACTTTTTGCATTTGTAGTAGAGATGCGGTTTCACCATGTTGGCCAGGCTGATCTTGAACTCCTGACCTCAGGTGATCCACCCACCTCAGCCTCCCAGAGTGCTGGGATTACAGGCGTGAGCCACAGCGCCCTTGCCTTCTTTACTATGATGATGATGATGATGATGACGATGATGATGATAGAATTTATTATTATTTTAGAGCAGCAATATATTCACAGCAAAATTGTAAGGAAATTACAGAGGTTTCCCAAATGCCTTCTGCCCTTATATTCATAGCCTCCTCCATTATCAACATCCTCTACCAGAGTGGTACATGTGTTACAATAAACCTATATTAACACATCATAATAATTACATACCCAAAGCACGTAATTTACATCAGGGCTGTCTTTGGGTGTTGCACAGTGTTTTCACTGCCCTGAGAAACTTCTGTGCCCCACCTGTTAATCCTTTGGCCACATCAACCCCTGGCAACCACTGATCATTAAACTGTCTTTATAGTTTTGTCTTTTCCATAATGCCATATACTGCTGATTCTTGAAGAGCACAAGTTTGAACCATGTGAGTCCACTTATGTGCAGATTGTCTTCTACCTCTGCATGCCTGAGACAGCGAGACTGAGTCCTCCTCTTCCTCTTCTTCCTCAGCCTACTCAATGTGAAGACAATGAAGTTGAAGATCTTTATGATGATCCACTTCTATTTAATGAATATTAAATATATTTCCTTACAATTTTCTTAATAGTATTTTATTTTCTCTAGCTTACTTTTTTGTAAGAATACAGTACAGTACAGTACATAACATATATACAATACAAAATATATTACCTACTGTTTATGTTATTGGTAAGACATGTGGTCAGCAGTAGGCTCTTACTACTTAAGTTTTTGAGGAGTGAAAAATTATATGCAGATTTCCAACTTGAGGGGAGATTTGGTGCCTATAATCACATGTTGCTCAAGAGTCAACTGTTGTTGAACTTGTATAGTACGTAGCCTTTTAATATTGGCTTCATTCACTTAATCATATGTATTTAAATTTCCTCCATGTCTTTTCAAGACTTGATAGTTAATTTCCTCTTAGCACTGAATAATACTGCATTGCTGATGCACCACAGTTTATTTATACATTCACCTATTGAAAGACACCTTGATTGCTTCAAAGTTTTTGGCAATTATGAATGAAGCTGCAGTAAACATCCATGTGTAGGTTGTTTTGTGGACATAAGTTTTAAACTCTTTTGGGTCAGATACCAAGGAACACAATTGCTAGATCATATAGCAGAGTATGTTTAGTTTTGTAACAAATTTCCAAACTGTTTTTCAAAGTGGCTGTACTACTTTGCATTCCCAACAGCAATGGAAGAGAGTTCCTATTGCTTCACAAACTTCCCAGAATAGATATTGTCAGGGTGCTAGATTTTGGTCATTCTAATAAACATGTAATGTTAGGTCGCTGATGTTTTAATCTGCATTTATCGCATGATACAGAATGCAGAGCATTTTTATGTTTTTTTTCGTTGTTGTTGTTGTTGTTGTTTTAGATACAATCTTGCTTCGTCACCCAGGCTAGAGTGCAGTGGCGGGATCTTGGCTCACTGCAACCTCCACCTCCCAGGTTCAAGCAATACTTCTGCCTCAGCCTCTCAAGTAGCTGAGATTATAGGTGCCCACCACCACGCCTGGCTAATTTTTGTATATTTAGTAGAGACGAGGTTTCACCATTTTGGCCAGGCTGGTCTCGAACTCCTGACATCAAGTGATCCTCCTGCCTTAGCTTCCCAAAGTGCTGGGGTTACAGGGGTGAGCCATTGCACTTTTTATATACTTATTTGCCATCTGCAGAACTTCTTTGGTGAGGTGTCTGTTAATGTCTTGGGCTCATTTCTTAATTTTTTTTTTTAATTGTTGACTTTAGCAAGTTCAAATTTTTTTTTTTGATGAGTCCATTATCAGATATATCTTTTGCAAACATTTTCTCCCAGTCTGTGGCGTATCTTCTCATTCTCTTGACATTGTCTTTTGCTGGGCAGAAGTTTTTAATTTTAATGAAATCCAATTTATTGAGTATTTTTTTTTCCACAGATGGTGCCTTTAATGTTTTATCCAAAAAGTAATCCCTGTACAGAAAGTTACCAAGGTTTTCTCATGAAATCTTGTAGAGATTTTATAGTTTTGCATTTTGCATTTGGGTCTATAATCTATTTTGAGTTAATTTTTGTGAAGGATGTAGCATCTGTCTCTAGATTCATTTCTTTTTTCACATGTGAATTTCCAGTTTTTCCAAAACATGTTGAAAAGAATATCTTTGACCCATTGTACTGTCTTTATTCTTTTGTCAAAGACCAGTTGACTATTTTTTTGTGGGTCTATTACTTGGCTCTCTATTCTATTTCATTGATCTCTTTCTCTGTTCTTTTGTCAATATTGCACTGTCTTTAAATTACTGTCACTTTAGAGTAAGTCTTGAGGTTGGGTAGTGTCAGTCCTCCAAATGTTTCTCTTTCAATGTTGTGTTGGCTATTCTGAGTAGAATCAGTTTGTAAATATTTAAAAAAAAAAAAAAAAAACTTGCTGGGATCTTGATTAGGATTGCATTGAATCTATAGATCAAGTTGGGCAGAACTGATATTTTGACATTATTGAGTCTTCCTCTTCAAGAACATGAAATATCTCTCCATTTATTTAGTGCTTCTTTGTTATTTTTCATTCAAATTTTGTAGTTTTCCTTATATAGATCTTGTACATATTTTATAAGATGTGTACCTAAAAGTATTTCATTTGGGGGAATGCTATGGTAAATGGAATTGTATGTTTAATTTCAAATTCCATTTGTTCGTTACTAAGATACAGGAAAATGATTGGATTTATTCTTGCTATAATTGTTTATTAGTTCCAGGAGCTTGTTGTTGTTGATTCTTTTGGATTTTTGCAGAAATGATCATGCCATTTGCAAAGACAATTTTACTACTGCTTTCCAAATCTGTACACTGTTTATTTCCTGTTTTTTTGTTTTTGAGATGGAGTCTTGCTCTGTTATCCAGGCTAGAGTGCAGTGGTACGATCTCGGCTCACTGCAACCTCCACCTCTTAGGTTCAAGCAATTCTCCTGCCTCAGCCTCCTCAGTAGCTGGGACTACAGGCGTGCGCCATCACAACTGGCTAATTTTTGTATTTTTAGTATAGACGGTGTTTCACCATATTGGTCAGGCTGGTCTTGAACTCCTGAGCTTATGATCTGCTGGCCTTAGCCTCCCAAAGTGCTGGGATTACAGGCATAAGCCACTGCGCCCAGCTCCTGTTTTTTTTTTTAATTGTATAAGCTAGAACACACACTATGATGTTGAAAAGGAGCAGTGAGAGGAGACATCCTTAACTTCCTCTTGGTTTTAGTTGAAAACCTTCTAGTTTTCACCATTAATTGTAATGTTAGTTGTAGGTTTTCTGTAGATGTTCTTTATTAAGTTGAGAAAATTCCTCTTTTATTTACAGTTTGTTGAGAGTTTTCATCATAAATGGGTGTTGAATTTTTGTCATATGATTTTCTGCATCTATTGATATGATCATGTGATTTTTAAAATCCTGTTGATATGATGGATTATATTAATTTATTTTTAAATATTGAACAAGTCTTCTTGCACAGGTGGAATATATCCCACTTTGTTGAGGTATACATATATGCATATATATATGTCTTGATTATACAACAATGTATGAATATGTACATATTTATACATTTATATATTATATATAAATACATTATATATTTATAAATGATACATTTATGTATGTGTACACATTTACTTATATGTAAATATGTATACATTTTTATGCATACATAAAAATGTGCTTTTATACATACATAAATATGTATACATAAATTTATTCAATGTATATACACTTTATAGCATATATACTTTATCGTGTATATATAATAATACATACTGTGTAGTAAATAGTGTATAGCATATATACATTATAAAGCATATATTTACAGTAGTATATATAGTATCTATATAGTGTATATAAGCATATAGCATATATTGTACACATACACTTTATAGTATATATCATATCATAGTATATATACTATTTATATAGTATATATAAATATATATACTATTTAAGTATATTTACTATATAAGAAATAAATATATTTCTCTTCTATAGACATTCTCTCACATTATAATAAGTTCTCTGGTAGCCTTATAATCACATCTCATGTACACAGAGATTTATGGACTGAATGTTTGTGTTCATGGAAATTCATTATTATTATTATTATTATACTTTAAGTTCTAGGGTACAGGTGCTTAATGTGCAGGTTTGTTACATATGTATACTTGTGCCATGTTGCTGTGCTGCACCCGTCAACTCGTCAGCACCCATCAACTCGTCATTTACATCAGGTATAACTCCCAATGCAATCCCCCCCCCTTCCCATGATAGGCCCCGGTGTGTGATGTTCCCTTTCCCAAGTCCAAGTGATCTCATTGTAGAACCCTCAATTTTAAATTAGAATGCAAATTATAGTAAAGATCTCTATTATCTCTGCTTCATTTTCTTGATGTAGCAAGTGCTAATCATAATCAACATGGGTTTTCCCCTTCCCCCAAAAATTGAAAGATAAAAAATAATTTCTGCTAGTTGTCTCTCTCTTCCTGGTTACATTCTCCACACATCAGAGAAAAATAATGTTAATCATTTCTTGTGTATAATTCAGGAAGTTTATAAGCAAAATCGTAAATGTTGTCTGATTTTCTTAAGCAAATGATACCCTGTTATTTATGCTTGTATATATCTTGTCTTGTCACTCAATATCATGAAGATCTTTCTACAGAAGAATGGTTTAAATCTAGCAGCTTCTAGAAGTGGCCCAGCTAGCCCACCTGTAAGACCATCTGGGAGAAAGGGAAGTGTCTACCGTACACTTGTCAGTCTGATACCAGCACTGAATTGTTTGTTCATTTCTACAGAAACTGTGGACTCCTAGATAAGGTTAGAGGAGTGACATCAACTCCAAACCATCCATGACTCCAAAGAAATTAACTTGTCTCATCAAGATATTAAAGGGGATCCAGGAGATCATGGGAGATGGCAGGCAGGAATAGATTACAGCTCCGACTTGGACAGACAGAGGAGCGTGTGGAAGCTCACATCATGAATTTTTGCTTCCGAATGACTGCAGGAATAAATCAGGAAACCAAAGAGGACCCACAGACACTCTGAAGGAAGTGGATTGCTCTTGCAGGACCCAGGAGACACCCCAAATACTGCGAGTACCCAAATTGTAGAAGTGGGAAATGGAGATCCTCCTCCCCCGAATACACACCCCAGTGGGGAAACTGAAGTTCTAGGTTATGGGAGAAGATTCTGACCTTCCTGAAGCGGAGTCAATTTAGATTGCTGAACAAAACACACAGGTAGAGAAAGCAGTGGATAAAACCCTGTGAGCTCGCTGGGTTCCCTAGCAAACCGTCTCTGCCTGGCCTCGCAATGATCCTTCACGCTGATGACCAGAGGCACTGGGAAATGGCCACCAAGAGAAGAAAATCTCCAGCTGAACTTTGTAACAATTTGAAATGATAGAGAAGTCTCCTGGCCAGAACTTGGGGGAGGACATGAATCTGGTGTGCAGACACCACAGGCAGGAAAAAGGAAAGCCATACTTGCTTTCACAGCTAGGAGGCAGCGAGTTTTCAGCCCTACTCACCCCCTGCCTAGAAACAGACTTGGTGCTGTTGAAGGGGGCATGGTGGGAGTGAGACCAGCCCTTGGGATTGCATGGGAGCTGGGTGAGGCCTGTGACTGCCGACTTTCCCCCACTTCCCTGACAACTTGCATGACACAGCAGAGACAGCCAGAATCCTCCTAGGAACCTAACTCCATTGACCTGGGAATCTCACCCCCATCCCCTACAGCAGCCATAGCAAGACATGCCCAAGGAGAGTCTGAGCTCAGGCACGCCCAGCTCTGCCCCCACCCGATGTTCCTTTCCTACCCACCCTGGTAACTGAAGATAAAGGGTATATACTCTAGCCAATTTGAGGGCCCTGCCCACCGCCTGTTCCTCCTCATACTACCACAGCTGCTGCTCTCTGGAAAGTGTCACCTCCTGGCAGGAGGTCAAGCAGCGCAAAAATAGTACATTAAACCACTAAAGCTAATACCCTCACAGAGTCGGTTTCACCCCCATGCCACCTCCACCAGAACAGGTGCTGGTATCCGTGGCTGAAGAGACCCACAAACAGTGCACATCACAGGACTCTGTGCAGGCAACCTCGAGTACCAGCCCGGAACCTGGTAGACTTGCTGGGTGGCTGGATCCAGAAGAGAGATCACAATCACTACAGATCGGCTGTCAGGAAGTCACATCCGTAGGAAAAGGGGGTGAGTACTACATCAAGGCAACACCCCGTAGGACAAAGCTCTGTCCCTCTGACGGAGCCAACCCAAATGAGAAGAAACCAGAAAACCAGCTCTGGTAATATGACAAAACAAGGTGCTATTGTACCCCCAGAATCACACTAGCTCCCCAGAAATTGATCCAAACCAGGAAGAAATCCCTGATTTACCTGAAAAAGAACTCAGAAGGTTAGTTATTATCCAACCAGGGAGGCACCAGAGAAAGACAAAGCCCAGTATAAGGAAATCCAAAAAATAATACAAGAAGTGAAGGAAGAAATAGTCAATGAAATAGCATAGATAAAAAACAAGCAAAACTTCAGGAAACAATGCAGACACTTATAGAAATGCAAAATGCTCTGGAAAATCCCAGCAATAAAATTGAAAAAATAGAAGACATTCAGAGCTTGAAGAAAAGTTCTTCAAATTAACCCAGTTCAACAAAGACGAAGAAAGAAGAATAAGAAAATATGAACAAAGTCTCAAAGAATCCTGGGCTTGTTAAATGACCAAACCTAAGAATAATCGGGGTTCCTGAGGAAGAAGAGAAATCTAGAAGTCTGGAAAACATATTTGGGGGAATAATTGAGGAAAACTATCCTGGCCTTGGTAGAGAACTAGAAATCCAAATACAAGAAGGACAAAGAATACCTAGGAAATTCATTGCAAAAAGATCATTGCCTAGGCACATTGTCATCAGGTTTTCTAAAATTAAGACAAAGGAAAGAATCTTAAGAGCTTTGAGACAGAAGCACCAGGTAAGCTATAAAGGAAAACCCATCAGATTAACAGCAGATTTCTCAGAAGAAAACCCACAAATTAGAAGGGATTGGGGCCCCATCTTCAGCCTCCTCAAACAAAATAATTATCAGCCAAGAATTTTGTATCCAGTGAAAATAAACTTTGCATATGAAGGAAAGATAAAATCTTTTTCAGACAGACAAAGGCTGAAAGAATTCTCCACTACCAAGCCACTACTACGAGAACTGCTATAAGGGGCTCTAAAACTTGAAACAAATCCTGGAAGCGCAACAAAACAGAACATGTTTAAAGCATAAATCTCACAGAACCTATATAACAAAAATACGATTTAAAAAACAAAAACAAAAAACAAAAAAACAAGGTATGATGAATAGAAAGGTAAACAAAAACAAAAACAAACAGCATGATGAATAGAAAGGTACCTCACATCTCAATACTAGCATTTAATGTAAATGGCCTAAATGCTCCACTTAAAAGATACAGAATTGCAGAATGGATAAGAATTCCCCAACCAACTGCTGCCTTTAGGGGACTCGCCTAACAGAAGGACTCGCACAAACTTAAGGTAAAGGGGTGGAAGAAGACATTTCAGGCAAATGGATACCAGAAGCAAGCAGGAGTAGCTATTTTTATATCAGACAAAACAAACTTTAAAGCAACAACAGTTAAAAAAGACAAAGAGGGACATTTTATAATAATAAAAGTCCTTGTCCAACAGGAAAATATCACACTTCTAAACTTAAATGCACCTAACATTAGAGCTCCCAAATTTATAAAACAATTACCAATAGACCTAAGATATAACACAGACAGCAACACAGTAATAGTGGCAGGCTTCAATACTCCACTGACAACACCAGACAGGTCATCAAGGTAGAAAGTCAACAAAAAAACTGGATTTAAACCATACCCTGGAACAAATGGTCTTAAAACATCAAGAAAGAAAGTCAACAAAAAAACTGTGAATTTAAACTATACCCTGGAACAAATGGACTTAAAGGGTATGTACAGAATATTCCATCCAACAACCTCAGAATACACATTCTATTCAACAACACATGGAACTTTTTCCAAGATAGACCACATGATAGGCCACAAAACGAGCCTGAATAAATTTAAGAAAATTGAAATTATACCAAGCACTCTCTCGGACTACAGTGAAATAAAACTGGAAATCAACTGCAAAAAGAAGATTCAAAACCATGGAAATACATGCTATATATGTAATGAAAATATATGCTATATATATAGTATTGTATATATTATATATATACACACACGCGTGCACACACACACACGATAGACTACTACTCAGCCATAAAAAGAAATGAATTAATGACATTCACAACGACCTGGATGTGATTGGAGACTCTTACTCTAAGTGAAGTAACTCAGGAATGGAAAACCAAACATTGTATGTTCTTGCTCATAAGTGGGAGTTAAGCTATGAGGATGCAAAAAGACATAAGAATGACACAATGTACTTTGGGGACTCAGGGAAAGAGTGGGAAGGGGGTGAGGGATAAAAGACAACAAATAGATGCAGTGTATACTGCTCAGGTGGTGGATGCCCCAGTATCTCAAAAATCACCACTATGGAACTTATTTATGTAAACTTACTTATGTAGACAAACACCACCTGTTCCCCAATAACCGATGGAAATAAAAATATATTGAAAAAAAGAATAGTTCAATCTATTTCATTCTTTTTAGTGGCTGCATGGCATATTTGGATATATGAATTATACATTATTCAGTACTTATTAATTGAAGTTTAGGTTATGACTTGAAATTTTTTTTTTTTTTTTTTTTTTTGAGTGAGAGTCTCACTCTGTCGCCCATGCTGGAGTGTAGAGGCATGATCTCGGCTCACTGCAACGTCCACCTCCTGGGTTCAAGCGATTCTCCTGCCTCAGCCTCCCGAGTAGCTGGGACTACAGGCATGTGCCACCATGTCCAGCTAACTTTTTGTATTTTTAGTAGAGATGGGGTTTCACCGTGTTAGCCAGGATGGTCTTGATTTCCTGACCTCGTGATCCACGCACCTCAGCTTCCCAAAGTGTTGGGATTACAGGTGTGAGCCACTGTGCCCAGCTGAAAATAATTTTTAAAAATTAAGTTGGATCATAACAGCGAAAAATAATCGTAGAAATGAAAAGGAAGATGTATGTCCAATAATTTAGGGTTAATGAATTGATCAAATCTGGGGAAGAATAAGAAATTTCCCATATTGAAGTGATAGCTCAATCATAAACATAAAGATTGAAATATTCAAATCTTGTATAAATCAGTATTTTATTAAAACAACTAAATGCTATATCAAATATTTAAGTGCATGAATTACTCCTAGACTATTTACGTGATTCAATGACATTTATAAGAAATTCAAGTTCCCAAGAGATAAGTGGACGAAGTGCATTTCTGAAAATAAAAAAAAATTACTTACGGCAAATACACATTAACTTTAATAGCAGTGATGAATACAAATTGAATTATGGCAGACAAACATCAAGAACAATATGAGGACAAGAAATAGGATTAACACAATACTCAAACAATGAAAATGCTTATAATATGAAGAAACTGAGTATAAAATAGCAGCCACATAATCATAAAAATAATTATATCTATGCATGCTTTGGGAGATCAAACAAATGTAAAAATAAAAAGTTGTTTTAGGATGTTTTTTTGTTTTTGAGTGGTGAGATCTCGGCTCACTACAACCTCTGCCTCCCGGGTTCAAGTGATTCTCCCGCCTCAGCCTCCCAAGTAGCTGGGATTACAGGCACCCGCCATCATGCCTGTCAAATTTTTGTATTTTTGTAGAGACGGGGTTTCACCATGTTGGCCAGGCTGGTCTTGAACTCCTGACCTAAAAGAAGTATGGAGAAATAGAAATCCTGGTGTACAGATGATGCCCTCTCACTGTGTCTTCACATAGTGAAAGGGGTGAACTCCCTCAGGCCTCTTTTATAAAGAATCTAATTCCATTGACGAGGACTCCGCCTTCATCAGTTAATCACTTCCCAAAGACCTTAACTTTTAATACCATCACATTGGATACTAGGTTTAAATATAGTAATATCTTGGTGGGACAGATTATTAATAGAAATTGGAGAAAACTATTAGACTATTAATAGAAATTGGAAAAATTCAAAACAGAAGACAATAAGTGTTACACAGCATATTGGCCTGCTAAGGCTGCCGTAACAAAATACCACAGGCTGAGTGGCTTAACAACAGAAATGTATTTTCTCACAGTTCTGTAGGCTAGACATCCAAGACCAAAGTGTCGGCAGGTTGGCTTTGTCCACGGACCTCTCTTCATGACTTGCCATCTCCTTGTATCCTCATCTATCCTTTCCTCTGTGTGCACACATCCCTGGTTTGCATAACATTGGAAATTCCTTTGCTTTCTTTCTTTCTTTCTTTCTTTTTTTCTGATAATCCTGTTCTTTTCTGTTGTTGTTGTTGTTAATATACTTTAAGCCCTGGGATACATGTGCAGAACATGCAGGTTTATTACATAGGTATACATGTGCCATGGTGGTTTGCTGCATGCATCAACCCATCATCTACATTTAGGTATTTCTCCTAATGCTAGCACTCCCTTAACCTCCCACCCCCCAACAGGCCCTGGTATGTGATGTTTCCCTCCCAGTGTCCATTTGTTCTCATTGTTCAACTCCCACTTATGAGTGAGAACTTGCTGTGCTTGGTTTTCTGTTCTTGCGTTAGTTTGCTGAGAATGATGGTTTCCAGCTTCACCCATGTCCCTGCAAAGGACATGAACTCATCCTTTTTTATGGCTGCATAGTATTCCATGATGTATATGTGCCATATTTTCTTTATCTGGTCTATCATTGATGAGCATTTGGGTTGGTTTCAAGTCTTTGTTATTGTGAACAGTGCTGCAATAAACATGCATGTGTGTGTGTCTTTATAGTAGAATGATTTATAATCCTTTGAGTATATACCCAGTAATGGGATTGCTGGGTCAAATGGTATTTCTCCTCGCCTGTACCCAGGTGAAATAAACAGCCATGTTGCTCACACAAAGCCTGTTTGGTGGTCTCTTCACACGGACGCGCATGACACATGAATTAATTTATTTCTGTACCCATCCAACATACCTCTAAAATTCAAAAATTTCAATGGCAGCGAAGGGTCATTCGTTAATGGACATGATTTAGTTTGCTGTATCAAGAAATGTCATGGACCACGTGAGGATTTACCTAATAACATAGTCTTTCAGGTTTACATTGTTAACCTTCAAAAGAAGATAATTATTCTGTATCAATAAGTCAAAATGTCATTAATATTTAGAAGCTATCATATCTTAAGTGATTTAAGACAATAATATAAAGCATAACTCTGGAATATTATTCTTGCAAAGATTAAAAGCCATTAAAGACAAAGAAAATACGTTTACAAGACTAACATTTATGAAATAAATTGTATTGAATTTCTCTAAAAAATTATCTCTGTATAAAACATTTTTTTCCTTTCTTTTGCTATCTTTGCTAGAAGTAACAACAGGTGGGGAGTAACTTTTCCAGAAACTAATAAATTTAGATAACATGTTTTCATGATATATTTTTATTAGTAAATGTCCATGAGCAAACTCAATATATAAAAATTCAGATCTTCAGATCAAATAAACTAGAGGATATTCAGTCACATAACAAGTATTTAAAAAATATTTACCTTTTTGGTGATATCTGCAAATATGAGGGAAGGGAAATAAAAATTAAATTAGTATATGAAGTGTGACTGAAGAGATAAGACATGTTTAAAAATATAATTTAATAGAGATAATGTTAAGGTTCATGAAAAATGATTAGAAAGCTCAGAAGAAACAGCAAGAGCTTTAAATTTCACTAAAACTAAAGTTTGGTAGTTTTGTTTTTAATAGATATATTTTTGTGAGAGCTCAAAGGAGAAAGACATTTTATTTGGCTGAAATAAGCTGGAAACTTGTTGGGTTTGGATGATTTTATTTCAAAAAAAATTCTTACATTTTGAACTAATTTACAAATGCACATATTAGAAAGAAAGCTGCCCTTCCTCCAATAAGTATTTAGAAGTAATTAGCTTATTATTTTTTATTAATTTGGTTTATTAATCATTGGTAGCATAAAAGATTATACCTAAGAAACAAAAACTCATAAAATGATAAGAACCATTGATAATTAGACATTGGATACATGTATTGAAATGTCACACTTGTACCACATAAATACGTATAATTACTATGTGTCCATTAAAAATAAAAATAACAGCAAAAAATTTTTAAGTAAACTATAAAAATGAAAAATGCTAGGAACCAGATAATTATCTCTGAAATTATTGTATAATTCTAGCACAATTTGGTTTCTTACAAATTTTCTTTTATTTGTGCATTCATATATCTCTTGCTTAGATTTGCAAGTGTTATTTTTAATCTAAAACCAATATCAATAGGTTATTAGCCATACCTGTGTGATTATATAGATACTTTAATGACAGGCCCGTCTATCTTGACATAATCCTTTGATTATATACGTACTTGACCTTTACAATTAATCCCATAAAATGTTACTTCTTTTTCTCATTTTGATGTGAAAGAATTGTGGCATTCTTGACTATAATATGTCTTTTGCTCAAATCTACCGTAAATGGTGGCATATCTTTCCCATGTTTTCCCCTTTCATACTTTTGAATTATAGTTACCAGCAATTAACTGTCTATGCTGTTTTGGTCATGAGGCACAGATTTTTTAATCTTAAAAACAAAACAACCAAACTTTAATTTTCATAGAATTTTAAAGCTCTTAGTATTTCTTCTGGGGGTTTCTAACCATTTTATATTCTATTTTTCAATTATGTAACTTTTCCTACACACTCTACAACACAGAATATCCCTGAGAGAAAATCGAACGTCATACATATCATGAAGATGGTTTGTCTAGCAGCATTCCTGCAAGAGTATTTACAAAAGTCTCCTGCTTTTGCTTTTATTTTCCTTTGTACATTTCCAAAGAATAGCTCAGGTGCTCTATTTCAGAAATGTCTTATGGTAATAGCACAACTTGTGCTATTATTTACTTCATCTGGAAAAGAAAATGTAAACAAATAAACCCAGTGGGTCTCTTCTCCTTGGTGAGAATCTCATCTAACTTATTTGTTAAATTTAATTTAATCACAGACCTGAAATGAGAATCCTCAAATCTATAGTTTACCCACAAGACATGTTTAATGAGTATTTCAGAGATAAAATTGTTGATTGCTAAAATATTAATTTTAATTCTTAAGATGTTAAATTATGTTAGGATTATAGAAAGTTGTCACAGCATATTATTAATTTTATAATTTCCTACTATATTTCTATGCAAGTGAACAGAAACAGGTTGGACCAATATTTTAAAATGACAGACCATGATTTAGGCTTTCAGAGCTTGCTTACTACTATAGAGTAATCATCATTTCTGTTCATTAGAGATTAAATAACAGTTAATAATTCATGTGCATACTTTAAAAATTGTGCAAGTCTGTTTGAATATGATATAGATTCTGATGAAGCATTATTCTTTACCACAATTCCAATCTAATCTTTCTTTTTTTTTCTTTTTTTTTTTTTTTTTTGAGACAGAGTCTTGCTCTGTCACCCAGGCTGGGGTGCAGTGGCCGGATCTCAGCTCACTGCAAGCTCCGCCTCCCGGGTTTAGACCATTCTCCTGCCTCAGCCTCCCGAGTAGCTGGGACTACAGGCGCCCGCCACCTCGCCCGGCTAGTTTTTTGTATTTTTTAGTAGAGACTGGGTTTCACCGTGTTAGCCAGGATGGTCTCGATCTCCTGACCTCGTGATCTGCCCGTCTCGGCCTCCCAAAGTGCTGGGATTACAGGCTTGCGCCACCGCGTCCGGCCTAATCTTTCTTATATAACTCAAAAAAAATTAAAATAGTTTATTTTAGGCTGGGTGCCGTGGCTCACACCTGTAATCCCAGCACTTTGGGAGGGAGGCCGAGGCAGGCTGATCATGAGGTCAGGAGTTCAAGACCAGCCTGGCCAACATGGTGAAATCTTGTCTCCACTAAAAAATACAAAAATTAACTGGGTGTGGTGGCATATGCTTGTAATCCCAGCTACTTGGCAGGCTGAGGCAGGAGAATCACTGGAATCTGGGAGGCAGAGGTTGCAGTGAGCCAAGATGGCCCCCTGCACTCCAGCCTGGGCGACAGAGCGAGACTGTGTCTCAAAATAAAAAGTAAATAAATAATTAAATAAAATAGTTTATTTTGTTTGCATATACTTTTTATTGCAAAAATTAAAATCATCTCTATACTGCCATTATAGCCCTAAAGTTTAAAATTAGAAATGAGTTTTTTTCAGGGACTGGAAATAATGAGAGTCAAGACAAAGAAGTTTTTCAAATTTCTCATTTATAGTACCATCCATCTAGTTACTAACACATGCCATTCAATGTTTCTCTCAATGGTCCTTTTGTTTTCTGGTCATTCATTTTTTTACCACCATGACAACCGGTTCTGTAGTTGCAAGTAACATTTTAAAAATTTATATTCAAATGTATCATTTCTCTTAATGAGTAAATAAGGTATTCTTTGATATGGCACTAATCTGTCCTTTCTTACAGAGCTGTTTTATAAAATAATTAATGTAATCATATTTGCACATACTTTACAGGTATGAGCAGATACAAGGAAAGAGAGACAGGCAGGGAGGAATGACCTCAATTTGTGGATTCTTACATTCCAGAAAGATAGTAAATTCTCTTTCGCCAAGAATCCTCTTTCGCGTATCCTAAGACCAACCCAGTCACCATAGAACCTTGTATAAAGTACATTTTAGTAATTTTCATTATATCATACTTTTTAGTGTTAAAATGAGAAGTCTAAGAGAAAAATGCAAGAAGTATTTCTGAATTTCTTAACTGCACTTGGCTTATACTAATGGTTAAATGGTTTCTTGTTATCAACATTGACCTTTGTAGTTATTATGAAATTCTGCCAGAAACACAGATATTCTACCATTCTAAATATTCATTTTATAATGTTAAATATTAAAAATGCCTGATGGATTAATGGTATGAATGGGAGGGACATAAGTATATAGAAGTACATTCAATATACTGTGACTTATTAATATTTTTTTCAAAGTTTTTCATCTACTAGTGATGTTATATCTGGGCCTCAGTTTCTGTGCCCATGAAGAGAAAATCTTTAAATCATTGGTATTCAACCTGCATTTCAAGGAGTTTCACAAAAGCCTCCAACTCTGATGCAAAGGCTGCCAATACCTATGAGTAGATTTTGGACCTGTGAACCACTTAGCTTTAATCTTGCATTAGCTTTTCTGTGTTTTACAAACCAAATCTTTGCCTAAACTTGTGTTATTGGAAATGAATCCAAGTATAAATGTATTTAAAACTATAGCGTACGGTTATTCCAGCTCTGGATATACTCTATGTTTTTATAATTCACTAGATCAATTCAACTATGCAGTCTTCCCCTAAAGCCCTTTCTCTAGCTTTTCCTATTTTGCTCTACTGAAGTCACCTAGAGACTCAATCTAAGCTCCTTTAGCAAAATTTTTTTCTGAGATAAGAAATGAATTGATAGCACTAGCGCTAAGGCCTCTTTCATGTCCTATAGATCTTATTCATCTCTTTCCCTTGTGCCTTTCCTCAGGTCTAACATTTTTTGTTTACCTTAGCTTTAGGCCTAATCTTCTCTATGACAGGTAAGTACCTGTCTGACTCTGGATTATTCATCATTGCTTGGCTTTCTTGGTATCATGCTCTGTCTGCCCATGGTCCCAGGTATTTATAAATAATTATGAAAGTCATCACATTGGTAGAATTTGTCAAGCTTTCTATTTATAGGTGAATAGTTTTCCTATCACCTGTGTTGCATTAGGCGACGAATCCTAAGCCAAGTTTCAATTCGATTGTCCTCTCACCTTACTCTTTCTTCCGTGTGGTTTGTCTCAGACCTCACTCTTAAATCTTAAGATTCAATGTAAGTGAAATTTCAAAGCCTACTTGATTCAACTGTTGGTAAATGGTCATCCTCCAAAAAACACATACTTCCAGTCTAGCCATCAGGGAAACATCAGAAAAATCCCAGTTGATGAACATTCTACTAAATACCTGACCAGCATCCTCAAAACTGTCAAGAGCATCAAAAACCTCCTGGGAAAGTCTGCAAAACTGTCATAGCCAATGGGAGCCCAAGAAGACACGATGGCTAAATGCAATATGGTCTCCTGGGAAAACATTCCATTAGGTAAAAACTAAAAAATCGGAATAAAGTATAAGCTTTAATTAATAATTTGTACTTGCTGTTAAATGCCTAGAACTTTTTCCCTAGATAGATTTCCTGTTTATTTTCTTCAATTTTCTACTCAAATATAACTCTTTGTGAGGTCATTTCTCTTCATATTGTTTTTAAACTATCCATCCCACTTTCCCACTTTATTTCTCTATGGCACTTATCACCATTGAACATATCACATATTTTACATATTTATTGCTTGTCTCTTTCCACTTCAAAGTGAGTTCCAAGGAACTAGATATTTTTTGTATTTGTTGTTTATTGTTAAACCAACATTAGCTAGAAAAATGTCTGGCACATATAATTGCTTAGTAAATATTTGTTGAATGAATAAATAGATGGATGGAGACTAGACTACACTGTGGAATTTAAATAACATCACTGTTTGATTCCTGCTCTAATGCTTTCATTTAATATTTGCCTAGAACTTACTAACCTAGAAATTGGGGTTGCAAACATAAACATTATAGAGCCTTTACTTTTAAGGAACTCTTATATTAATGAGGGGTAATTTTTAAAAGATAATTGTTATAATAAGATACGGAAGATTCTATGAAAGAGTCAAACATTTAATGAGCTCAATCAGGTTGAGTCTTGAAAGACAGGTAAAACATAAATGAAAGCATGGAAATACAGGAGGTGGTTGAAATGGTGGAAGCAGCATGAACAAGAGACTGGGGTTGGAAGGCATGGGATGTTCAAAGACTTCTACTGGGCAGTGGGGAGGAAGTAGAGAATAATAGTCACCTGACCTGAGGCAGCAGTGGTGGTCAGAGTTTTTTTTTTTTTTTTAAATTATTAAGTCTATGTGATTCATCCTATTTTGGGATATGAGTGCCCTAAATAATTTAGAGTTGCACATATAATCCCTTCAAAATGTTGAAGTTTCAAACCCAGAATATCTAAATTTCTTTCTAGTTGGAAAAACTGTATTTTGAAACTAGAAGAAATCAGAAAAATATCATCCAAAGTACTCTTTCCAATTTCCTTAGAAATATTTCAGTAAAGAAGTTAACTTTTTCATAAAACAGTACCATATGTGATGCATTATACATGTGTCATGTTTGTCACATCAAATTTGAAATTTTTGTGTAAAATTTGACAGAATTATAAGCAGATGGATTTTTAATAAATAATCCATCACTTTTAGATAATTATCACTTTTAGATAATGATCTCTATGAGAGAGATAATACAAATTCCTTTTAATCGCTAAACTAAGACTTATTAATTCCTTGTTGCTTATTAAAAATTCATCTCCCCAATATCTCCTCCAATCACAAATTTGAATCAGAATCTTGGGGGTGGGACAAAGAGTCAGAATTTTTAGCAACTTTCCTATTGATTCATATACAGATACAGTTTTAGAATTTTGGCTTGCAAGCTCTAGCTTGTGTGTGTACATAAGAGAGAATGAAAAGCGACATTTATTCTGGAGCTGAAAGACACTTTTGTTGTTCTTCATTTTTTCCCGTTCACCTTCTACAAGATTATCTGCTACAAAACCGTCTTCAATAAGCAGTAAGAGCTTGCTTATTGAGGTATATTTTAGATCAAGGACTACGTCATATATTTCTTTTTATGTCTATGGCCTACTTTAGTAGACTCTACACATAATAGGTGGTTAATAAGATAATTTTAATAATAATTTATTCTAAATCTTAATAACTTGTATTATTATTATTATTATTACTATAGATGGAGTCTTGCCCTGTCGACAGGCTGGAGTGCAGTGGCACAATCTCAGCTCACTGCAACCTCCGCTTCCTGGGTTCAAGTGATTCTCCTGCCTCAGCCTCCCGAGTAGCTGGGATAACAGGTGCGTGCCACCACGCCCAGCTAATTTTTGTATTTTTAGTAGAGACGATGTTTGGCCAGGATGGTCTCGATCTCTGGACCTCAGCCTCCCAAAGTTCTGGGATTACAGGTGTGAGCCACTGCATCCAGCCCAATAAATTGTATTTTAAAGTATTTTTCTCTATTTTAGTTATCACTGGTCTTAAAGAACTCTAATCCACTATTTCCTCCCATAATTTATATTACTTGAAAGCTTTCATTGATGGAAATTTTAATTTTTTTTTCACTTTACAGTGAAAAAAACTCCGTATTTTCTTAAGGGCGTGATTTTCTGCCCTCTAATATATCTTTATTACTATTGTCTGCATCTTCTTCAACTTCTCCATATCTCTTCAGTGTTGATTGAGTGATTTATCTGTATCAAAACCTCCACGTGACAAAGATCAGGTTAAAGCTCTCAAATGGTGCACCTCATGGTCTTTTTTATTTTTCTTTTAATTTCCATAAGATATTTTCTTTTGACAAATGTATTTTATACCTATCGACCTGTCATTTATCTATCTAATCTCTGCAAATATAATATTTAATCCTCCCAGAGACCATTTGTGTTTTTACTATACGTATTTCCATTTGAAAATGAGGAATTTGAAGCCCAGAGATGTTAAGTGATGTGTGTAAGATCACACAGCTGGTAAATGGTAGAGACGAGCTATGAACGCAGTCTGATTCCAGAGCAGCCATGGCACAGATGCTTTTATAGTCATTTGTGTTTCTACATCTATTTGTTCTTATTTTTCTATGCTTTTTTCTCTTCTCCCTTTTGAGGAAGATCGTTGGATTTTTTTTATTCCATTTGCTTTCCCTTTGCTGTATTGGGATTTATATAATCTCTTTCTATTCTTTTAGTGGATCATTTGAACTTCCACCAAGAATATTCCCTTCAGCCAAGTCCAAAACCGGAAATAGTATCTTACCATCACTTTCAAACAGTTTACCTGTCTTAGAAGATTTTAACTTCATCACCCATCTTAATGTAATTTTTATTTAGTCTTTTTCTTCAAGAATTCCTTTTGTTTCTTATCCTCATGGACACATTTTATTATCATACTTATTAATGTTGCCATTATGATTGGTGTGGCAACATTCTTACTGTTTTAATGAACATTTTCCTGACTACTAGTGAAAGGAAACATATTTTCATGTTTCTTCCACATCCAGATTCCTTCTGTGAATTAATTCCTCATCAATTATTTTTAGTTTTCTAATTCTTATTGGGTAATACAATTTATTTATTTACCAAAGCTACAAATCAATCTTAAATTTTATGCTTTACAAATGTCTTAGTTTAAATCACTGGATCAGTTTTTACTTTATAGATGTTATTTCAAGATATAGAATTTTCATTTTTATGTAATAAGATTCATTAAGAAAAAATATTAATTAAGAATATTCTTACTGTATTTCTGAATCTGATTTAAGAAATCCCTCTATTCATCTAAGTTCATGAAAAAATTATCTCATCTTTTATTCCAAAAGTTTTAAAGTTTTTCTTTTTACACTTCATTCTTTAATCTATCTGGAATTTAGGTTTATGCTTAATGTGAGGTGCAGATCAAGTTGATTTGGTTCTCCACATGAGTAACTGTAGTCCCAGCAGATTTATTTATGAGTTCACCTGTTTCTCCCTTAATGTTTTCCCTTGACGTTCTATGAACAGAGACTTTTGTTTCCTGTTCCTCTATTCTATTCCATTGCTCTATTTTTCAGTTACATTGTCATTTTCACTGCGGGTGTGTATGTGTGACACTTTATACAAAATCTTGATACTTGAAGGGGATATACCCTCCCATCCATTTTCCCTTTTTAAAAAAATAAAATCTAGAATCATTTTGTAAAGTACCACAGAAGTATTACGCAATTTAAATTAAAATTGAGTTTACTGGCTAAATTGGACAGGATGGATATAATTTCAAAAATAGGAACATGATATATCTCAACATTTATTTAAGAATATATTAAAGTCGTTCAATAAAGGTTTCTACTTTTAATAAATTTTACATTTTTGTTGTTAGATTTATTTCTAGCTAATTATGAACTTTTGTTGCTATTGAAAATATCTTGGGGCTGAGCACGGTGGCTCACATCTGTAATCCCAGTGCTTTGGGAGGTGGAGGTGGGAGGACTGCTTTGTCCAGGAGTTCAAAAAAAGCCTGGGCAACATAGTGAGACCTTGTCTTTACAAAACAATAAAAAAATAAAAATAAAATAAAATAAAAAAATTAGCCAGGTGCGGTGGCACATGCCTATATTCACATCTACTCAGGAGGCTGACATGGGAGGGTCGCTTGAGCCTGAGAGATCAAGGCTGCAGTGAGCTGTGATAGTGCCATTGCACTCTAGTCTGAGTAACAGGGTGACATTCTGCCTCAAAAAAATAAAAAATAAAAAATAAAAAATAATTCTTAGGCCAGGCGAGGTGGCTTACACCTGTAATGTCAGCATTTTGGGAGGCTGAGATAGGTGGATTACTTGAGACCAGGAATTTGAGAGCAGCCTGGCCAACATGGTGAAACCTCATCTCTACCTAAAAACACAAAAAAATTAGCCTGGCATGGTGGCACGCATCTGTAATCCCAGCTACTCAGGAGGATGAGGCATGAGAATTGTTTGAATCAGAGAAGTGGAGGTTGCAGTGAGCTGAGATGGCGCCACTGCACCCTAGCCTGGGTGAAAGAGAAAGACACTGCAAAAACAAAAACAAAAACAAACAAACAAAAAAACTTAAATATAATTTTAAAGATTACATTTTCTCTCTATTTCTGTTGTGTAAGACTCAATATGATCACTAATTTTAACACTTTCTATCTAGATTTTTTGTTTTTATATGGATAACTGTAACAACTATAAATATTATTTTGCTATTGTTCCCTTTTTATCATTTTATATTCGTTTCTTATTACATTTATTAGGATATCTTTATGACATTAATTTATCTGATTTGTTGACATTGATAGTGATATCACTAATTTTTCATCACTGAATACAATGTCTGCTGTGGTCTTACTATTATATGTATATTAGTTGGAGTGAAATAAAATTGGTTTAAGAAAAAAATCAAACAACAAACTATCTCTAAAACCTAGCACTACCAATGTGGAAGGTCCTTGTTGATGGGGAAGCTCTGCTCCACCCAGTCTTTCAGAACCTAGGGTTGTGCCATCCTGTTCCACAATACTCTATGTTTGAGGTCTTTAACCATTGCATGAATCCCTTTGGCCATCTGGTGACGCTATGGCTCTGCCTCAAAAGAATGCTTTAAAGTAAGTGCATAAAATAAAATGTATGTAATTTTAAGACAACTAATTGTAATTGTAAAGCAGTTTCAATACTGTACAGTTTCAAACACTTCTACTAATGTAGATTTTAGTTTACCTTCATTATTGAAGGAAATGCTAAATTGCAGTTAAAAACTTCTAACATTACAACTACAATTTTCTTCTCACAGATCCAAAATTCTATCCACAGAATTTTGGGTTCTCGTAAGCCCCAGGTTAAGAATGCCTACTCAAGGCATAGTTAATATTGTCATAGCTTCATAGCTTAATCTATATTCAGGCGAAGACAGCCTGTTAGAGGCACAGCCAGTGTATCAATGCCCAAGGAGAAGATGAAACCTATCACTTCTGGTCACACTCTGTATTAGTCAGTGTTATCCAGAGAAACAGAATAGGAGATATATATATATCTATATATAGAGAAAGACATATAGATATATATGATATATAGAGAGATATATAGATACATATGATATATAGAGAGATATATAGATATATATGATATATATATCTGTTGAATCAATCAATCAATCTGTCTATCTATCTATCTATCTATCTATCTATCTCTATCTGTCTATCTAGATAGATAGATAGGTAGATATATCTAACAGAATAGGAGATATATATATCTTCCAAAATCACATCAAACAATTCTTATAATAAATCACTATATATATACTATAATGTATTAGAGTTATTTCTAGCTAATTTTGAACTTCTGTTGCTATTGAATCACATGAACCAATTCTTACAATAAATTATTATATATGTAGTGATATATAGATATATATAATAAATCACGACCGGGCATGGTGGCTTATGTCTGTAATCCCAGCACTTTGGGAGGCCGAGGCAGGCAGATCACCTGAGGTCAGGAGTTCGAGACCAGCCTGGCTAACATGGTGAAACCCAGTATCTACTGAAAATACAAAAAATTAGCTGGGCGTAGTGGCATGCGCCTGTAATCCCAGCTACTCTGGAGGCTGAGGCAGAAGAATCGCTTGAATACTATATATAGTGATATACAGTATCACTACATATGTGTGTGTGTGTATATATATATAGTGATTTATTATAAGAACCAGTTAGTCATGATTCCCTTACTGTATGTAGGACTGCATATAATTGTATCTCAGACTATAGGCCCTATGCTTCCAATTCTTTTATTAGAAAAAAAGGTTTTTATTATGAAATACAAGAAATAAACCTATATTTCTATACAGTCCTTTTCATTTAAAATGATTTTTAAAAATCTCATTATCCTTAATTTTCCATCAGGTGATAAATTAAAAGAAAAATATTATCATAGCATATCAAGAGTTATTTAGTGATGGGATTATATTAACCTTCCAGTTAGCTAATATCCAGTTTCCTTAGCTAGCTTTTACCTAGTTTTTAATTTACAATAGTATGCTATAAGAATATATTTTCTTTTAAATATAAAAATAGAAGGACATAATTATTACATAATTCCTACTCACATATGTTCCTACATTATCCGTAAAGTTGATATTAAAATATCTTTGGAAAATATTCTGGAAAAATCAATACTTTGAAACTTTTTTTTTTTAACATTTTGAATTTTGAAAAGTAGGTTAGCTGTACTAATTCCTAGTTGTTTTCCTCACAGCATTTTAGAGAATTTTCAACATATTAAATGTCACAGAATGAGTGAAAGTTCCAAATCTCAATTTTAAGGCTGACATTGTCCATTCCCTGTGGAGTTTTTCACAGTCTCTAAATAATTCATCTATCATACATAGTGTTTTCACTTCACTCTTTCCTTTTGAAATAATTCTCTTGAGCTGCACTTCCCAATAGCGTAGACACTGAGCACATGTGGTTAAATTTAAAATTAAAATAAAGTGATAAAGTGAAATAAGCTTAAAAATGCAGTTCCTTAGTCACACTAGCCACATTTTAAGGTGCTCAATTGCCCTATGTGGCAAGTGGCTACTGTATTGTGCAGTGTAGAAGAACATTTCTATTATTGCTCCAAGTTCTATTGGGCAGTTCTGTAGAGAGGAGATTCTTTTATTAGAATTTCATCCATGTGTTCTATTAGAACTATAACATTGACAGTTACAGAGACCATCCATGAGATAAACAAATTACAAAAATACATAATTTTATCAGCAGCATTATTTTTATAAAACTTTTTATCAGGAAAGTAGCAGACTGAAAATAAAGTGTGCTTTTTCATTTCCTCAGTGCTTGCCTTGCATCATTTAATTCCAGTTTTAGGTAAGATACTGTTCTTTCAAATCCAAATAATTTAATCTATTTTCTTTATTTTTATATTAATCCAGAGTTTATTAATTTTCAGACATTATGTGTTGTACATTTTTGTGGAAGAAATGACTTATTCTAAGTTATATCCTATGGCAACAATTAACTATTCATTTATGAAAAATAAAAGCAAGAAAAATAAATAATTTCAGAGTTTCTTCAAATGCTTATGTTGCACGTAGTAGGGAAGAGTTTGTACATGGATTACTACTTCATGGTTTAATGAATTTTCCTCTTAGCTAAATGTGAAGAATAATCCTTTCCTGTTAGTCGTACTTCTTTCCATTTAGTTGATTTTTCCCTACTTATGAAATCATTCTTTCTTCTATGTTTTCCCACTTCTTTGATGAAAGAATTGATTTCCTTTCTTTTTTCTTATCGTGACAGATACTTGGCCAAAAAAAAAAAAAAAAGAAAAAAGAAAAAGAAAAAAAATTAAGCCTGAAGAAAACAAACGTTTATTTCTGTGCTAATTTTATTCACATCCTTTGGATATTAGAAGCCCCACTGTGGCGCGTTACCTAAATGCATTTTAGCTTCTGGAGCTGTGCATAAACTGTAAATCTATATGAGCTTTGGTTATTCTACTATCACACACGCAGGCATCAGATACGGCATTTGGATAGCTAAACGCCAGGAAATAACAGGCCCTTTCTCTCAGAAGGAAACATGGCAAAAGAAATATGTAAATAAATAAACCAATCAAACATGGCAAAAAAATATGTAAATAAATAAACCAATCAAACATGGCATTGAATTCAGCTGCCTAGTACTGCTAATTGTGCACAATCCAGGTATTAATACAATATGAAAAATAATAAATTACTTTAAAAATTCATGTTTTTACTATGCTTAGTTTAATTATGAATTAACAGATTAGTAAATGTTCTTTCCTCAAACTCAACAATTGCATTCTAGTTTAAAGAAATATTAAGAATTTATATGGAAATATAGCAAAAAATACTTAGTTGCAGCATAGTTTATGATTTGAAAAAAAATAGAAGGACTTAATATAAAACGTAAATGATTAAACAAATATATCCGCAGATGGAAGATTTTTAAAACTTCTTGCCAAATCAATCTATAAATTCAATGAAATTTCAAAAAGAATTGTCCCTTGATTTTTTTCATAGAAGCTGACAAACAAATGTAAGATTCATTTGAGAAGAGAGGATAAAGGATCCAAAGGGTCAATTTACTTTTGAAGGAGTAGTGTAAATAGAGGGTTCTAAAATAAAAATATCAGGATATTTTTTAATCTACTTGGTTTATGATAATGTGGTATTGGTGTAAAATTATGGAATACATCTTGGACATGTGCAGGAGGTGATTGTCCTAAGTGTGTTCCTGTTAAAAATACATGTACAGAAAAATACTTAAGGCTGGGCACAGTGGCTCATGCCTGTAATTCCAGCATTTTGGAAGGCCGAGGCAGGAGGATTGCTTGAGTCCAGGAGTTCAAGACCAGTCCGGGCAACATAAGCACATTTCTACAAAAAAAATTTTTTAAATTAGTTCAGGCATCGTGGTGCGTGCCTGTAGTACCAGCTACTCTGTAGCCTGAGGTGGGAGGATTGCTTGAGCCTGGGAGATCAAGGTTGCGGTGAGCCGTGATAGTACCACTACACTCTAGCATAGAAAGCAGTGTGAGACCTGTCTCAAAAAAAAAAAATTAACATTTATAAACCACTCAGTGGTTATGTAGTTATATATGGAGTTGCTAACAAATTTCGTATTTCATTTTCTTATTTTTGTTCATCTGTAATTTCTATTGTTAAACAGTGTGTTTGTATTGCTTTATAACTTAAAACAAATTATTTTGTTTATTGATTCTTTTAGTCCAAAGCTTTACTTTCTGGGGACATTAGCATACAAAAGTTGTCATTTTACATGCAATGAATTCCTTCATATGAATCCCAGAAATATAAATTCTTTTATTTTCTTATCACTGAAAATCATAGCTGATGTGGCTGATTTATGGCATAATCATTCAGCTCTCTCTAAGTTCAATCAGTAACCTCATGAAAATTTCAAAATCATTTTGTTCTCTAAAACAAAATAAATGTCAAAAGAACTGTTAAATGTCAAAAAGAACTGCTAACAGAATAAATTTCACCTAGTTAGTTACATGTTAACACTTCAGAGGATTTTGCTTACTTAGAAGAGAATCAAATGTCATTTTGGGCAGAAGTTTGCCAATTTACTAAAAGCCATTGTGCATATTCTCATAGAATCCGTGTTCCCCTCATTTGTGACTTATGTCATGGTTGTCATGCAGCGGGATAATTAAGGAATCGGAGAGACCGAGGGGCTGAGGAGGAATTATTTAATTATTTAGGTGCACCGACCCAGTCGGGTTAACATCCAAAGGACTGAGCCCAGAACAAAGAGTCAAGATAACTTTTAAGCATTTTGTGGGGAGGGGGGAGATTTGTGCAGGGGGAAGCATATTACAGAAGTGAGAAACAAAGACAGTTGTTCAATTAAGACATGCATTACATTATTTCTTACTTTTTAAGGAACAACCTGTTTTATGACTTGAGATTATCTGTCTAGTGACCTTGCAGCTGCACAGCTAGAGAAAGAGAGTCTTCACAATGCCTGGGAAAGGGAGCGATAAGACTCACTAGCCACAGAAAAACAGGCAGTGAATTTTTAAAGGACTTCAACTCTTTCTCTTCCTCAGGGGGAATTGGTTTTTCTTACATACAACTGAGGTTTTGCTTACAGATTTTGAAATTTCTTTTGATTCCTATTCTAGTCACAATGATCCTAGAGTCTAGGAGGGGTAAAGTGGGCCCTTTGAAGACCAGGCTGTGCCCACTGAGGCTGTGGGACTCTCTGCAGGCCACGTCCGCAGGCCAAACGAGAGAGGGTGGATTATAGCGTGTGACCACAATTCACGTGGACCACGTCAGGAGAGAAAACACAACTGGGTCAGAAACAGAGAACGGTGGGCAGGAAGGGTAGATTTAATGAAAACAACATATCAGAGCAAAAGATATCATAAACGTTAAAGAAACTCTCGTAAAAATATATAAGAAACTATTATAGAATAAGGGAAGATGCCATCAGGGCAAGAGAACCAGGCTTTGAATCTCTCCCATCTACAAATAACTTGAGTTTGGACAATTTATGATTTTATTTTACTTTTTAAGTTTCAGTACCCATTAAGATAACATATCCATTTTTAAGTTTTATGGATTACCTGGAAAATAGTCATCACTTAGTAGATAATAGCTCTTATTATAGTTGTAAAAGAAACATATGGTGGCAAATGAAGTTTTTTATTTTTTATTTGTATGGAGCAATCTCTAATGAACTCTGCAGATGCCTGATGCTGTCTACAGTGATGAGCTCCTTCTGGACAATTTTATTGTTCAAATAAGGCAAATACTATCAGAAGATTCACAGAAAATGGAGTTTGTAAGTGGGTTGTAAATGAGATAATTATAATTTATATTAAATTCCATGGATCCTTTAGAAATTTATAAATAATAATTTATGTAATATGATATAAGAAAATGGAAGAAATCTAGTCATATAATAGTTATAATAAGCCAAGCACTGTTTAGTTGGACACTATATATACATTCATATCTACTGTATATCTACTGAATATATATACATTCAATAGAAACTTTGTACTTCTTTTTGAATAATTCAGCTAATATTTCCTAAATGTCTATCATTTGCAATACTTTATTAACTACCACTTATTTTGAATAAAATAAAGTCCCTGACCATTGCCATGCACATTGACTAAAGTAATTGCTAAAATATTTCCTTCAGAAGTGATTGGACCATGACAGCTTTCAAATGACTAAGAAAAACTTCATTTGGGTTTGTACTCAGCTTAAAAAATGAATGAATGAGAAGTGATATGTGAATTCAGTTCAAGATTTAAACATCTTTTAGTATAACAGACAAACATCATATTTTTCTGTTTTAAATAAATACATATGTATTTTTGTGTATGTGTATGTGTGTGTGGGGGAGTGTGTCTGTGTGTGTGTGTGTGTGTACAGAATTTATTTAGTGGAGGAAAATGTTGCTATTAAACACTCAGGGATAATGCAATTTCAAACATTCTGCAATTGACAATGGGCTTCTTTACCCACTCTGTTCTCAAATATAGGCAGGCTCAAGTTGTCTTCTAGGTAGAAAAGAGTTGAGGAGGAGAAGATAAACAGTAAATATCGGCTGGGCGCAGTGGCTCACACCTGTAAGCCCAGCACTTAGGGAGGCCGAGGCAGACGGATCACCTGAGGTCAGGAGTTTGAGACCAGCCTGACCAACATGGAGAAACCCTGTCTCTACTAAAAATACAAAATGGGCTGGGTGTGGTGATGCGTGTCTGTAATCCCAGCTACTTGGGAGGGTAAGGCAGGAGAATCGCTTGAACCCAGGAGCTGGAGGTTGTAGTGAGCCAATATCATGCCATTGCACTCTAGCCTGGGCAACAAAAGCAAAATTCCATCTTAAAAAAAAAAAAAAAAGAGTAAATATCAACGCTTGGGCAAGAAAGAGCATTTTCAAAGCAGGTAGTCATTCTGAGCTTGCACAATTCCCCATTCAGCAAGAGCATCAAGCTCTCTGCACTGACTGCATTTAAGCTCCCAATATTTCAATCTTGTCTTTTGTTTGATTGTATTTTTGAATCAAAAGTATAATAAAAAGTAGCTGTATTTATTAAGTTATGGAGGAGTTGTACTGTGAATACAAAAACCATTTTGTTTCATGTAGTCTAAAATATGATTAAAAAGATGTATACAGAATACAAAATGTATACGTATATGCAGATGGTCTAATTTTCCACTTCATTTCAACTTTGCCTTTTTATTACTTCTTGTGCTTTTCTTTTCACTTGTATGCCACACAACTGAATGTAAAACTGCCACAAATTTGTTTTTTGTTTTTTTAATACAATTCTTTTTTTATTCACCCTTCATCTTTTTGCTCTAGTCATTTGGTTTAACAACTAAGAAAAATAGAAACAATAAGCACCCTTTTTCCCAGCACTAATTTCAAATACCCATCTCTCAGCTTGGGCAAGGGTTTTCCCATTCCCTATTATCTTCTTTGCTTCTTGGACATACTGCATGCTAAATGTTCCAGAACAAATGCTGCACTTCTTACATTCTTGCTCGCTGATAGTTAATTTTTAATGTAAACTTGACTGGGCCACAGGGTGCCCACATATTTTGTCAAACATTATTCTGGAAGTGGTTTTGAGGGTATTTTTGGATGAGATGAACATTTGAATCAGTCGACTGAGTACTGTAGATGGCCCTCCCTAATGTGGTTAGGCTGCATCCAGTCCGTTGAAGACCTGAATAAAATAAAATGATTGACCAGGAAGAGAAAAGGGGAAAATCCTCCTGCCTAACTGCTTTAGCTGAACATTGGTCTTTTTCCAGTCTTTTGACTTGGACTGAAACATGAGTTCTTGTTGGGTCTCAAGCCTGCTGGCCTTCACACTGAAATTTACACCATTAACTCCCCTGGTCCCCGACCTTCAGACTCAAGCTGGAATTACACATTGGCTTTCCAGGGTCTTCAACTTTGCTGACTGTAGACCTTGTGGCTTCTCATCCTCCATAATCGCGTGAACCAATTTCTTATCATTACATATATATGTGTGTGTGTATATGCACATGCACACGCACACACCTATGAATGCTGGGAAACGTCATGAACACACACTTTATGGAATAGGTGGGCTTTAGTTGATGGATAACGGGAGTATTTGGAGAGTACAATACTAATATGTATCGAGAGACTATCATGTACTAGGCTTTGCATTCAGGACTCCTTTTGCAAATAGCAGAAACCAATGCTGATTTACTGAAAGATAATTTATTGGAAGACTTGAAAATAGGTGAGATACAAGGTCAAATAAGTGGCTGACTACCACCAAGGTAATGCCACAGGAACATTGGCTTTGAGTGGAATTAACATTGCTTCCAGTCAATGAATGGCACCAATAAAAGGCTGCTGGCACCATACACAATTGGGTGCTGGGCACCATCATGCCAAAACAGATACCACTCTGCCGCAGTGAACTCTAAACCCTTTCTAAATTCTTCTTTCTTAGTGGGAAGGTCACCTGCATCTAGATGCAAGGTCTAGGAAAGCAACATCTGATTGATAAGGATTATGTAAATTGCCATTGTTATTATTATTATCATTGTTATTATTGAGAGTGTGTCTCACTCTTTAGCCCAGACTGGAGTGAAGTGGCGTGACCTCGGCTCACTGCAACCTCCGCCCTGTGGGTTCAAGTGATTCTTCTGCCTCAGCTTCCTGAGTAGCTGGGATTACAGGCACACACCACCATGCCTGGCTAATTTTTTGTATCTTTTGTGGAGATGGGGCTTCTCCATGTTGGCCAGGCTTGTCTTGAACTCCTGACTTCAGGTGATCCACCTGCCTGGGCCTCCCAAAGTGGTAGTTATTACAGGCGTGAGCCACTACCTCAGATTCTTTTTCAAATCTCAGTCTCTAAAGAGAGAATAAGGAATTTGGATGCTGAGGAGCAAAAACATGACCAAATCAAAATTTATCCACCATGCTGACTTTAATGATGTTTTAGAAATGAATCCTCAGAACAAATACTAAAAGTACATATTATTACATGCATATCACACATGATAGCCTGAGACTCTAATAAAATTACTTTCCAAAATTCATTTAAAAATGCCAAAACTTTGCTTCAAACACTGGATCTTATTTTACTGTGTCGCAAAATCTCCCTCACATTTCAGTATTAGTATTTATTCTTTAGATTTTAACCAAATATTTGCTTCAAATGTGTGTGCTTCTGGATATAATTAAAGGTGCACTTCTGGATATAATTCTCCTGAGTATTTTTTGGTGTGCCACACCCACTCAATTTTGTGTTTTATCTTACCTAGATAATTATAGCTCAACAAAGACCAATGAAATCGAAAAAAGAAACATCTGGGCAAGTAAAAATGGCTAGCAAATGTTTAATTTACACAGATTCAGCATGAAATGATCAGAAAATATAGATCATTGTTAAAAAAACCTCTTCGACTATTGCACTCACTTATACTGGTCTTAGTCATTTATCCATGTTTAGGGTTTTCAATGTTCACAGTTGTCATCAGCTTATCTTACTTTCCTTTTCATATGTGCATTGATTTAAAAAGGTAATATTTTGAAGTTAAAACTACTCTACTTAGAATTCTTAATCTCTTCCATTCAGTAAATAAATTAGAATATTCCAAGCTTTGCAAAAAATTGAATGTCTTCTCATTTCATAAATTACAAAGAGAATTGTGATACAACATTTCATTTGATTCACAATGAAGTCTTCAGTTCTACAGAGGAGACAGTTTGTTTCTGAGAGCATAACTGTTTTGCTCCATGTCACATAGTATCAACCCAGGTTTTAGTTGTCCTGCCCCACACTGCATTTTAAGGTAATGAATGCATGATCATGTTTTCACAATTTAAGTGAAAAACCAAAGATTATAGCCATTGCAGATGGCTGTCCCATTTAATACCTATATTAAAATAACTTTTCATAGTATGTGAAGATAGTTGCGACATAGTGAAGAAAATATGTGGCTAACTACAGTTGAGAGATTAACTAGTTAAAATTGTGCATGAAGGAACCCAGGAAACAGTGATTTTTTGTTTTTTCCTTTTCTTTCCCCTGTCCCCAACTACATAGGATGTTACACACAAGTTAATAAGAGTTGCTGGTACAAATTTCAGAAAGAAAAAAATCAATGGGAATCAAAGTAGCTTTTAAATGGGAAAGGCAAGAAGGGTTTGGCTAAGTGTGGGGGAGAAATGGATGAAGAAAATCATGTTTTCAAGTTATTTCTTAGGAGAATAGTAACTTCTTAGCCAGTGTCTGCACTATACAATATTTAGGAAACTATTATTTTCCTGCAACCCTTATCTTTCTTCTGTTAAGGTAACCAAAAAGGCAGAGAAAGCTGCAATAATAATAGAACTAGATTCTTTTTTTTTTTAAATTATACTTTAAGTTCTAGGGTACATGTGCACAATGTGCAGGTTTGTTGTATTTGTATACATGTGCCTTGTTGGTGTGCTGCACCCATTAACTCGTCATTTACATTAGGTATATCTCCTAATGCTATTCCTCCCCCCTACCCACTCCCCACAATAGGACCCGGTGTGTGATGTTCTCCTTCCTGTGTGCAAGTGATCTCATTGTTCAATTTCCACCTATGAATGAGAACATGCGGTATTTGGTTTTCTGTTCTTGCAATAGTTTGCTGAGAATGATGGTTTCCAGTTGCATCTATGTCCCTGCAAAGGACACAAACTCATCCTTTTTTATGGCTGCATAGTATTCGATGGTGCATATGTGCCACATTTTCTTAATCCAGTCTGTCACTGATGGACATTTGGGTTCATTCCAAGTCTTTGCTATTGTGAATAGGATAATTTGATCAAGTAGTCTCACTTCTGCTAGTAAAAACTTATTACACTTATAAAGCATCACATTGTAAAGAGAACAATGGTTTCCTGGCACTATTTTATTTCTATTTGTATTATTTTCATCAATGTATGAACAAAATATTATAAACCATGCCCTTTAGTGACATTATAAATATCAGGTAAAGTCTGGCTTATTTTACCTGTACAAAATCAAGTAAGTATCTAGGTAACAAAAAACAGGTATTATTGATTTTCATCTGAAGATATTTCTTTAAAAATTATTGACTATATTTATAATGAAATACAGTTAATCAACTGGAGAATAAGTAGTTGTAATAAAAGCAAAATAGAAGACATATTTTTCCTTGAAAAAATCAAATAGAATCCAGAGCCAATTTTGCCAGGTATTATTTATTCAGGCTTCATTTCTTTTAGCCTGTGTACAAGAAAAAATTGTTAAATACAAACAAAATTGTTTCTTGTATTTTAATCTGTCATTTGATTTCCCTTAGAACATTAAGGTCCACATGTGATGAAAGAATAAATAATAATTTATGTTGATCACATGAATTCTATAATCCATATCTTCTGCAGAATTGCTACATTGAATTTTATATTCTTATTATCATCTCAAAATTGTCTCAATTTAAATTCACATACCAGTGCTTTTGCCAAAAACATGAGTTATTTCCCCATGTTCTTCTTCTATTATGGGGTTCTGATATATAAATGAAAATAGAATGAATAGAAGCAACTTGTAATTAATGGATTAAGTTGTATAACAAATAATTGTGTAGATGAATAAATCTCAGTAACTAAAACATCATGGATTCAGAAAAATCTCTTTAGAGCCTGTATGTTTTTATAGAGCTCTATTTAGTTAATTTGAAATATTACTGAAAATTATGAAGCATAAAAAAAAAAAAGCCAGAATTCTTAAGAGAAGTTTAAAGAATAACCTGGCCAAAGCCCAAGGTAGCAATTCTTATGACAGATTTTAGGCTACACTAACACATATTTTCCAATCTCCTGAATAAATCTACCTTTGCACAGAGTTGAAGTGTATGGGCACAGTGTCAAGATGAGCAAAGGCACATTTTAAAATGTTAGATATTTATGGTTATAGTTGTTGTAGTTTAGAAATCCTGCATCTGAAAATGGATTAGAAAAGGGATATTTTTGGTGGAAGGCATAAATTTAAAAGAAAATTACTTAACCTTCATTTATATCATGAAATAGAAAAAGATGACTTCCACAATTTATGTTATTTATGTTAAAATTATATTTTATTAATTTGTAGTGAAGCATATATAGAACTCCATTTTCTTTTGATCAGTTGTTGTAGATAATGCAAATGTAATTAACTAGCCTATGGTGAACTTCATTTTTCAATTTAATTAAAGGTCAGAAGTTATCTAAATCCTTTTAAACAACTGAAAGGAAATTAAATAAAAGACTGACACTTACTGAGACAAAGTTTAAAAGAAAGACCCAAGACTTAACTTGAATCTGCTGAGCAACTTTGGTGGAAGTGATTTCTGAGAAGGTCAGAAGCAGGAAGTAACCTCATCCACTTTGAGTAGTAGGAAAGAAGAAATGGGGGTGAGGAAAGGGGTATTAACCTCTTTTCTTTTCATAAAGTTATCCTAAAATTGACCCAACGATGAAGGCAGTTGTTATCTGGCCTGTGCTAAGGAGTACACGGTGATTTTACTCCCTCCAGGGTCCCTGTATTAGCCTGTTTGCATGTTGCTGATAAAGACATACCTGAGACTGGGCAATTTACAAAAGAAAGAAGTTTAATGGATTTACAGTTCCACGTGGCTGGGGAGGCCTCACAATTATGGCAGAAAGCAAGGAGGAGCAAGTCACACTTTAGGTGGATGGTGGCAGGCAAAAAGAGAAAGCTTCTGCAGGGAAACTCCCATTTTCAAGCCATCAAATCTCATGAGACCCATTCACTATCACGAGAACAGCACAGCAAAGACCTGCCCCATGATTCAATCATCTCCCACTGGGTCCCTCCCACAACACATGGGAATTATGGGAGCTACAAGATGAGATTTGGGTGGGGACACAAAACCAAACCATACCAGTCAAATTTTTTAAAGTAGGGGAAGAAAAGGGAGGGCTGTGTCCTTACTATGGATAGACAAATAGTTGTACCATCCTGATGAGTTTTCTGTGTAAGGTGGAGCAATGTGGCTGGAACAACCCAAATGTCAATCTAGAGGATAACCAAAATATGGTATAAACATACACAAAATCAATCAAAAAAGGGAATGAAATTCTGAGGCATTTTACAACATGGATGAACCTTGAAAAAATTATGTGAAGTAAAATAAATCAGATACAAAAGACATTATGTATGATTTTGCTTATATGAGGTTCCTAAATTAGGCAAATTTATGAGAGGCAAAAGTATACTAGAGTTTACCACAAGCTGTAGAGAGGCGGGTATGAGAAGTTATTGATTAATAGGTACCGAATTTCTGTTTGACATGATGGAAAATTCTAGAAATGAATAACAGTAATGGTTGCACAACACTTTGAATGTACTTAATGCCCTGAAGTGGTACACTAAAAAATGGTAAAAATGGCAAATGTTATGTTATATATTTTTACCATAGTAAAAAAAATTCTAGGGGGAATAAAGAGAGCCGTGTAGAGTAGTTATAGAAAACTAATTAATTTTTATCTAAAATTAAGAACACTTTAGAATTCTTATCTCCAGCAAATCAAAATATTTAATTTGTTTATTTTTCAATGTGTGAATTAGGAGTGGAAATTTAATGAGTGTCAGTCTCTAATATAATATTTTATCAGTATGTGTAAAGTTTCCAAGTTTAAATAATTTCCTCACAAAAAATAGCTACCAAAGAACTGCCCTTTAGCAATTGCAAACCTAAAAATAATGTTCATAAAAGTCACTTAGAAAACTTTTAACTTTGCTTGTGAATTTCCATTTTATTTAAATATAAAAAGAAGACATTCAGAAAACTTTCATTGCAATATAAGGATCAGACTAATAAAATGGGGATGCTGAAATTCAAATAATTTTCAAATAATGTCTGTTCTTTAACTTTTCAGGTAGATTTTTAAAAATATTTTTCATGTGGTTGTTGGTTATTCATTTTTCTTTTAACTCTACAATTTTTCAAATACCCTTCTGGAAGAAATTCCTTTGGTCTGTAAGTTAAAGATAAACAATCTGTCTGAGAGTCTCACCATTTTCAGATCAACCCTCTGGTGCTGTTGTTGCAGCTTCTTCATTCCCATTGTTCAGTGAGCAGGAGGGAATATTACAGTTCTTTGACCCTTGCCACCAGCAGCTCAGTGAGCAGGACCTTTACACCGTTACAGCTCCTTCGCTCCTGCTGTTCAGTGAGTTCCAGGTTCTTGACCCATGACTAAGAAGAATAAGCCATGTGGACACAGGAGAGTGAGTAAGACAGGGATTTATTAAGGGACAGAGAAGCTCTCAGCAGCAAGAGGGGACCAGAAGGAGGGTTGCTGACTCTGGTACTAAGTTTGGTGCTTTTATGGACTAGGAATAAGGAGTGCACTGATTGGTCTGCAGGCTGTTTTGGAAAAAGCACCTTTCAAAAAGAGACATGATAATATAAAGATCCAATTAGAGGCAGAAATGAAGGCTTGACTAGCAACCAATCAGGAGCAAGACTGATGTTTCCATTTATGTAAATGAAGATTTGGTCCCCTGCCAATCACAGAAAGGTATATGCAAAACAGGTGAAAGGCAAGAGCCAATTGGGTGGAAGCACATGAAATGGGACAAAGGTGTGCCAAGGGGAGAGAAAAATGCCCAAAAAAGGAGTGGAATTTTTTCATTTGGGCTCACAGGGTGGATGTTTACACTTAGGAACACAGGCTTTTTCTTACTTTGGGCCCACAGCTTGATTCTCAGGCTGTTCTTGGATTGAAGGAGTTCTACTGAGGACCCACTCTAACTGCCTGCCTGCTTGATTTATTCCTTCTTCCTCTCTCACTATTACTATTGATTAATCCTGTGGGGAGTTTCTTTGAAGTTTTTACCTTTTCTGGTGAGGTATACGAACTCTGCATCAAGATCTTAAAATCATATTTTGAGATCTGTTTTTCTTTGTAAGAAAACATTTCTGCTAAACACAAAAGAGACAGGCAGCTTGATTCTATGTAGAAATAGCAGTCTCCAAAAGCCTGCTGTATAAATCTGGTCTCAAAATTTAGGCCTAACTATGAGGAATCACACAAATATGGTCTATATATCATGGTTACAATTCTCAGTCTAAAATTAGTCAGCTTAGTCCTATGAAACTTGACTTACATGAAGAGGTTGTGATAGGTATGCTAAATCGTTTGGATTTTAGCTTCTTAAAGACAAAAAACCAGTATATTTTGAATCCCTTTACCCTTCTACCATCACCACGTACCCCAGCCTAGCTCAGATCCTTGTATTGAGTAGATGATTTAACAAATGAGGAATGAATGAGTGGATTTATAATACTGCATAGTGCCCTATGTGTATGTCTCATTGGAGGCAGAATAATACAGAGTATATGACATATGCTAGAGCTGGAAGACACATTGTCATATATTTTATACAGGCACAAAACTATTTCTTTTGATCAGCATAGTTACTGTTACCTATTTACATTGTATTTGAGTATTTCAGCTAGGAGGTATACTCTAATCTATAGTTTTTCAGAGTAATCATTGGTGCCCCCCTCCGAGGAAACAAAGTGTCCATGAGGTCTTGAGTTTTGAGCCCTTAAATAATTGATGCATCCTATTTGGCCTAAATTTTCTAATCTGTTAAATAAATTGATAAAGGCCAAATAATTGTTAAGGTTCATTCTGAGTCAGAGACTCTCCTTTTAATGCATTTTTTTGTAACAATTTCATTGAGATATAATTCACCTGCCATAAAATTGGCTCAAAGTGCACAATTTAGTGATTTTTAATGTAGTCACAGAATTTTGCAACCATCACTACTATCTAATTCTACAACATAACTATCACCCTATTATCAGTCGTACCTCATTCCTCTCCCGCCTCATCACTTGGCAAACAACAGCCTAGTTTTGGTCTCTATGAATTTACTTTTTCTACATATTTCATAAAATTTGAATGATGCAGTATGTGGCATTTTGTGACTAACTTCTTTCATTTAGCATAATGTTTTCAGCACTCAGCCATATTGTAATATGCATCATTACTTCATCTATTTTACTGCCAAATACATTTTTAGTTATGTATTCATCCACTTATGAATATTTTGGGTGTTTTGACATTTTGGCCACTATAAATAATTCTGCTATGAACATTTGTGTACAATCGTCATGGAAAATATATTTTAATTTCTTTTGAGTATATATCTAGAATTGGAATTGCTAGGTCACATGGGAACTTTAACATTTTGAAGAGCTGTTTGTTTTTTAAAGTGGCTGTACTGTTTATGTGCCCATTTGTAATAAATGAGGGTTCTTTTTTTCTCCACATCCTCACTAATATTTGTTGTATCATCTATCTTATTCTATTTCAGCCATTTTTCTGCATATAAAATAATTTTTTGTTGTTTTGATTTATATTTGCTTAATGCTATATTAATAAGCATCATTTGGTGTATTAATTGGTTGTTTTCGTAACTTCTTTAGAGAAACATCTGTCTATCTAAATCCTTCAGTCATTTTTTTTTTTTCTTTTGAGACGGAGCTTGGCTCTTGTTGCCCAGGCTGGAGTGCAATGGCGTGATCTTGGCTTATCTCAACCTCTCCTGGGTTCAAGTGATTCTCCTGCCTCAGCCTACTGAGTAGCTGGGATTACAGGCATGCACCACCACGCCTGACTAATTTTGTATTTTTAGTAGAGATACGGTTTCTCCATGTTGGTCAAGCTTGTCTTGAACTCCCGACCTCAGGTGATCTGCTTGCCTCAGCCTCTCAAAGTGTTGGGATTACAAGCGTGAGCCACCATGACTGGCCTAAATCCTTCAGTCATTTTTATTAGGATATTTGTCTTTTAGTTGCTGAGTTTCAAAAAACTTCTTTATATATTGTGGATACAATGTTAGACCTGGTCTTCTGTTAGGCATAGGATTTGCAAATACTTTCTCCCATTCTGTGGGAGACCTTTTCAATTCCTTGATGGTGCCCTTTGCAATAAAAAAGTATTTAATTTTCATGAAGTAAATGAAACTACTTTTTCTTTTGTTACTTGTGTTTTTTGGAGTCATGTATGATAAATTATTGCCTAATTCAGCATTACAAAAATTGACTCATATTTTTTCCACTGTGGGTTTTATCATTTTAGCTTTTAAACTTAGGTCTGATTCATTTTGAATTAAAATTTGAATATATCTTGAAGTAAGGGTTCAACTTTATCTTCTTTCAGTCTATAACAAGCTTTCCAGTACCATTTGTTGAGGAGACTGTTCTTTCACTATTGAGGTATGTCGGCACCTTTATTGAAAATCAGTTGACCACAACTTTCAGGGCTGATTTCTGGACTTTTACTTCTATTTCATCTATCTATTTGTCTGTTCTTATACCAGTACCATACTGTCCTGGTTACTATTGCCTTGTAGTAAGTTTTCAAATTAGGAAATGTAAGTCCTAAAACTTTATTTTTTTTTTTTTCAAGGTTTGCTTTGGCTATCCTGAATCCTTTGTATTTCCATATGAGTTTTGGGATCATCTTGGCAACTTCTGCAAAAAAGAAGCTGGAATTTTGGTAGGGATTGCTTTAAAGCTGTAGAACAATTTGGAAAGTATTGTCATATTAGTAATAATTAGGCTCCCGATGCATGAACATAGGATATATTTTCAGTTATTTAGATCTCCTTTAATTTCCTTCAAAATGCTTTACATTTTTTTCAGTGAATAAATTTTACACTATTTAAATTATATTTATTTCTAAGTGACACAGGATCCTTTCAGTGCCGCTTTACCAGCTGGAAATCTTCACGGCCAGCAGTACCTCTGCCTGGGCTTTGCTCGGCTCTGGGTTCATGGCTGGGCTCACTCCGCCCGCTTGGCTCAGCAGGCTGCAATCAGCTCATGCTACTGGCCTGGATCCTACACCTACACAGGGACTCCTCACTCTCAGTTCATGACTGAATCCAGGTGTGCTCTGGGCAGTTTTCACAGTGCTCCCGGACCTCTGGACGAGGGGGACATGGTGGAATCTGAAAACTTGAAGATGCCAGCAGCCACAAAGCCCCAAGGGATGTTACAGCTCTCATCTGGGGATTTCAAAGTTTGATCCCACAGGAAGCATTCCAGTTTGTTCATTCCTGCCGTCTGCACACTTTGGCAAAGGAGGACACAGCTCATTTGGTTATGCTGCCCTACTCTGGCCCGTGGCTCCTGGTTGGTCTGGTCCCACTGCTGCAGATTCCCATCATGTGCGGTGGCAGGTGGGCTGGTTACAGTGTTATAGCTCCTTTCTCAATCGCCATTTGGTGGGTTCTGGGTTCTTGTCCCATGTCCAAGAGGAATGAGGTTACATGGACACCAGAGAGTGAGCAAGACAGGGAAGAATTTTTTTGAGCAAGAAAAAAGCTCTTGACAATGAGAGGGGACCAGAAATAGATAGACCTCTCTATGAGACAGGGCCCAAAAGTGGGTAGTTCAACGTGTGACTGAGTCTGTTTTGTTGTTGTTGTTGTTCTTGTTTTGAGATGGGGTCTTGTTCTGCCAAGCTAGAGTGCAATGTCACAGTCTTGGCTTACTGCAACCTCTGCCTCAGCCTCCCAAGTAGCTGAGATTACAGGCACGCACCACCATGTCTGGCTGATTTTTGTATTTTTGGTAGAGACTGGATTTTACCATGTTGGCCAGGCTGGTCTCAAACTCCTGACCACAGGTGATCCACCTTCCTCAGCCTCCCAAAGTGCTGGGATTACAGGTGTGAGCCACTGTGCCTGGCCAAGTCTGGGGTTTTACAGAATCAGAATGGGGGAATGCATGCTGATTGGTCCATGGGAAGGCCTGGAAAAAGCACCATTCAATTGGCTAGAAGGCATCAAGGAAACTCTCATTGTGGACTCTACCCAGAACTGGCAACTCAGTTTTCAGGTTTTAAGTTGTCTTTGGTTTGAAGATCAGGTTTCACTGGGGACCCCTCCCTGTCTGCCTAGGAATTTATCTGCCTCCTGCCACTATCATAAGTATTTTATTCTTTTAGTACTATTATAAATAAGAGCTTCATAATTTAATTTTCAACTGTTTGTTGCCAGTGTATAAAAATAAAAGCAATTATGTATATTGACCTTGTGTCCTTCATTTTTACTGAATTCATTTCTTAGTTTTAGTTGTATTAAATAAATTCCTTAGGATATTCTCTATATAAGATTATGCCACCTACAAATAAAAATATTTTTAATTCTTTCTTTCCAATATGAATGTCCTTTATTTCTTTTCTTTCCTTTCCTTTTTTCCCCCACATGCTTTGGCTAAGACTTCTATTCTAATGTTTAATAGATGTAGCAAGAGATGATATTCATGTCTTATTCCTTATCTTAGGAGAAAATCATTCAGTTGTTTATCATGAAGTATGATACTAGTTGTGGGTTTTTTATTGATCCCTTTATCGAACTGAGTAAATTCCATTATATAGCTAGTTTATTGAGTGTTTATATCTTAAAAGGATGTTGAATTTTGTTAAATGCTATTTCTGTCTTTTGAGATGACCATGTGTATTTTTTCTCTAGTCTGTTAACATAATGTGCTCCCTTAATAGAGTTTTGGATGCTAAACAAATGTTACACTCCTGGGATAAATCTCAATTAGTCATAGTTTACAAAACTTTTTTATATTGCTGGTTTCAATTTGTTAGTATTTATTAAAGATTTTTGCATCCATGTTAATAAAGCATATTTGTCTGTAACTTTTTAATCTTGTTATATCTTTTTAGTGTCAGGGTAATATTAGCTTCATGGAATGAGTTGTAAAGTGTTACTTTCTCTTCTATTAATTGGAAGAGCTGTGACTTCTTAATGTTAATTTTTATTTAAGTATTTGAAAGAATTTACCAGTGGAGGCACCTACCTTTTCAACCTTTTTTATTATAACACTTTTTGTAATAATTTGATATTTTCTTATGTATTATTATAATCTTGTTTTTCTTTTACTGTATTCTTTTGAGTTACCATTTTAGTGGTTTTCCTGGGGATTATAATTTATGTCTTAACTTAAAGTGATCTAATTTAGATTAATACCTATTTAGTTTTAATAGTATAAAATACTTTGCTCAAATATAACTTCATTTGTTTCCCCTCTCTGTGCTAGTATTGTCATATAAATTATATGTTAATATAAGTCCATCAATTGGATGGACTTTATAATTGCCATCCTATTGACATCCAGTTGTCTTTTGTTTAGATAGAAAAGAGTTACAAAGTAAAAAAAAATTGATAACAGTTTTTATGCAGTATACTTACAATATAGGTATTCTCATTGGTGCTATTTTTTCTACTACCTTTGCCAATATTATTTATTTGTTCATGTGTCTTTAAGTCTGTTTCTAGTGTCCTTTTATTTCTACCAGAAGAAATCTCTTTTAGTATGGCCTGTGGGCTGTCTGTTAGTAAAGAATTCTATATTTTTGCTTATTTGAGAATATATCCATTTACTTTTCATTTTCAGAGGATAGGGTTTGTGGATATAGAATTTTGGTTTGCCATTCTATTTATTTCAACACCTCGAATGTTATCCCACTGATACCTCATCTCAATTAATTCTGATGAGAAGTCAGTTGTTGTTAGTATTATTGAAGCTCACTTGAGAACTGATTTTACACCATAACATTGTTAATTTTATTCAGTTTAAATCTGTAAAATTTTACTGCTAATAAAAATGTTTAAACAGAAGTGTTTGAGAGTATTTTTAATACAAATTCTAATTAGGATGTAAGATGCATTTTTTATTGCACTGACTTTGAATCATTGCTTTTTTAAAACAAATTCACATAAGTAATAGATTCATGCTGTTCTCCTTCTGTATTATACAACTTTTAAACATAAACTGAAATAATTTAATGAGAGGTAATACATTTCACATGAACTGGAAAACGTGTATTTATGAGATTTGAACATAATTTGTGGTGTAATACACAGCTTTCTTGGATAAATAAACCTGAGTAAAGCATCATTCTCCACTTAACAAGCTTTACTTTTCTGCCGACTAAGGGGTACCATGGCTTTGATTGCCATGGTCATTCGGGGCTCACCATGTTCATGAATCTTACTACTACATTATTTCAAAGGGTTGTTGAATGAAGATTTTGTAATGACATTAAATAACATTATGTAATGAACAGAAGATTTTGAATATAGCCAAATTAAAAATAGCCGACAATGATGGTAACGTCTAACTTTATCTCTTGGAAAGTCTTACCTGTGGCTGAGGAAACTGCCTTTAATATGGTTCTCTCTGGAGCCTCTTGCATATGTCAGCCTCATTCAATGATCTTCAACTATACTCCACTGTCATCCATGTTAGTAGTTATTTGGGAGCAAAAAGGGTACTTTATTCATCTTGGACGCTTATTTATTCTTTCTTGGCTTAAATATCTTTTTTAGAAAGGGTGAGTTATGTAAGTATTTTGAGAGTTAAATCAGATCACACATACAAAACATTTAATACATTGATTGTTGTAAATATAATATACATTGTGTTTATTATAACATTTATTGAATGTTTATTATATGCCAGTTTATGCTAAGCCCTTTACACATAAACACATAGTCCTATGTTGCTTCCATTATTATTAGAGTGTTGCTATTGTACTATGTATACCTGGATACTTCAGGTACACTGGCTGCTTCACAGGACCATGCAATGCTGGTATTGGGAATTTCTTCTCTAATTTATTCTACAATATAAATTGCAGTGACCTCTTACCTAATAAGTTTTTCCTTTTTTCTATTTATCTGATCTTCTAAATTCTAGGATAGAGGCAAAACAATTTTTACTACAGAGTCTTGATTTTCATAGAAAAAAGCAGATTCCAGAAATACTTGTTGGAAAATGAGTACATTCTTAAACCTTTACATTACCTTCTGCTATAGTTTCAATGTGACCCTTAAAAGTTCATGTATTGGAAATATAATTACTATGGTAACAGCATTAAGAGGTGGGGACTTTAACACGTGGTTAGATTATGAGGACTCTGCCCTCACCAGTGGATTAATGCCGATATTTTGAAATCTCAAAATGGGATCCTGATTAAAAAGATGAGTTTGGTTTTTTATCTGTCTCACATGCTTACTTGCCCTTTTTTCACAGTATGAGGCAGCAGGAAAGCCCTGACCAGATGCAGCTCCTCAATTTTGGACTTCCCAGCCTCCAGAACTGTGAGCCAAATAAACTTCTTTTGTCTATAAATTATCCAATCTGTGGCACTGTGTTATAGCAGTAGAAAACAGACAAAGACATCATCTCAAGTAATGTACATAAATGTATAACCTGTTTTGCAAAAAGGGAAGTGAAAAGCCAAAAAGGTAAATAATTTGCTCAAAATTACACAACTAAGCAGTAAAAGAAGCATTTGCAGAAGGTTGTGTTTAGTTCTGAAGTCTCCAGTCTTCCTAGAATTTGGAGGAATTGTATAGGGCTCATTCCCACTGTTCATGTCCCCACCTGGCACATAAATTTAATGACTACAAGGCTTGGTTTTTCTTAATGCCCTATCTCTAGTGCCTAGGACAGTGCTTGACACATGGTAAGCAGTCAAAATGTGGATTGATAAATGAGCACCAATGATAAATTTAATGTTTTTCTTATACCTTTAAATTCAACATTATGGAATAATAGCCACCACACACACAGAATGTTTATTCACAAGTCGTTAAATCTTCTCCACTTTTTGCTCCAGCTTCAATAGAACAATGTCTTAGTTTTCCCTGCTAATGTCAGTATAATCTTGAACATTTTATCTATTCTTTCTGGGTTTAAAATATCTTATGAAAAGTACGATTTATATGACTACTGTGAATATTATATGAGATCATACATATAAAACATTAAACACATTGCTCATTGTAAATATAATAAATACATATTTTGTTTATTATAACATTTATTAAACGTTTATTTTATGCCAGATCATTCTAAAGGCAGCAAGAAGGCCCTTAAATGATCCTGATTAGTGATTCTTTAAATTTAGTCTCATTTTAAGAATGAGGGCAATTAAACACCCTCACTAAGCAAGATCTTTTGTTCATACAATCAATAGCAAATGATTATAAAGCTGCAATTGGTTTGTTTTGCACTGCCTAATAGAGAAACTCACTTCTAAATGATTGCCTTTTGTTATTTAGTCTCATGACAGATATGATGTAAACTGATATGTGAATGAATACACAAAATAATGTAAATCAAGAACCTTCATAATTACTTGTAAATAGTGGATTTGTTCTTTTTGTGGGAATACCAAGGGCTTAACCATGACATTCAAAAAGGACACATGGGTACTACATTGATTGGAATGGAAAAAGCTAGGAAATTACTGTGTACAAGAGATCTTGTAGGAAAGCAGTTACCATAGCAACTGTAGCCTCATAGACTGTATTAGATGATAGAACTTCTTTCAGCATAATTACACAGACTTTTGATGTGCATCCTTCCCTGGGAGATACCAAACTCACGTAACATGGCTTTACAAAGAAAATTGTCTTAATTGGAAAGGACTCCCCTCTTTAATATATGCTGATTGAAGTTTTAGTATCAGTATTTGATGTGAAATTGTCTTTGTAGTTACCCTTTCAGAGAGGTTTGCTTAATACATTTCATGTAAAATCTAAATATAGCATCCTTGTGATGTGAATACAAATAAAAGAAGAGATAATATAAATGTGCAGCATGCTATTTATACAGGATGGGCTTTTCAAATAAATTAAACTTTGCTACAACTGCTAATTGAATTGGTATTAAGCTCATTTTTTTCTTTCTATTTTGAGTTTTCCTTGGATATATTTAAATTCATAGCTTTAATTGCAGAAGGGGTACAGAGATCTTCCCCCAATTAGGTTATTAATAGTAAATTTGACTATTTCAAGACAAATGCTAAATACCTTCATATCTGATCATTTTCATTTTGAAGAAGAAAGTGATTCTATTTTTACAAGGAGAATGAACTTTTAAAATCACAGCTTCTAGTCAGCAGGTGCACATTACTGTATTCATAAATGACTGTCTGTGGACCATAACCTTGTAATTATTCTGCTGAAAGACATTTCTGTCACTTGCTAACAACAGAATGGGTCAAGAGCACATCTCCCTTTGGTGTTTGTGCCTTCTGACATCTTGCAGTATGGTTTGCAGACAGAAGGAGCTTTCACAGAGCTGTGAAGTGTTCCTTTTGTAGTATAACCCAACTGAGACTAAAACCCCCTCAGCTCTGATTTAGGGACCTGATGTTTTAACCCCTGCCCTGCCATAGAGATAAACATTAAATAAGCCACTTATTGCATTCATAATTTAAAACTGATACTTAGATGTCTATTTTCTCTTTTCTAACTGGGTGGCATGTGCTATAAAATGAGATTTAGCCTCATAAAATAGATTTTCTATTAAGTTTGAAGTTTACATTAACTTTATATATTATTATTTATTCTCTTAGTGTAGATTATTATAAGAAGCCCAAGAGGAATCCTATAACTCTTTAAAGTAGTAAAAAATTAAGTTCAGCATCATTTTTGTAGGTTCATCCCAGAAAAAAAAAATTATATATATATATATATATAGAGAGAGAGAGAGAGAGAGAGAGTAGATAATTTTGAAAGCAGTAGGGAAAATGACAGTAGCACTATCCTAAGAAAGTGTGATTAAATCTAAACGTTCCAAGTCCTGTAAACAACTGTGTTTCATCTCTGCCCCCTAGCAGCTTACTGGAATGAAAAGTAAAACCAGCGTAAAGCCAGAGGCGAAAAGGAGTTGCCTTAAACAGCTGAGGTAGGACATCCAGTCCTGTATCCTGCTCTCCTACAATACTGTCTTTCCTCCACCTATGGAGAGAAGATGTGTAGAAGATGAAAGAGATGTGTAGAGTTTATACTCTCCTCTAGTTTTGCCTCTATTCTGTGAACCTGTAGCATCAAATTTTAATTTGCTCAATACTGATCTACATGCCCCTCACTGAAGCTGCATCCATGTTTTCTTGCCCTTATGGGAATAGCCCAGAGGCTGGCAGGTGGCTCATGAAGGGTTGCAGATGTGCTTCGGTAATTTTTAAATGTGTGCTCTATTCACTGCCTGATTTCTTTTTTGATTATGAACCATCTGTAATTTTCAATCTGTTCTCAGGATTTTGTTTTACATGTTATTTAGCCAAAGCAGGACTATTGTTTGTAATTCTCCATATGTGACAAACAAGGAGTGAGTTAAGACTTTTTGATATCTCACCCCAAATGCTCATAATGGCAAACCTGTTTATACAGTAAGAAAGTGAGTATAATTTCTACAGCCCAGTCAGCATCCTGATCCCACAGCCTGGAAAACCACCACCCACTTGAAATGATCTTCTCAACATTTTAAATTTGTTTTCCTAACTCTTTTTTGGAAACAAAAGGGATACAATGCAGGTAAGTATGTCCATGCTGACAAGGGGAAGAGAAATTCCAAAACTGTATTATTTAATTCTAGAGACAGGAGTGGAAGTAGAAAAGTAGAAGTTACCCTTCATCTTTTATTTCCTCCCACAGTTGCCTCTCTTCTTCCTCATTGATATCCTGACATCTTTCCAACCCCCACATCAGGAACGTGGGTGTGGGTTCCTCCTGGACCTTGCCCTCTCATCTCTCCAACACTAAGTAAAGCAACGTGACCTGTGCAGAACAGCTCTTTCATTACCCTCAAATCCATCACCGACTCTCCATTATTTTAAAGTGCAAACCAAATCAGGTTACATTTTTGCTCAAACTTCCTAATCATTCCATCAATCTTTGTCATTCTCAAGAGGATATTTAAATTCCTTAGCTTAAATAAACCATGTGCTTTATCTATTGTCAACCAATGAACATTTAGTCATATAGACACACACAGACAAGCACACACACACAATATGGCATGCAAATACATAAACACATATGGGTATATAAATACATATATATGGATAGACAGATTTAATTATTTTTTTCTCTATAATTCTGCACATGCAGACCGTTTAAAATCCTTCTTCCCGTACTCACTGATCCTTACAGAGCCAGCTCAGCTAGAACGTCTTTTCCTCTTAGTCTTCCTTGACAAGGAGACAAGGAATTAGGTTCCTCCTCTCTTGGTTTCTTATTTTTAATTCTCAGAACACCCTGTGCCTATTTGCTTAACACTTCTTACTCTGTAGTGTAATCAAGGGTTTTTGCTTTCTGTCTCTCTTTGTAAATGTGACTTCATTGAAAGCAAGGCCTATGGCCTAGTTGCTTTCTCTGTCTCAGGATATAGCTTTGTTTGGCTCATACTAATAATACCATTAATGTAACCAGAATGAATGAATTATTGGCTAAACAAGGCACTAGTGTTTTGGTTATGAACTTCTTCATTCTAATACATTAATGTCATTTGAAAAATAAATAACCATTCTGGTATTTTTACAACCATTTGGAGCTACTCTCTCTCCTCCTTTAATTTCTGTTTTAAAGATCTGTTGAAGCAAAGCTTGTTTGGCACTGAGCTATTCATCTTTCTGTATTTTTTGCTTCTTGCCTATAAATTCTAGGCAGAGTTAGAATGATTAGTTGCAATGGGCATCTCACTTAATACACACAGAACATGAGACATCATCCATCATCAAGTAGAAAAAAACCAAAAAACAAAAAACATGTAGGCCTGTTTCACTTACTCTCTTGTAAGGTGACTCAAGGCCAAAGAGAGGGATTCCTCCCTGCTATACAAGTCTTACTGCAGCAAAAATCTCTATATTTTCCAAGTAATAACTCCTGAAGCCCGTACTTATATTCAAGTACAAGATACTTCTATATATCAGATACTTGTTGACCTTTCTATTACTTAGAAGTCTGATAAGCTTATCATAGCAAACATGTGCACCCTTGACTTTGTCTTCTCCCATCACTTCTCCTCTTTGCCCACCTTACTCCAGACACTAGAGTGGTTTTACTGTTCCTCAAATACAAGAACTTCCTCCCACTTTAGAGCCTTAACAATAGTTTTTGCAATTCATGGATTTCTTGTTTCTATGAATTTTTATGGCTGGTTTCTTTCTGTCTTCCAGGTTTTTACTTAAATCAATGCACACAGAAAGGCCTTCTCTGATAATTCAAACTTCATGTGTCATCTGATCACTCTATATCATTCTTTTAAAAAATGTTCATAACATTTACTATCATTTAATACTTTCTAATTTACTTGTTTGTTGATTGCTTCCTTCCCAGCAATAAAATTCAGGCCCCAGGAGGGTAGGAAACCATTGTTTACATTTGAATGAGGACCTGGTTCTAATGTATGTTTAATAAGTATTGTCAAATTAGGAAATATGCTATCTTTGGAAATCATTTCATTCTTGTTGTTGTGGAATCCCTGTCATTTACTTGTCCAGGACAAAATGGAACAGAGGGTCCTGAAAGAAAGGTGAGAATTCAAACAAGTACCAAATTTCTAGGACAAATCCGCACTCAGTGATGTAGACAGAACAGAGAAGAGAAGTGAACAAAGATGAGTGAACTAGCGGGAGTATAAGTAGGGATGGGATGTAAGCTTTGTGTTTCCTGATCTTGGGCTGACATGGTTTGGTTGTTTGTCACCAACAAATCTCATGTTGAAATGTGACCCCCAGTGTTAGAAGTGGGGCCTGGTAGGAGGTGTTTGGATTATGGGAGTGGATCCCTCATGAATGGCTTGGTATCACCCTGGTGGTAATAAGTTCTTGCTCTATTAGTTTACATGATAACTGATTGTTAAAAAGAGCCTGGTACCTTCTCCCCTATCTTGCTCCTTTGCTCTTCAGGTGACACACTGGCTCCCCTTGCCTTCTGCCATGAGTAAAATCTTCCTGAGGTCTCACCAGAAGCCAGGCAGATGCCAGTTCCATGATTCCTGTGAAGCCGGCAAAACTATGGGCCAAATAAACCTCTTTTATTTATACATTACGCAGCCTCAGGTATTCCTTTATTGCAAGGCAAAATAAACTAATACATAGACATAGTTACCCACTATGCAATTTGGGACCCTGGGGTTAAATACTTTTGAAATATGGTAGCAACAGTAAGTACAGTTCCATGATTATTAGACCACTTGACATATGGAGTAACCCTAGTTTTGGAAATAATTTCCTTCAAATAGGGAGATTTAGCCATATTTGTCACTACTGCTGCTTCGATCTTTATTGTTACTTTAGCTTTTCATTGATAGTAATGCTCCCAAGAGGCTGTGAATCTACTGAAGACAAGTTAAGACTGTGCCTGACTCACATGGAATTCTTACTAAATTTTCACATAGTAAGGGCTCAGTCTCTGTTTTCAACTGTGTTAATTTAAAAGTATCTTCCTTTTACTGTCACCTATGTAGTAATCTTACCAATATGTTTAACTTGAATGTCTTATTGAATAAACAATGAGAAGTGTCCAAATTGTGAGGAATTCTGCAAAACCGCTACCCTATACTCTTCAAAAAATATCAATATTATGAAAAGCAAAAAAAAAAAAACAAAAAACAAAAAAACAAAAAAACAAAATGAACACTGCTGTACATTAAAGAGACATCAAATTTAAATTTAACCAATAGATAATCCTAGATTGGATGGTTGATTGAAAGAAAAAGCAGACATAAAGGTTATTATTTGCTCAACTAGGGAAATTTGAATAGAGAAAGTAGTATATTAGATAAGAGTATATGTTAAATTTCCTGAGTATGATAGTTGTATTACATTTTGTTAAGAAAAACATCCTCATTCTTAGGGCATACATACAAAATACCTAGGGGTAAAATTGCATGTGTGGTTGTGTCTTTCAATGACTTAACAGCTTAATTTATGGCTGCCTAGAGAGAGAGAGAGAGATTGAGAGACAGATAATGTAACAATTGCTAAAATGTGATGAATTTTAGTGAATATCATGGATGTTTGTTGTACCATTGTTGCAAAATTCTACAATTGGATATTATTTAAAATAAAAACAAAAGTTTGATTAGAAAAGTAAATAAATGTAAAAAAATTAAATGAAAGTATCTTGACAGTTTTATTTCTATGTGTACCTTGTTTCTTTTTGGAAGGGACAAAAGTCTTTAAGAAAAAAGAAATTCACTGTATTTTGTAAGCTCACTTTTCAATAGTTTGAAAATCGGCTCCTCCAAATAGTAAATTTTAAACCAGTATTTGATATCTTGATTATTTAAAGATATTTTGAAATATGTGGGAATGTCTCCTATTTAGCAATAGAACAAGAAAAGTTCTGTTTCTTAAGAATCCATGGGATATACTTATGGGATTAAAATTTTATTATGAATATAACACATAAGGAAGGAATCAATTATATTGAAAATAATGATATTATGCAGCTTCTCCTTTAGCAAAGGAGATTTGCCTATTGATTAAAGGCCCTTGAGATTACTAGATTAAGATTTGTATTAAACGTTTCCATTTAACATGTATAAATATTAGCCAGATTTCCTGAAGATTCACTTAACATAATTTAAAATTTAAATATCCATTCAATTATTGTTATCTCAGTGTTTTAAGTTCCTAGAAAGATGAATTTTAGATAGAGATGTCTTTTGTATACATCTGTTTCTTAATATAAATTCCTTAAATGATGGCATACAGACTGAAGAGGTGTTTCATTTTTGAGAAGGCCAACTCTTAGAAAGCATGTATTAAAGGACATAGGCCAGGCACGGTGGTGTGTGCCTGTTGCCTCAACTAATTGGGAAGTTGAGGCTGAAGTGGGAGGATCTCTTTAGTACAGGAGTTTGTGGCTTCAGCGAGCTGTAATGCGCCATTGTACTCCAGCCCAGGTTACAGAGCAAGCCCTGTCTCTAGAAACAAAACAACACAACACAAAACAAAACAAAACCCAAAACCTGAAGAACATCTGGGCATGGTGGTTCATGACTGTAATCCCAGCACTGTGAGAGGCCGAGGCAGGTGGATCCCTTGAGGTCACGAGTTTGAGACCAGCCCAGCCAACATGGTGAAACCCAGTCTCTACTAAAAAATACAAAAATTAGTGGGTGTGGTGGTGCTTACAAGTAATCCTAGATACTTGTGGGCCTGAGGCAGAATAGCTTGAATTTAGGAGGTGGAGGTTGCAGTGAGCAGAGATCATGTCATTGCCCTCCAGCCTGGGAGACTGAAACAGAGACTTTATCTCAAAACAAACAAACAAAAACGACAACAAATAAAGCCCTGAAGAGCATAGTCTTATGGCCACAGGTCACAGTATGAACTCTTTTATGTCTAGGACTAACAATTGTTTATGTCTGGCAATTCATCTTGAAGTTAGTATTATTTTAATTATTGGCTTTTAATTTAGCAGAAATGTAATGCAATTAATGAATGAAATTAAACAGGAAGTATAAACATTGATATGTTTACTTGTAAAATTTGAATATATTTTCAAAATAATTGATTATACAGCATGGAGAATATATCCAACAGAAAAGAGCACTTTCATGAGGATACTCTGGTTGAAGCATTCAGTTTGTCTGTTGTCTGATTTGTCTATTCACTCAGTCTTTATTGAATGCCTCCTACATTCCAGGAACATTAAAAGTTCTAGGATAAAGCAGAGCGCAGAAAGGATGCAATCCCAGCATTATAGGTGATTAAAGAAATACATATATTAAATTAAAAGTATGTTAACTGGTGATAAGTGTTAATGAAGGGAAGGGAAGGGAACAAAAAGGATGCATAGGAGGTGCCTGTGTGGGTGTGGAGGATAAGGAGGACGGTCACTTTTAAATAAGGTTATTAAGTAAGGCCTCAAGAAGAAAATCACATTTCAACCAACATCTGAAGGTGATAAGAGTGTGAGCCTTGAAGATATTGGGAAGACCATTCTAGCCAGCAGAACAGCAGATACAAAGGTCCTGTGGTAGACACCTGCTTGCTATATTAGAGGGAAGCTGAGGAGGCTAGTGTATTAGGCCATTTTCATACTGCTATGAAGAAATACCCAAGAATGGGTAATTTATAAAGAAAAAGGGGTTTAATGGACACACATTTCCACATGACTGGGGAGGCCTCACAATCATGGCAGAAGGCAAAGGAGGAGGAAAAGCATATTTTACATGGTGGCAGGCAAGAGAGCATGAGCAGGGGAACTGCTCCTTATAAAACTATTAGGTCTCATGAGACTTATTCACTATGATGAGAATAACATGGAAAAACCCACCCCCAGATCCAATTACCTCCCACTGCTTCCCTCCTACAACACATGGAGATTATGGGAGCTACAGTTCAAGATGAGATTTAGGTGGGGACCCAGCTAGATCATATCCGTTAGTGAGCACAGAGCCCAATGAAACATACAGAAAAAAAGGATATGGTGTCAGGGAGGTAATTGGATGGCATAGGACAAGGAGGTTGGACAGCTCAGACCTTAGAGATGTTGTGAGCAATCTGGTTTTTAAGGTTTATCTCAGTTCTCAACTTATATACAAAATTGATTACCATGGCTTCTCATTATCTTAATGTCCTCATCTTAGAAAGGAAGTGATATTAATGTGGGAAACTGTGGATATCAAACAGTGAGTGAAGAACAAAACTATTCATAATTAATTTAAATAGGTTCAATTTTTATATTGATGAATAATTTTATGAATACTTAATCTCAAAGCAATGTCTATGTTTCTGTGTAAATTAAATTACAATATTATTTTTAAAGGTATCCATTTATTCCTCCGAAATTATTTCTAATAATTAACGAGGTTTCTGTGCCAAGAACCCTGGGTGAGATCTTGTAGCTATAGTGTGCTTAGGAATTTCAATGTACAAAGAATCACATATGTGAAAATAGCCACATATGTGTAGCTAATGTTTTCAGGATTTTGAAGAACTAATTTTACACGAATAATTATTACAATGATAAAAATATGTCTTGCTTCAATAATTCACATATGCTTTATTTAAAGTTGTGATTTATTTTTATTTATATTAATGATGAAATTTAAAGTGGAATGACTGAAGTTAAAGATGAAAATTATCTATAAAACTTACTACGTTTAAATAGGTAATATGCATAATACTTAAAATATGCTTTGATGTGGTCACCATGAATCATCGCAAATATGATAACATGTAAATACATGATAATGTATCTAATATTATTAATAAGAATACATTAATATAATTAATAATACATTTATAATAAAAGGCAATCCATTCACAAAGTTCAGTAATACAAATATATAAACAAATATAGTTAATATGGTTTGGATGATTGTCTCCTTCAAATCTCTTGTTGAAACATAATCCCAGTGTTGGAGGTATGGCCTGGTAGGAGGTGATTAGCTTATGGGGATGGAACCCTCATGAATGACTTAGCACCATCCCCTTGTTTAAAAGTGTGTGGTACCTCCCCTCTCTCTCTCTGTGACTATCTCTCTTGGCATGGGACACATTTGCTCCCACATTGCCTTTCAGTATGATTAGAAGCTTCCTGAGGTCCTCCTACAGCAGATGCTTGCACCATGTTTCTTGTACAGCCTGCAGAACCATGAGCCAACCAAACTTCTTTATAAATAACCCAGCCTTAGCTATTTATTTATAGTAATGTAAGAATGGTCTAACAACAGTGAAAAATCTTTCTCCTTTGCCATTACCCCTGTATTAGTCTGTTCTCATGCTGCTGATAAAGACATACCCAAGACTGGGTAATTTATAAAGAAACAGAAGTTTAATGGACTCAGGGTTCCATGTGGCTAGGGAGGCCTCACAATTATGGCAGAAGCTGAGGGAAGAACAAAGGCATGTCTTCCATGGTGGCAGGCAAAGAGAAAACTTGTGCAGGGCAACTCCTCCTTATAAAACCATTAGATCTCATGAGACTTATTCACTGTCACTAGAACAGATGAGAAAGAACCCCTCCCATGACTCAACTACCTCCCACTGGGTCTCTCCCATGACATGTGGGAATTGTGGGAGCTACAATAAAGATGAGATTTGGGTGAGGACACAGCCAAACCTAGCACCCACCTATCCAAGTTTCAAACTGGTTGCCACTTTAACTACATGGAAATCACTCTTTTAGTTTCTAGTGATCCTTTATGCAGTTGTGTCTTCCCTCTTCTTCACATTGTTCATCATTTGTCTTTTTTACTTAAAATTTATCCTTGCAAAAATTCCATGTCAATATATGAATTACTTTTTTAAAAAGACTGCATAGCAATTTGTGATTTAGTTTCCTACTAATGAGCATTTATATCGTTTCCAGTATTTTGCTAGTTAATACACTTTTACTTCAATGTATAATCTTGTACAATTGTCATTTCACAAATATACAAGTATATTGCAGTTTAAATTCCAGAAATGGAAGTTCTGTGCATGTATATGAATATTTATGTGTATACATATATATTTGCATATTGATAAACTTTATCAAATTAACCTCAATAGTTCAACTAATTTATTCCAGAAATGTATGAGAATACGTGCTTTTCTATGGCTAACCAACAATGATTAATTTTTGTATTTTGTCAATAGAAGAAAAATGTAATTTCAGTGTATTCTTATCTTGCTCTCCTCTTGTTATGGGTAAGGTTGAACACCTTGTCATATGATTAAAAGCCATTGTATTTTTGTTCATATGAATGCCAGTTCATAATGTTTTCCTAACTTTAAAAAATTTTTCTTGTTACTAATTTTTAGAAATTCTTTAAATTTTACAATAACCATTTGTTAAGTTGCAAATTTTTCTTTTCATTTGTGTAGTTTGTCAGTCGTCTTTGTTTATAGTTATTTTAAAGTTTTACTTGTGTTTTTCAAAAAACTTGCAGATGTTTGTTTTGTGGGTTTGTTGTTGTTGTTGTTGTTTTTGAGACAGAGTCTCACTCTGTCGCCAAGCTGGAATGTAGTGGCGTGATCTCAGCTCACTGCCTCCCAGGTTCAAGCGATTCTCCTGCCTCAGCCCCCTGAGTAGCTGGGACTACAGGCACGCACCACCGTGCCCAGCTAATTTTTGTATTTTTAGTAGAGATGGGGTTTCACCATGTTGACCAGGATGGTCTCGATCTCCTGACCTCGTGATCCACCCACCTCGGCCTCCCAAAGTGCTGGCATTACAAGCTTGAGCCACTGCACCCAGCCTGTTTTGTGTTGTTTTTGTTTTCATCTGGATGATATCATCTAGATCATAAGTCATACTTAGTAACTACAAGGTTATAAGTCAATTATTATTTACATTTAAATCTTTAGTTCATGTGGAGTTTATTCTGATGCACTGAGGGAGGTATGGTTCCAGTTTCATTGTTTTCCAAATGCCAGTCCAGTTGTCCCAAATAAGCATTTATTGAAAAGTCAAACATCTCTTAATAATTTGAGATGGAGTGATTGCCATATTCCCAACTCTATTGTGTTTTTTGGGTCTATTTCCAACCTTTGTAATTTTTTCAATTGGTTTGTCTTTCCAAAAATGCATCAGAAGTACTGTACACTGATGTTTGGTTTTGATCATTTAAAATATACATTGTTGTCTGCTGCAGATAATATTCCTCTTCTTTTTCACTTTTCTAAAAAATTATTCTTGCTTACTTTCTTTCCACATGAACTGTAGAATTAATTTGCTCAGTGTTAAGACATTTTTATTGGTATTTTAATTAGAATCAAATTAAAATTTTGAATAAATTGAGAGACTTGATATCAATGTGAGGTTGAATGCTCTTGATTGCTGACCAGTCTTTCTATTCTTTTGGGATTTGTTTTTGATTAAATTTTATTTATAAAATTTTTCCAACATAGTTTTGCAGATTCAAGTTAACTTTTAGATATGTTCTTTTGTGCATCTTCTCATCTAAAGACGTGATTTCTTTTCTTTCTTTCTTTTTTTTTTTTTTTTTTTTTGAAACCTTGTGTGGGATTGATGGTGGTGCCGAGGCATAAAAGGCTAGTATGAGCAAGAAAAGGAGGGAGCGTGTGCAGAGACTTGGTGGTGCATAATGGATATTTTTTAACTTGGAGAGCTATATCTCTCAATCCTGTGGCTTTGGTGAGAGAGTGTGCAGAAAGCAATGATGGCAAATAATGTGCAAATGTTTTTTGCATTTAAAGGATATTCACATCTGTTGGAAGACTTTGAGTTTTTGTTCTCAGATAATCCACATTAGTTGAATGTGTAAAGTGAAACGATACTTGTACTCCCCCTACCCCTTTGTCAACTGCCGTGAATGCGTATGGTGTGTGTTCTTTACTGTTACTGATATGTAAGTGTGGTAATGTGAACTGAAGCTGAGGGGCTGAGAACATGGACTGAGCTTATAATGTGCTTTGCAGGAGTACTTGGAAGCAGAGTTCACCAGTGAGCTCAGGTGTCTCAAAGAAGGGTGAAACACCATAAGAATGCTGTTTGCTGCAGTTCTGTGTCCTGTACCTGGAAGCATTTTTTTTTCTTTCTTTCTTTTTATTAAATTACTTTAAGTTTTAGGGTACATGTGCACAACGTGCAGGTTTGTTACATATGTATACATGTGCCATGTTGGTATGCTGCACCCGTTATCTCATCATTCACATTAGGTATATCTCCTAATGCTATCCCTCCTCCCTCCCCACCCCACGACAGGCCCCGGTGTGTGATGTTCCCCACCCTGTGTCCATGTTCAGTCCATTCTCATTGTTCAGTTCCCACCTATGTGTGAGAACATGCTGTGTTTGGTTTTCTGTCCTTGAGATAGTTTGCTCAGAACGGAGTCTCGCTCTGTGGCCAGGCTAGAGTGCAGTGGAATGATCTTGGCTCACTGCAACCTCCACCTCCCAGGTTCAAGGGATTCCCCTGCCTCAGCCTCCCAAGTAGCTGGGACTACAGGCGTGCAACACGCCCAGTTATTATTATTATTATTTCTGTATTTTAGTAGAGATGGGGTTTCACCATGTTGGCCAGGATGGTCTCTGTTGGCCAGGATGGTCTCGATCTACTGACCGCGTGATTCCTGCACCCTGGCCTCCCAAAGTGCTGGGATTATAGGCATGAACCACCACGCCTGGCCTAAAGACATAATTTCTAAAGGCAGATATTTATATGAACATCAGTAATGTTCATACACTGCTACTTTATTGGATTTTCTTATTGTTTTAATAGCTTTTCCACAATTACTTGAAGATTTCCAGGGATTCCGCCATATTCTGCTAACGGTGATAATTTTGCCTATTTTTTTCAATATTTATACCTCAAATTATTTTATCCTCTAAATATCCAAGTATATCTGAGTATACATTTCCAAAATTTGAATAGCTTAGACAAAGCATTTATGCATATGTGTTTTAAATGATTGCTCATAATGCCAATATAATATTTCATCATTAAGGTATAAGGGGCATCTTTATGTAGCTCTTGTTACATATTCTTGTTCAGAATAGAATTGAAAATAATTTAAAGTGCTATATAGTTACATATATGTCTATATTATATATCACGTTAAGGAAGTAGTTGTTCTGTTATACCATATTGGATATTTTTAACAATTGTCAATATTTTTGAATTATTTCAGATGACTTTAGAACAGGTATTGAAATTATCAGTTGATTTTCTCATCTACTGAAAATGAATTATAAGTTTTAAATGTTAAATAATTTTGCAGCATTTTAAAATAAACAACCTTGATTATAATATGTTTAAAAACATGTTTCTGGGCCAGGAGCGATGGCTCACGCTTGTAATCCCAGCATTTTGGGAGGCCAAGGCGGGCGGATCACGAGGTCATGAGATCGAGACCATCCTGGCTAACACGGTGAAACCCCGTCTCTACTAAAAATATTTTTAAAAATTAGCAGCTGGGCGTGGTTGCTAGCGCCTGAAGTCCCAGCAACTCGGGAGGCTGAGGCAAGAGAATGGCATGAACCTGGGAGGCAGAGCTTGCAGTGAGCCAAGATTGCGCCACTGCACTCCAGCCTGGGCAACAAAGCGAGACTCCATCTCAAAAAAAACAAAAACAAAAACAAAAACAAGACAAAACAAAAAAACATATCTGTGGATTATTTTTAAAAATATGCTTTAGGAATTTTGCAGGGATGTTTTAGAACAATTTGACCTATATTTTATGTGTACATGTTAATATTTGTGTGTATGTGCATTTACGTGGTCTTTGCAGGTATTGGGGCTGAAATTATACTAACCATGTAAAAAGAATGTGAATATCATCATTTGAGTTTGCATGTGTGATTTGGACTAATATAAGTGCTCTTAGAATTAATCTGAATTTAAGAGCTTTTGCAGAATTGCTCTGTACGATAATCTAGGCAAGGTGCTTTTTGGCAATGGAGGCAGATTGTTTAATTTTTTCTACCTTTTATGGGGAAATCAGTCTCCTATTTAGATTTGCCTCTTTTCAAGTAAACTTTGAACTTTCTTAGATAATTGGCTAATTTATACAGGTCTTCATGTATGTATGTGTGTCTGTGTTGGTATACAGACACAAACATATATAGTATATATATTAGATTACTAAATATATACTAGATTAGATTATCTAGTAGTTTGCCAATGGTATTTTTTATTTTTATTACTGTTTATTAATTCTGTTTTTTCTTTTCCAGTACATGTTTTCTAATATTATTATAATAATATTTATAGTTTATAGTTATGTAAGTACTTTCCCTTTTGCTTTCTTTGAGTTTATTTTGTTGGCCTTTTACTAGCTTTTTGAGTTGGTTATTAAAAGACATTGTGCTCATGTTTTTATTTCTATAAATATGTAAAGTCATGAACTTTTCAATTAAATACTATTTTAGTTATATCTCAAAAGGTTTGATGTTTTCATTATTGTTATATTCTAATATTTTGCTTTATATTTTCCCTTTCACCCAAGATTGGTTTAAGAAAAAGTTGTTAAACTTCTTAGTGGAAGAGGCATTTCTTTTTATAATTTTGTCAATGGTTTTGTTTCATTGCATTTTGATTTGGAGTATTTTCTGTGCTATTTTCAACTTCTTTTTGGATTTATTTAGGATGTTTCTGTGGCCAATTATAGAGTTAATTTTCATGAGATTCTTGTGACATTGCAGATTTAGGTTTTGTTTTGCCATCAGACTAAATATATTTCTTAATAGGAGAATTAAGTTATCTATATTTATTACTATAAATAGTATTTGGTCTGACTTTTAGATTATTTTCTTTTCTCCTTATGGTTATTAAAGTAATTTTGCCTTGTAATCTATTTATTTGCTCTGTGTTTTTTGTGTGTATGTGTTTTCTTTTATCTTGAAATGTTTTGATTCTTTTTTGAAAGGTTTTGATTCTTTTTATTATTGTTCTTAATAATTATACCTTTCCTCTTATTATCAAGTTTTTAAAGATAATCTCTACCAGTTCTCTACTATGAACTATATTCAAATAGCATATTTCCTTTTCATCCTTTCTCCTCCTCTCTATTACCACCCAGTTTTGGTGAATAATATCAGCTCTCTTGGTGTTTTTGTTCTATTCCATTGCTGTGTTTGCTTTGGGGCTTAAATTACATTCATGTTGGAGTTCCTTCGCCTGTCTTTTACGTATTTGATTCTCTTTCTAAAGATTCTCTTTTTCATTTCATCTTGTTTTTCTTATTTGTAGACTCAATGCCCTTTACTGTGATTTTTTTTTTTTTTTTTTTTTTTTTTACAAAACGTATTGTGCTTTGTGTTCTTGTAATATCTTCTTCTTGTCAGAATTTTTTTCTAAATTTTTTCTTGAGACCACCTGCTCACATTTCATCTCCTCTTGTTATCTTGACATGAATTTCTTGAGTTCCTGTGTTTCTGATCAGTGCTTTTCTTTAATAAAGGTGATTAATTCATTAAGATGTTTTAATACATGGCAAAATATTTGACTGTAGTATTTCAACTCTTTCGTGGCAACATTTTTTCAGTAAGTGTTCATCAGTTGTTAATTTTTCTGCTTTATCCACTTTTTCCCCATTTGATATGTTTTTTGAATGGTACATGAGATGACACTTTTAAATTCATCAATAGATGCATTTCTATTAATGCACCAGGACCAGCCACCAGGAAGGGATTCCCATAGCAAGTATGAGGCCAGTGTAGCCATCCAAGCTTCACAATCTAAAGGTGGGTTTTCAACTGCTGCCAGCTTCCTAGGGAAGTGGCTCTTGGTATCTCTCCACACAGCCCTACCTAATTTGCCTTTTTGAATAAAAGCTGTGTTTCGAAAACGTCATCCAATCCTTCTGACCCAGTTGATCCTCCCCGCATTGCTGCAAAGAATAGCTATGACTTAGCCCTCAAGGACGAACCACTCACTTGCAAGAAATGAATATTTTGCTGGTACCTACTGAGATCTGCTAACTTGAGCAACTATCTACATTCTTTTTTCTTTTTTTCCCAGTCCCTTCTGTTCCATCCTACCTGTTTTTACAAACTTTCCTATATATGTTTAAGTTTGAAAATTGTTCCTTCTCTTAGTTTTGCTGAGTTTGTGGCTTTAAAATACATATTTCTCTCTATTTTTAAACAAATTCTAGGAGAAGAAGTAAAAGGTGACATGTCGTATATGAAGCCTTCGTAGATTGACTTTAAACATAGACCTTCTGATTATAATTCCTGTAAAATTTATATTTAAATTTTATTAAAATCATCCTCACATTTTCTTAAAATCAAAAAATACAGTTGTTTTTTTTTTTTTTAAATTTACCGTGGGATTCTGTTTTGAGAAGAAGAAAATTACTTGTTTTGAATAAAACTTCATATGTGCTCCTGGCTATTACCATTTCTAAATATGTGCTGACAGAAATGTATCATATCAAGGTAAACATTTTTCAGAATATAAAATTACTTGCCCTGGGCCACAAAATAATGATCTGAATGTAGTAGCTGTCAACATAGCCAATACAAGATTAGAATAAGCTCTCTGACAACCTGATGCATGCCTTCTTGGGAATATGGGCATTAATTAGCTTCAAATACCACCTCAAATTCTTCTGAAGAACTAATGTCTATTCTCTAATTTTCAGGCTTGGAAAAGGCAAATTTCAAATTATTACATATAATATTGAAGAGAATATAGACTTTCTTAACCGAAAGAATGATTTTTTCATAGACTTTGTTGTAAGGAAGTTCCCAGACTCTTAATCATTAGCAGATTACAGGTCCTTGTTGTTAGAATTGGACACATTTAGGTTTCTGAATTAATAATCCTGATTTCTTCCATACCAGTAAACTTCAAAGAATGCCGTCTACTTAGGCTTCAAAAACAAACAAAAAACTGGGGAAGGAGAATTAATACTTATCAAGTGCGCTGGTACCTGCACAGGGTGCTTCACATGTATTAGCTCATTGAATCAACGCAACGCAAAGCCTCTGTCACCTCTGCGTGATTCCTGTCATTCTGTACATGAGGAAATGTGGGCAGTAAGAAATTGGGTAAAGATTCCAGGATATTGATACCGGAAAATAAAGAGCAGGGTCTCACTCAGGCTTTTCTGCTCCAAAGTCTGTTCATTTTCTAACACACCAGATGGCTCTCAAACAGCCTTCTGCGTTTTATATAGGAGGAACTGAGACTTATTTTTAAATTATTTCAATTTCACTAGGGTGAATCAATATTTATTCCAAACATTAATTACACCCTTGCCTTTTTTATTTATAATAAACTTTTCTTCTTTTTGGAGAATTAAGTGAGAGAATGAAATCCCTATATATATATATAAATATATAAAATATATATATTATATATTATATATATATGTGTGGGGTGTGTGTGTGTATATATACACACATATATATGTTTCAGAGTACTGAAAAATTAGGCATTGTTCCCCGTAGGCTTTAAGGTTTTGGTTTTTTTTCCCAATGTGGTCTAAAAATAATCATTGAAAAGAGCAGTGTGCTATATTACGTACATTTTCTCTATTTGTCTTTCTTTTTCGCAAAGTGATTATCAAGTTTGCCATGAGAAGATTCCAGATCCTCCTGTATCATGGACTTGAGGAAAATGTGAAAACAGTAAGTTGATTATGTTTATTAATGAGATAGCATTTCTCAAGTAACTTGTTATTTTTGGAAATCCACCAATAAGAATGTCTGAAGACAAGGATATTAGTATTCACTAATACTAACTGTGCCACAGCTACAGCTGGACGCGTAATCAAACAATCTGTATGTGAAATGTTCCCAACACAAAGAAACGATAAATGTTTGAGGTCATAAATATCCCAATTACCCTGATTTGATCACTACACATTGTATGCTTGTATCAAAATATCACATGTACCTTGTAAATATGTACAATTATATACACATAAAAATTAAAAATAAAAAAAGCACTTTTCCCAGATCTCTCAGCATTATGTTGTTTCTTTAAACATTTATTAACAGAATGAGAAGTGAAGAAAAGTCACCTCAAGTCTCACTGAAATAAGTCACCTGTGCTCTGTCTAGTGAACTTCTGTGTCCTCTACATCCTCACTGTTCTGACCCCTGTCCTTGCTCTCCATTAAAAAGACAAGGAAAATGTCAAAGAGTATTCAGTAGATATTATTGTGTGTTTGCCCAAAGGTAGTAAATGTGAGAGCAGCTCTAGGTTCCTAAGTCCTGTAGGCAGATATCCTTGGATTGAGAAAATTAAGAAATGGTGGTTGAAGTTGGAACATTTAAACATAATTAATTAGTTCTACTGCAGTCTGAGATCATCTTAGAAATATGCTTTGGTACTCATTTTGAATTCAAGAATTCTCAAATTTCTTGTTTTCAGTAGTAAAAAAATTACACAATGATACAAAAGTTTACATATTCTAAAGGGACAATATGGTAGCCACTGAATATTATCTCTAAGACACAAATCATCAGCTGCAAAAGCATAGACTTAATGACTTAAAACCATCTTGATTGAGGCTTGAAAAGCCACTTAAAATATTATGGAGCTTAAACACCATCAAAACCATTTATGTCTACAGCTGTACTACAATTATGTTTAAGGCATTCCTTGTAATGGAGACAGCAACTCATCAGCAGAGGAGAATGTTCAGAGAAACTATCTAAATGTGCCAGCAAAAACATCTGTTCAACTCACAAATTTATGTGAGATAATTCAGCTGTATGGAATTAAAGTAAGTTTTCATTACTATACCCTATCAAACTGTAAAATGGATTATATCATGACATATAGATATGTCTTATTGAAGTAAGCATGAAGTCTTGTTTTTTAATTCAAAATTATATGTAAATATATCATTTCAGTCTTTCAATAATTAGAAGACAGTTCATAAACATCTTAGTGGGTTTACTTTTAAACTGAACACTGTTTTAGTTTTAATAATAAGTTTAGTAAAAGATAGGATACCTTAGAAGTGTAGGCTAAAGAAAGATTTCTGATCAAGTACGTACTCAGTCCTCTGTACTCTCTGTTTTAGACAAAAGAAAGGTAAATGCACTGCAATACCATGGTTTGTATTTTTTTTCTACTATAAGCACACAAATTAAGGGTTAAGCTCATTTTATTGTCTGTGGTTAAATATATATTGGGCAAGAGATATCTCTGTTGTACAATGAAACTAAAACAAATGAATATTTTAAAACTTGTAAGAAATTATCCATTTAAAACTTTTTTTTCTCCAACAGAAAATAGTAGAGTCTTCTGATGGGTAAGTCATGTTATCTCCATTCTCGATCTGGACTAAGGGAATAATTTGGTCTTCAATCTAGATGGTTGACATTCTAATTTAGGCTCTTGAAACAATTATGATGGTCTGCTTCCTTTTAATACAGTTGGTTTCCTGCTGTCAAATAACAATTATTCATTTTCCATGTTTATATTATAAAATCCTCTTACCATTCATCAAATCTCTTTTTTTCTTTTTAAATAATGGAGACAACTTAGGAGTTTAGAGAACCACAATAGACCACATTCCTGGTGAAAACCAATGGCATACTGTCTCCAAAAGTGTTGCCTTTTTGGCTCATTGTATTTTTCATTCAGTGAGAGAACTATTTTTTTAAAAGGAGGACTTTGTGATGGTTCTGAAGTGAAGCCCATGCAGTTTATCAAAAGTGATAGGTAGCAACGCTGCTGCGTAACAAAAAACCATGACTTAGGGTAAAACAAAATTCAAAAAACATTTACCCTAAAATGAGGCCTTGAAGGGGCAGGCATAATGTGAAATCTGAATTTTATTCAGTAGCCATGGGTCATAGATCATAACTTTGTATTAAGGTGACTCTAATACCATTTTTATGAAATTATTGTACATGTATTTAGAACATCCTGATAGAAGTGTAAAAAACAGAAAAGAAATCAAAGGTGACTCCAGAGTTGTGACTTTTGAAAATTAGTCCTGCCCCAAATGCAGAAGGAAAGTCTGGATTTGTACCCTAAATATACTGGGTATCCCTCTGAGAAACCCATGACTATGTCTAACTCAGACTTTTCCCTGGAAACTGATAAGGAGACTCAAAAGCAAAGTGGATGTACATTGCACAATGAATGGTGCTGGGGCTGGAGTGGCATTTTAGAACCAGAAATGTTCATGAAAAACATTGGCTGTCAGAAGAAAGAAACAAGAATGAAACTGATAATGAGATTAAAAAAAGATCAAGAGATGAGAGACAGAAAGGCAGAGAGAAAGAAAGAATGAGAATGGAGGGTGGAGAAAGAGAGACAGAATGTAAATATGCAGTCCTGTGGTTTCTGACAATATTCTGTGTCTTGGTTTCAGTCCAACTCTTGCTCTTGTCCTTGAATTCCATGATATAGTGGTAAATTCTCTAAGATTTCTTTTCTTGCACAAGTTTTAGGGACTTTGTAGACATAGAATTTCTAAATAAGGCAGTATGATTTATTTATATTTATGCTAATTTTCACATTTTCTGTGATAGACAATTCTATTATTCTGTATATTTTGATACTGGCTTAGTTAACATTCAGCAGCACAGCTTACACTTAAGAACCAGGAGTTTGAACGATGCCTTAAGACACCAAGAATCATGATGTAATAATCCTCTGCATATATTGTCAAGGGTTTTATACTCAAGACTTTTTTGAGTGTTTGCTTGCTTATTTCTTGTTCTATTTTAAAAGAATTTGAATAGGGTTGGATTACCAGGTATATCTAAATTAAGTCAACATTCAATCAGCTATTAGCATGTGTAAGCACTGGGCTCAACACTAAGCATACAAGAATACACAGAAGGCAATTTATGATCTAGTTTGGGATTTAGTATATATACATCAGACATTGTCCACTGTGAGGAGCAACTGGCAAATGAATTGTATAAATAATAAGGTTGGAAAAGGAAGATGTCATTTTCAGTACCCATGGTCAAGAAAACTTTTATTTGTTAAAAAACTATATCATGCAGTAAATGTTTATGGAGCACTATCCATAGCCAGGACAGGTACCAAAATTAAATAACACAATGTTATTAAGACCCAAAAACATCATAGAAGTAAACAAATATAATGCAATGTGCTAAATGTTAGCATTCAGGCATTAATATCATACTTCAGGGGTTCAAAAGAGAGTTCCTATTCGTCCAGAGAAGTAAGGAATGTTTTTGAAGCAGAGCTGCATTTTTTGGTGGATTAGGAAGAAGTAGTAAGAGTATATCAGGCAAAATAGGCATACAAAATAGGTTGTTCTCAGCAAAAGAAGGATTTGTGTGCCTATGTTCTGAGCAGGCTGAGTAGGGAGGGACAAGGTGTTTTAAAATGCAAGTTTTATTATTATTATTCAAGTATGATGAAGCCAACAGATCAAGACATGGTTGTCATTGAAAAGAGAGTTTGTTACTCACACAAGAGGAAGGGGCACATCATGTCACACATTGCAACACAGGGAACCACCAGCATGGGTGAGGAGGCAGAAGGAGTTGGGGGTTGGGGGTAAGTGAGCAACAGCCTTTATTTTGTTTTTTTCTTTTGTAGGAAGGAATGGGCAAGTCAGATGCTATGGTTTGAATGTGTGTCCCAAAAAAGCATGTGTTGGGAACTTAATCCCTAATCCGATAGTGTTGAGAGGTGGGATCTAATGTGCAGTGTGTAGGTCATGAGGGCTCTACCCCTCATGAATGGATTAATGCCAATTTTAAAAGGGCTCGAGGCTGCAAGTTCAATCTCTTTCTTGCTCTCTGTTGCTCTTCTGCCTTCCACCATAGGACAATGCACTGCCAAGACCTTTGCTGGATGCTAGTGCCATGCTGTCGGATATCCCAACCTCCAGAATTGTGAGGCAAATAATGTTTGTTTTTTTCTCTTCTTTTTTAAGTTATCTAGTTTCAGGTGTTCTGTTGTAGCAGCACAAAACAGACAAAGACAACAGGATAAGCAGGCTAAGTAGGTTTAGAAATGGTTAGAGTCAATCATTTCTGTGAACTCTGAGACTTACGGACTGACCCTAATTGTTGGATGCCTGGTTCTGGGATGATTCAGTCAGGGAGATAGTGACCCAGGAGTTTAAGAACTTGGCCTCACCTCAGATGGAGTTGGGGAAGTAGTAGCAGCAGCATGCTGAATCTAGCCAAGGGAACTGCTGGATTGCCCTAGAAACTCTGCCAGTCCTTTTCTTTTGCATGATGATACACGTTTCCTGGAACTCTTTAATCCCTGCCTGTTCTTCCTCATCCTGATACTACATGTTCTGTTAACTAAGGCGGGAAGTGGGAGGGCCAGGTTGTCTCCTGTGGTTTGCTCTGATATGTCCCCTCATCCCTTATTCTCCTTAAAAAGACACTCATATACTTAAGATAAAATATATAGGTTAAATATCCTATGTGATTCCAGCTCCATATGGAAAGTGCAAAACGTATATTGCTTTGTCCTTTAATATACAAGTACCACCCAAGTTGTTACTGAATTTCAGGGAAGGGGCTCGGAGATCTGTTTATTTTGGAGCTAACGAACAGTAAAAGAGCACTTTCAGGAATTTTTGCTTAAGGGCAAATTTACTTCAGGTTTAATAAAACATATTAATTGGACATCAGGCGAAAAGATGAAGTGTGTACATTTCCGTCAAATACTCATGGACCCCTTGTTACATTGTGAGCTTTGACACATGCTTTTCTTTTTTTTTTTTTTTTTTTTTTTTTTT